>NC_046657.1:67950744-67974454 GCF_010883055.1 Belonocnema kinseyi
AATTTATATTCTGGGTTAAAACTCAACTTTAAACTGAAAATTGAACTATTTGGTTAAAAATTGAACTAAAATTAGTTAAAAATTTATTTATTTCAGTAAAAACATTTTTTTTAATTAGTTTTTTAGCAGAAGATTTAATTGTTTGTTTAAAAATTAATTTTTCTAAGTTGAGAATTCAAGAATATCGTTGAAAATTCGTATTTTTTGAATGAATTTAACTGTTTCTAATTTTTAAAAAAATCTTTTTTTGTTTGTAATATCAAATATTAGATTTTTTGTTAGTAAATCATCTTCTTAGATTGTAAATTCAACTTTTTGTTTGAAAGTTGAACTACTTTCTTCAAAATTCATTGTTTCGGTTGAAGATTCTTAATCTTAGTTGAAAATTCATCGTTTGTTAAAAATTGAACTATTTTATTTAAAAATCTTATCTCAGTTAAAAATTAATTTTTTACTAAATTATAATTTAAAATATTCTTTGGCTGAAATATCAACTATTGCGTTTTTTGTAAAAAATTGATATTCTTTAATTGAAAATTCCACTCTTTGGTTGAAAGTTAAACTACTTTCTTCATAATTCATCTCTTTTGTTGAACATTTATATTCTGGGTTCAAACTCAATTTTTTAAATGAAAATTTAACTATTTGGTTAAAAATTGAACTGTTTGGTTGAAAACTAATTTGTTTTAGTTGAGAATTCAAGTATTTTGTTGAAAATTCAACTTGTTGGTTGAAAGTTGAACTAATGTCTTTAAAATTCATTTTATTTGTAAGAGATTCGTAATCTTACAATTAGTTCAAAATTAATTTCTTTTGTTGAAAAATCTTCTTTTTTTCATTAATTTTTTAAACTGAATATTCAACTGTTTGTTTTTCAAATTACTTTTCTTTTGAGAATTTAATTATTTCGTTGAAAATTCGTATTTTTTTAATGAATTTAACTGTTTCTAATCTAAAACCTAAAAGATCTAAAAGATCGAACTATCTGTTCGAAATAGACGAGTGTTCATCACTATAGTTGATTTTGCTACCCAAAAAAAGATGACTTTTTAGGAAAATGTAGATAAAATTAACAAAAGTAAAAAATTAATCTGGAAATTTCCGGGTTTTCCTCTAAACTCTAAGGTACTTCTTGGTGTTCAAATATCTGGGCTATAGTTCCCGGTTTTCCCAGTCAATTACCACCCGAATTGAAGTTGTACATTTCTTTAATTTTTTGTCACTTAAAATATGTGGTTGACTTTTTTTTCTAAAGTCAAATATTTAGGGGTTAATGTTGATAATCCAACGATTTTTCGATCGCACCTGGTGTGATAATTCTGAAGAAAAAGAACCAGAAAGCAATGATGAGGAGAGTGGAGCTGAAAGGTAAACATAGAAACATAACCTACAATTTCTTGAGATATTTGCAGATTTGCTTAATCTGGCATTAAATTGAACCAGCTATGGATAATAATTGTAGCACAAATATACAAAATTGCTTGTTTCGGGATCGAACAGTAAAATACCAACAATCTCAATTCTAAATCTGCCTGAGTTAAAGCCGATATCAGGTTGTGTGCGTGCGATATACCTACGATGGCCACGCGACGCACACATGTTAAGGGTTGAGGGCCACTTTCATTTACCGCATGTCGGTCATTGTCGGTGGTGCAGTTTCTTTGCACACCGACCGAATCCTGGAATCACTCGTGGATTTACAGCCGATATATATATATATCAATCAAATTACCATCACGGGTATACAGGCGAGTAGGGGACGCCATGTTTCTATCAACTGATATTTCTAATGCATTGTGACTCTCTATTTCTCTCTGATTCAATTTTGCAACCAAATAGTTCAATTTTTAACCAAAATATATTAAGTCTGAAACAAAAGTCAAATCTCAGGCTTTTGAATTAAAGTAATTAACTCTTAATCAAGAAAGATGACTCTTCAACCAGAATGATGAATTTCAAAAATAGTTCAATTTTGTCCGAATAGGAGAATTTTACACTAACAGATATTAATTCTAAGTCAAAAATACAAAAGTAGACTTCTTAATAAAAGCGCTTCCGGTGCTTGTCAATAACGCAAAAAATGTTCAAATCGCCTCAGTTAAATAGGGTAAGATTTGTAAAAAATGTTTCAATATTACACAATAAATTTGAAAAAATTTTTATAAACAAATTATTTGTGTGTGCGTGTGCCGAGATAATTTCATTTAACGAAACGAGTTGGAATAATCAATGTTTCGAATCTAAACCAGTAAAAATTATCCTAAAAAATTCTTAGTGTTATCCTGAACAATTTGTCTGTCGTAAAATTTTGAAATCTTTCCGAGTTTGTTGTCCCACCTTTCGTTTATTTATTTTCATTTTTTTATTAATTTATTTTTACTGTAAGCCGAAAATGTCTGTGTATTAATTCCATTATTTGTCATGATTTCTTTTACCCAACAATTTAAGGTGAAAAGAAGGAAACAGTTCCTCTACAGATTAACGCAATTCTTCTGTTTATGTATATAATATTGTATAGCAGAATCTGCGTAAATCCGAATTTCGCAGGAAAAAGGTGTGTTTCGTTTTTAACCCAACGTTTTAATACGATCGGGGATTCCAAGTTTCTAGAGAAGATTCTGGATTCCTGGTAATACACCAAACTCTCGCTTTCAGTAACCCTGTTTTTAGTCTTCCTAGAACTTCTGGCTCATGCAGTTTTTTAGGGGAGTCGGGTGGGAGCGGTTGCTACGTTATATAACAACCGATTCAGGCGGCCCTCACTGTTTACGTTTGTGTCCCCCCGAAATCAGTCAAAGGCCATTCGAAGGTAACCTCCGACTCTCGAGTGTGAACGAGACAAACAAGAACCCGGAGATTAATGACTATTTTGGACAATTTTTTCAGAGTTAGGTTTTCGTTCAGAGATTAGCACAACAAAAATTAAAGCTTTTTTTGGATCCTGTATGAAATAATCTCTGGGTTTACATGGTGGGTGGTTTGATATTATTATCAGTTCGAGAGTGATCGAACGAGAAGCCTTAAAAATTTGCATATGTCCAAGCGGACATCTAAGATAAATGAAACTGCTGATCTCGTGTAGTTGATACTGTTATACGACAACCCTTTTTTATACTCTTCTGTTAAAAAACTGACAAATTTAGATACTAGTGAATTAAGGAAATCAAGAGACTCCTTCTTTCAGAAATTTCACCACTTCTTGAAGGTTCCGTCGTAAGTTTTATTAGAAGAAGCATTTCCAAAATCATCCATGACAATAGTAGAAGATTCGGGAATTTCGATTTCATAAATGCCTGCCGGATAAATATCCGGCTACCGCAGGGCAAGGCTCTTCGAAAAAGGATAAAGTTTCCTGTCACAACGAATTTGAAAATTCAATTCTGAGTAGGCCAATCAAGCACTAGTAGAATACCTTCCGCCTGATCCCTTTTAATTTTTCTTAGAATTTATAGAGTAACACTAAACGTTGAAAAAGCATAAATAAAAACTATTTTGCAATCAAGAGTGAATGATTTAAATGCCTCAGACCCAGGATTTTTTTCCCCGGTAAACATAACGAATATACTTTGTATTTATATTAATGGCGAATGTATCAATTTCCGATAGTCGAAAATTTTCTAATATTTTTAAAAATAAAAAAGTCTAATTCACAACTCAGTTCCCTTTTCTAACTTCATTGATTCAAAATTCACCCCAAAATTATCCTTTAAACTCATATATGAATCAAAAATATAGATGTAAAAAAATTCTGCCTTCAATTCGAAAAAATTAATTGGGTGTTTGTGTTATTTTTATGACCGTATGCTTAAAGACATGCAGCTCCCAAACCTGACAGAGAAGCGTTTGTGAAAATCTTCTAGCGAAAGACGGGACCTTCAATGAAGTTATTGCTAGGTAATATTTAAGCCTGCTGCCACTGTATTTCAGGTTTGTCAGGTTGTATAGTCATTATTTTATCATAATTTCATCTGTTATTTTTAAGGGTTAGGAATCTGTGTCTTGAAAAAGATTGAGTGTAAAACCATTTATATATAAAAGATGGACAACAAGCTACAACTGGATCCAACAAATTCTTCAAAGAATTGAATAGCTCATTGGCGGGTGATGCACAAAAATTTAACTCTGACTGGGATTCAAATTATTTCTTAATTTCTTATAAATTCCACAATTTCTGAACAATGTCGTGTTAACATAATATTATCAAAGGATTTTTATAGGGAAGCTCCCAATAAAAGGAAATCATCTAGGTAAACAACCGAACAGTAACCTAAAATTCCCAAATGAGAAAGCACTGGTTTTATGATTTTGACAAAAACTTAAGGAGCTTTAAATGATAAAAAGTCCCATCAAATTCAAAACTCAACAATTTTCTAGGCAATTAGCAATTGGTAATAAGTAATACGCATCTTGTAAATCTAGTGTTGCTAAGCAATTACAATCTATAAGGTTAATTGCAGTTCAATAATATTTAAGCTTAAAATGTTCTAGTTCAATGAACTCATTTAGGTTTTCAATATTAAAAATAAATCTAGAAGTATCATCTGGTTTGGAACGAAAAATAATAAAGAAATTAATTTGTCAAATAATAGAGTACAAACTTAAATTGTCCCTTTGGACGTGAGTTGATAAATGAATATATTAATATTATTTTTGTCGACATTCGACCAATACAACTTGCTTAAGGATGTGATCTGGTGAAGAATTGAAAACAAGGTATCCCATTACCCTCGATCCAACATAAAAACCTAGAGCCTGAGGTTAGATTCTGGTAGTTATGAAAAAATGAACGTAATCGTCCAACAATTTCTTGTACAATATCAGTTAATATCTTCTCGTTGAGTCCGCAGACGTTTTCATCTGCCCGACCAGCATCGATGGGTGGAAATAAATTTCCTTGTAACCTGAGATTCATTATTTTGAAGACAGTGTGTAAACGGCAAAGTTTGCTTAGAGCGTCTATTAAAGGAATTTATCAGTATTCATTTATAAGTTATTAAAACCCACTGAGATCTAGATTATCGGCTCCACACACAGTATTTAAAAATATGATTCAGATGGTAAATTTCTAAATACAAGGTGGACCCTCTGTATTGTGGGACTGGATTAACCCTCACGTATTTATCGTATTACCATTCAAATCTACTAATTTAACAAAATTCTAATTTTTGCTCGGATTTTGAAAATGTTGAGAGCTATCCTAAAAATTATGGTTTGCGCCCCCTAAGTACTCCCTAAACTTACTGAGCAGCCATAAGTTCCGCTTAACTGTACTGCGCATACGTAAGAGGTATGAAACTTCACCGCGCACATATGAGCGTCCTCTAACTTTACTGCGCATTCATAAGTGACGCGTGACTATACTGAGCATCCGTGAGTGCAATAGAATTCTATCGCGCTGATGTAAAAGCATGAAACTCTACTGCGCAGTAAAAAGCACATATTTCGTTTCCGCAGAACTCTTTAGGCTAATTTCAAGTCAAATAAATAATTTTAATTTTTCCCCATAAACTGTTCCTTCTTCTGTCTAATACCATGTTTTTATTCGTAAGAGTCACGGTCTGGACCCGGACCTTAAGAATTTGTAGGTTTGGGGCCAGAATCGGACCCTTAATAATTTAAAGGGTTTGGATCCGAAGCCGCACCCTTAGGAATTTAAAAGGTTCAGTTTTGGACCAAGACCTTCAAGGATTGTAAGGGTCCCAGTATTGTCTGGATTCTTGAGAATTTGATAGCTGTGAGTCTGAATCCGCAACCCTTAAGAATTTTAAGGGTCAAGTCCGGACCCTGCCTTTTGCAGAATCCTATAAACTACAGACCAACCTGAAAGGTTCTGATGCCTGGATCAGTTAGGAAACTAACCCAGACTGAATATTTTACTTAAATAAGACTATTTATGATGTTACTCTGAAGTAAGGAAAACTTGAAAGCATTTTGGAAGACTCTTGTTTTGTCGATAGGAACGTTATATTTACGTTAGATTGACGCATCCAGGACGTAACATCAATTAGGAATTCTCTCCTATGTAAATACAAACGTCTTATCCAACATATTTGGTCTTCTAAACTACCGGCAAAGAACGACTACTTAGGAATGCTCCTAGGGAATAAGGATGAATTTTCTAAAATAAAAACTGCTGCATATACTACAACTTCATATTGTCGACCATTGTTTCTGTCGCGCACTCGATGCCTGCCAATAGGTCTCCTTGACTTAGGGAAAAAAACCATGTTCGTTATCGAATTTTCGGCACCAGCCGATAAGAAAATCATAGCCAAGGAGAATGAAGAGAAAGAGAGTCTCTTGATAGTCCTTCAATTTTCAATAATTTTCTAAAAATGCATGACATGATAAAAATAGCTTAATTTTTCAAGACTACACGGAAAACCAGGCCTACAATTTTAAGAACGTCGCAACAGTCTGTGATATATTGACAAATATCTTAACTTTTTAAGACCACGCTGTACGAAATCCCATGACAAATTATAATAAAATCACTGAAGATATTTTAAGATTGTACACATCTAGCTTATCTGAGATTTTTTTAGTAAACAATATAGTGCCTCGTGTAAATTGCAAGATCACATCCTTACTTCATTATTCATCAGAAACGTTCTAATTTATTTTTTCAGAAACAGATTTCTCCGCATTTTTATAATGAGTACCGCTTCTTCCGTTATTTTTATAACCTCTGTAGTTTTATTTCATTCTGCTGGTAAGTAAAATAGACCATATTGTTTAATAATTTACGTAAAATGTAAAATTAGCAGACCCGATTCGAAAATATCAGTGTGGGTCTCTCAAATACCAGTCTAAGGCAAATCTACATGTTACTAATGATAACCCTGCCAGAAATTGGGCAAATTTTAGATTTCGGAGATATGTGGAAGTAATTGCATGTAGTTAAGTATTTTCGGTTGCGCAGTAGACATTGAATTAATATGTGTGCACTTTTGGTTTCACACTAGAGACATGTGACATCGCAGTTTGCGCAGTAGACTTGTGTCGATATTTGACTTGCGCATTAAGCCTAGGCTGTAGTAAGGGTTGCGCAGTAGCCTCGTATAGCATTTTAGTTGCGCACTAAAGCTAAATTCTACTTCTGAATGTGCAGTGAAGTTTTTCGAGATTTGTGGTTGCGCACTAGGATTATGTTGCATGTCTGGCTGCGTGGCAGACTCCTGTTCTATCTGTTGTAGCGAACCCAAGTAACTTTCAGATTCACAGTAGAATTATGTGGCATTTCTTGTTTCGCGGCAGAGCTTTTCTTAACTATCCTACGCTGAATAGCCTCAGATTCGATAATACGCAGATATTCATATAAATCGCACTCAAACGTTACCTCGGTTCTATACTCAAACTCTAGTAATTTCAAGTAAACAATGTATAGAAGATGGGTCATTTGACGACCATCCTCATTATCTTGAATTCTAAACTCATCAAACATGCTATTTAGTATTTTGCTCAACGAGTTTATCGCTAAATAGGATCATAGTTCACTAAAGAGGAGACTTCCTCAAAACACCTTAGAATGCTCCCTCGTTCATGTAATCTACCTACGTGCGTGTATCCGCTTTAAACTCTCAAGGATTTCGTTAGCCGTCTCACTCATTTCACTCGAAGGCATTAATAAGGCCTTTAATTGACATAATTAGCTATCCCTCAAGGTTTTCTAAAGTCTAACAGTATCCGGTATATTCTTCATTCCCTAAAAATACCTCCTCTATAGATGTCTTACTGCATGTTGTATTTTATTATTATATCTTGTTAAGTTTGCTCTGTACAAGTTCCAATCCCCATTCTTTTAATGCCTGTAAAGGAGGCGGCAAGTGTCCCTTTTCGGATCCCCCAGTCTGGAATTCCACCAGGGTGCATCCCTGTCTGTTTTCTTAACACGAAGAGGAGAAGTGTCCTGATACGCTTCATACCTCAGGTCTATCGGCTGACAAGGAGCAGAAAATCTGTCCGTGCTCCGATTCACACATATCCGACGACATATCCTTTCCATTAAAAAACTTCGATAATATTACCGAACATCAGGTCAAATCTATTACCTCACGCTATCTACTTGTTACGAAGGTACCTTGATTCAATAAAGTTTAAATCAACAGTTAAGAAGTAATGTACTAAAGATTCAACCCTGTAGTTGATTTTCTGACTAACCTAAGTCGAATAATATGCATTGGCAACACATCCGATTAGCAATGGACATCCTTTACAGCATAAGTCGGTCAGACTTTCGCTAACTGGTGCATCCGATCGATTTAACAATTGGCCTCTCAACTTTTCCTAGAAGCTTTTATTAGTAATGCAAGGGTTTCTCCCAGATGGTTTTCTACTTCGATTCCAAAGAATTTAATAAGGCTCCTTCGATATTTTCCCTCTTCTTACTCGGCTGCGTGTTTTGTTTTTCATTTTATTACCAGAGCTCATTTTCTTCCGATGAGTAGTAAGGGAAATATTTAATCAATCTCTGCAGAGCCTCGATTGTAGAGTTACTAAACTCTGGTAGCATTCAGCCCTCGACGTGATGGTTCACGTCTTGACTTAGGAAGCTGTTTTGGAAATCGAAAGTCACGCAATTTTGAGTGCTAATTCAAATTCCCGCTAAAACCTCCACTTTACTAAACACAACCTCTTACCCTCGAGACTCGTCCTCGTTGCGGCTTACAGTCG
Organism: Belonocnema kinseyi; assembly: GCF_010883055.1. Taxonomy (NCBI): domain Eukaryota; kingdom Metazoa; phylum Arthropoda; class Insecta; order Hymenoptera; family Cynipidae; genus Belonocnema; species Belonocnema kinseyi. The sequence continues at coordinate 67,959,418 of NC_046657.1, forward strand.
TGGCTATCTGTGAGTGTTCTTACAATTCCCCACCGCGGCTAGTATCGCACCTGAATTCTCTGGCAGGGCAAAATTAATTCCCCACAATAAAGAGAGAAGAGGTTCGTTTTCCTTACTTCCCAGCACCACTTCTACAGCCCCTTCACTTATTTCCCTCCACTTGTAGTAGGTTTCCTTCTAATAATTCCTTCTCAGACTACACATTACTCGGAAATGAGGGCTAAGAATAAAGTTCTTCTTTTTTGTGGAAATTCAATATGAAAAATTGATCATTAATTAAACTTGATACATTTGTCTTCTCCTTTTACAGAATCAAGCTTACAATCAGAAAACCACAGAGGTAATTCAGCACCTCTTCTGCATACAATACGAACACATGGTACTACAGGTGGTCAGTATTTTATTAAAATTATAAAAAAATTAATTTTAAATTCTTCGAGTTCGATTTCAGCATTATAAAAATGAGCCACATAATCCAATAATGTTTTTTCTTTACTTTTAGCTTTTCCTTGATACCTACAATTATAATGTTTAAACTTAAATTTTGCCTTTATTGGTGTCGCTGAAAGGCTGACATATTTCACAAAATAAAGTTAGTTTTTTACATATTTATAATATAATTTTCATCCACCTTCACTTTTTGCGATAATGAAGAATTTACATCTTTTTCAAAGGTAGCTGTCAAATTTATTCGATATTATTTGTAATAACAATCAATTTTATACATAGCATAATGAAAGTTTGTAAGTGAAAAAAAGCATCGAAATCTTCTTTTCTAACTGCGGGAAATATGATAGATTTCATTCGCAACTTGTAGAAAATGAATTTTAAGTACTTTTTGAACTCAAGATACAAAATTAAACTTATGGTTATACCAAATTTTATTATTGAATTCCAAAGAAGCCTATCAAAATTATATAAAGCATTTTTGTAAAAAAAAGTTCGAAAAATTTATGGTGAAACAAACAATATATTTTTTAGGGCGCGCGACGGTTGAATCTCGCGCTTCGCGATCGAAAATAATTATACCTCGCGCTTGGATATTTATTCTTTGCATTTGGAATGCTTGAAAAAAACTTTATCATAAAGATCCATTCTAGATGGTAGTATTTTATGCGTCTTCATACTGAATTGTCTACTTAATTAAGTATAGTCAAAGATTAAGTTTCTTAAATCTCTGTAGGCTTTGAGGTACACATTCTCATCGTGACACTCGCGCTGCGCGCTCGATTTCCGAGAGATATTTGTAAGCAGGTTTTGTTGGATTTTTTTTCTCGTAACTTTCGTCGTTTTTCCACTCATTTTTTTTATTTTATTTTTTTTACCGTTATTTTTCACGAATAAAACAAAAAGTACGCGTCCTATCAAGAAGTGATTCTTAACGAAATTTTAGATCTTTCTGGGATAACCATTTTTGTTCATTCATCTTTTTCCGTATCCTACATAGTTTGTCCACAAAATGGAATTGTTTATTTTCCATTATTTTTTGTGCAATCAAAATTTGAATTTTCGATTTTTGAAGAAAATTCAAAAATTGGTTATGATAATCTTGTAGGGCTTTAAAAAAGAAATGTTTTTCTTCTCTTGACTTTTTTTTTATCGTGCGTTTTTCGGCTTCAAATTTTGATTTTCTGTTGATTAATCATTTTTTGAAAACGCTATAACTCGGAGAATTTTCTTTTTCTCAAAAAAAGTCATGAGGGTAAATTGTTTGTTCTTTTTAATACTATAAATATCCGTACATAGAATTTTCAAATTCAGAAAAAAGTTTTCTCAATAATTTTCAAAATGCGCTCACTTTTTGAATTTTCATCGAAAATATCTGGTTCACGAACTGATCCTTTCTTTGAGGACCTAAAAAATGTTTGCTAAAGATGAATTTGATTCGATCATTTTTTCAAGATTTACCGTGTTTACGGACTCGGGACCGGACGGACAGACAGCTTCAATTAAAGATAAAATGTTCGATAATGTTTATTAAAGTACAGTGCTTGAATTATTTTTTATATTTCTATGAAGGAATTTTATAAAATTTGGATATATAGTTTCATTTTAAGATAAAATTTTCGATATTGTGTTAGCGAACTAATCTTTGTTCTTAATTCGTTCTAGAACACACTTGTAACATGGTTACAGAATTTCGATACAACTCTGTTACGGTACAGTTCTAAGACAAACTTGAAATAAATATTATAGAACGTCTGTGATCGGTTTGTTTTCGAACAATTCCATAGAAACTATTACAGAATATTCCTGTCACATAGTTCGAGAACAGTTTTGTCACTCCATCTTTTGAAAAGATTTTTTGCTCCAAAAAAATATCTTGCTTGAAAAAGATGTCTCTCGCAAATGCCGTTTTTGGGTTTTACAATCAAATTTCCACTTAGGATGGATTTTTTTCAAGCTTTCACATTTTCTTTGCCTTCTGCCACATAAAAGAAATTAAATTTTTTGGAGCAGCGGTCATAAACTGACATTTCAAGGCAGGACCGTACTAGTGAACTAACGTCGATGCAGGGACCCAGTGCTCCCAATGTTCGGAACTTCTTGAACTGCACTTGCGTCGCGCCGGCAATCCGATTGGTTATTTTTGGCGCGCTGATTTGGAATATTAGCAACATTGAAATTTAATATTTATAATAAATAATGATTGGAAAATGCATGAACATTAATTTCTTAATCCTAAAAGAAGATTTTGTAGGGAAGATAAAAAATAATTCGATTTTTAATAAAAAGAAATTTTGAATTCTGAGTTCAGAGAAAGAAGACATTTTTCTATCGCAATCATTAACCTTGTCTCTTTCGAGTTTGTAGTTAAAATTTGTGTATATTCCCACCAATGTGAATTGAAATAAAATCACTAAAATCACTCAAAATAAATTAGGAATTTGTTTCTAAAGTCAGAGTAATTAACTTGTTTTTCAATAAAATTGAATTATTTATGCATTTTCTACCCCCAAAATTCTTTTTAAGCATTGTTATATAATTTTTAATGCATTTCTTAATTATAATTTATCATATATATCAAGCTTGAATATTTATATCATTAAAAATTGGCGCGCTAACAGTAACCAATCGTATTTCCGGCGCAGCGCAAGCGCAGTTAAAAAAAATTCACGAAATTGGGTTAAAGTCAATATTAAAAATTGATAATTCATTAAATCTGATACTTTTCTCTTGTACGTTTACAGCGTCAAGTTCACAATCTGGCTACGACAATGACGATGAACATATCAGTGTAGGCGAGATACGAGTCGCTAAAACTGCACGTGGTGAGTATCTTTCTTAACATTATTTATATGCAGAATTATTTTTAATCTCAAGAGTTAAATCTCAGATAAAGGAGCTAAATTTTACATGATATAAAATAAGGTTAATATTTGTTTATTCGAAACCACCATGTTATGAGCCTATTATGCCCCCAGAAAAGTGAGCTTCAAGATAGGACTTTACCATTTAGCCCAGCTAGCTATAATTTTCGGATTTTTCTTTATTTTGCATGCTCTCGAAATTTGCATTTATTATTTTTTTGGAAAATTCAAAAAGTTGTAATGATAATCTTATGGGGCATTCAAAAAGCAACATTTTTTCCTTTCTGTAATACTAGGGTGGTCCAAAAATGCATTCCAAATGTTTTTCCCCTAGAGGGCAGAACACCGCATCCCCCAGTTTTTGTTTCCGGAAAAATAAAATCCGTTTCTTTTAAAATTGAAATATTAACACGTGTCACCGGGCACTTCAAAATCCCATTCAATTATCATGGGGAAATTTTGATTTTTTGAAAAATTAAAATCTTGTTCCAGGGTTTCTGTTTTTATATGAGACATCTCGTCCGACTAGGTCAAATATGTAGTAACGTTAGTTGCTCAGTCCATTCGACGGATTTTCAAAGCTCGCCGCAAGAATTTTGTCTCTGGTTCTTTTTAGGTGAAAATTGAGGAAATGTATACGAATAATAATCTGTCCAACAGGCAGTAAAAGCATGTACAGCTATAGCGCAAGGATCTTTATTCCATGATATATATTAAGAACATTTAGCATTAATATTTGACACAAATAAATGTACATCAATTTTTCCACAAGAATTTGTTACGTCCTTAAATACTTGATCATTCAATGCTCATTCTTTATCTGGCGAAATTTTCCGTAATTCGCATATCAGCTTCCATCTTGTCACCTGAACTAATATAAAATGTTTTTAATTTTGAGAACCTGATACTACCCATTTTAATGTTATAGGCAATAGCTGTGGTGTTATCGATTCTTAGTCATACTTCTTATGATTGCAATGTTTTAGCAAAGCATTTCAATCCATAAAATGCAGCTTTAAGTTCCAAAAAATTAATGTATTCCCTTTTTTCCACATTCATTGAATATAAATCCTCTGGATCTGAACTGGTGAACAACTGGCTGTGTTATTTTCGCCATGAAACAATTTTTATACATTAGTTTTGTCGCTATTTCCCTGTCTTCAAGTTTAAAATGTGGGAGGTAAATATATTAATTAAGTTTTTCCAAATTAAAAATAAATCTTTTTCCCCCATTTGGTTTTGTGACCAGAAAACACGTTGATAAAAATCGACCTCTGATTGGTTTACATTTGGTAATCGCCCCTTTTTTCAGAAGTTAATCAACTGCATTTGCGTGATCCGCTAATTCTTCTTTTGAGAATTTTGGCTGAGGGGGTGGAAAATGTTGACTTACCTTCCTTACGATTGGAATTTTATAACCTGTCGATCATCCTAGTATAATAGTATCTGAGGTTATCCGTTTCCACTTAGAAAGAAAAATGTTAAGTCGTCCTGCAGTCATACTTATGTCTATTGACGATTCATCCGTTTTTTCTGATTTTGACGATATGATCGGCTATCCTGGCGATAATACGCTTTTCTCCTTTTAAAGCTCCCCGTTTTCATATCCAGGTGTTTCTCCTCACTCATTCCAGGATTCAACCGCGCTTCCGGATTAAATTTTGGCGCCTTAAGAATTTCGCAGTTTTCATTCGGGGGGTATTTGATCAAGAGTTCCTTTTTTGTTTCCTTTGGTAAGCCATTCTTCAATATTGCTGTCCATCTATCCACTAATGCTTGATGGATGTGAGGCCCTGTACCTTTATCAAGAGAGGGGCCCTCCATCAAGCAGGTCCAGCACTGATTCCTCGATTTGATTTACATTAGTGTCTGATACTTTGTTCTCGCTTACTTGGACTTACTTTTCGCGGATTTACTGTTCTTGAAATATTTGTCTCCGTTTGGGAACATAGACTCGCTTTGGCTGCTATGTTCATCTTGGCTTGAGTAGGACGACTCTCTCGGACAGCGCACCATCCTCTCTACCAATATGGCTCCCATTTCAGCGTCTACGCTTCCCAGTAGGCACAAAGATTAGCGATGTCTTTACGACATCGTTACGACATCCTTACGATTACTTTGCGACATCCTATGTCCATGTCGATGTCGTAAAGACGTCGCCAAATTTTGTGCCCACTGGGTTTCGCTCATTTACTGGTGAATATGATAAACTCCGGCTACGAAGCGACGAACCTCGATGTGTTCGCTCGCCATCGTCTCTGGCGGAGAATTTTTTCCTAGATGTTGTAAGTTAATAAACTTCCGCGTTCCGAGCGATATGACGAATGATTCGACGAGTGACGCCTATTTAACTTTTCCTTCAACTGTTCTATTTTTGCCACAACTTCTGATTTTTATTACCCGCATTTTTAGTTTTCCGTCTTCGTTGATGCTCCAAACTTTCAGAGTCACCGGAATAAATTTTTATTACTTTTTAAAACGATTTTTACCACTGGGAATTATTTGTGCGTGTATTGGACCGGACCGAAAAACGTAATGAGATGCTTGGAATGCGGTAAACGCCACCTAGAGAGAACCAGCGACAAAATTCTTGCCGCGAGCTTAAAAAATCTGTAGAATGGACCAAGCAACTAACGTTACTACGTATTTGACCTAGAGGGCGAGACCACGATGTATGATTGAAATATCTAGCTCAATTCTGATTAATTTCGAAAATAGACCATTAGTAATTATTTAAATTATTAAATAATGTTTTTAGACAAATTTACTACTCCAAGTAATGACAAGCAATTACATGTCAATCAGAAAGTATGATTGTTTCTTATTTTTTAGGAATAAATAATTGTTAAAATAATTTACATTTGTTTAAACGACAGGAAAGTGTTTAAAAAATCATATTAAATATTTAAAATCTCCATTAGTAATTATTTGTATGAAAAAGAGGACGGAAATAGCTAAAGAATAGCAATTATACTAAAAAATGTAGTTTTTTAAATTTTTGGGTCATATTTGGGACGCTGTGGGGAGGGTCGATGTGGGTTGGTAATGAATGTTATTGATATGGTTTTACTTGGCAAACACTCCTCTTCAAAATCTGAGAAGTTTTCCACGTGTCGTTGAAAACCTGGAACATGAGTTCAATTTTTCAAAATTTCCCCACGTTATTTAAATAGGATTTCGAAGTTTCCGGTGGCATGTATTCGATTATCAAACAAAACAAAAAGACAAGGCGAAGCGTGCAATAAATATTTTATTTTTGAGAAATTTCTTTTTTCTTAATCTTCATTACTTTTGTGATTTTTAAGATAAGAAGATGTATTTTTTTCATTGGTCATAATAGGACGGAGTTGAAAAAAAAGTATTTGCCTAACGAAAATGTTGGTCGATTTTTGGACTTTTTACAAAAAATTGCGTAAATTTCTTTTTTGAAAAACTCCACTTTTTCCTTTCTTTAAAATTTTAGTAAAATATAGTTTGCAATGTGCACTAAAAAAACCCTTTAAATATAGAAATGATCTCTCTCTTAGTTTTCGAAAAATAATGAAAAGTGCATTGGTAATTTTTTTTCATCCAGTTTTAATTTGTTCGAATACAAATCAAAACTAATTTAACAAATAGCACCCCCCCCCCTCCCCAGAAGTCTGTTCTGTAAAAAAATGGGCTTTCCGAGATTTTAGCGCCAATTAAGATTTTTTTGTGGTTTTTCTGGAATATAAATTGTGTATAATACAGAATATACTCATTTCTATTGATGATTAGATGATTATGTAAATTATTAAAAACAATTTACTATTTTTTATATAAATTTTTCCTCAAAATGGAGTTCCAAAGTCACGGTTTTCCGATTTTTTCAACTTGTAAATATGGTAAATTATCATTAACTACCTAAAATTAAATTTTGAACATTTTTATAAATGTCCGGAAATTTATGAAATTTTTGATAAATTATAGTAATATACCATAGATTGCCTAAAATTTAATTTAAAACGTTTTTATAAATTTCCAAAAATGTATGCATTTTTCTGTAATTTTTGGTACGTTACGGTAACTTGATTAATTATATATGGTAACTTTCAATAAATTACCGAAAAATTATCGTATCTGCAACCAGAATTTCTGTGCCGCTTTTACGGTAAATGGTTTGATCATAATAAAATACGAGCTCATAGATTTATAATTTTTATTATTCACATCTGACCCCATTCTTTACTTCCTAGGGCGTAAAAAGTACATTTTACTACCTAGGGAGTAAAAAGTAGATCTGTAGCGCCGCTTCAAAGGCTTCCAAAAGGCTGGAATCATGCATGTGGCATAAAAATAATTATACATCTATGAGCTCGCATTTTACGATAATCAGCCCACTCACCGTCAGAACTGTAAGTAAATTTTTGTCGTAGATAACATAATGTGCCGGTAATTTATGGAAAGTTACTATATTTGACTGATAAAATTACCTTAAATTACAAAAAATTTCCGGAAGTTTATAGAAATTTTCAAATTTAATTTTAATTAGTTTACGGAAATTCACCATATTTATGCGTAAAATTACCATAAATGACCGAAAATTTCCATACATTCTCGGAAATTTATAAAAGTTTTTTAACTGAATTTCAGGCGATTTATAGTAAGCTACCATAGATTACCTGTAATAATACCATAAACTACCGAAAAATTTCATAAATTTACAGAAATTTATTAAAATGTTTAAAATTAAATTTTGCGTAATTTATGGTATTTTAGTGTATTTACTTGTAGAAAGATCTTAAACTACCAAAAAGTTTCATAAATTTCCAAAAATTTAGAAAAATATTTCAAATTGAATTTTGGGTAATTTATGGTAAGTTAGCATATTTTCTTGCGAAATTACTATAAATGAATAGAAATTTACATCAATTTCCGTAATTTTATAGACATCTTTAAATTGAGTTTTGGGCAATCTATGATAAGTTACCATAAATTACCTGTATTATTACCATAAACTAACAAAAAATATCATAAATTTTCCGAAATTTATAAAAATGTTTAAAATTGAATTTTGGGCAATTTATGTTAAGTTACCATATTTACCTGTAAAATTACCATAAATCACCGAAAACTCACGAAAATGATAAAATTATAAATTATCAGAAATGTATAATGTTTAAAATTTCATTTGGGGTAATTCATGCGAAGTTACCATAGATAAACTGCATTATTACCATAAGTTTCCAAATTTCGTTATAAATTTCCGAATATTTATCAAAATTTAGAAATTGAATTTTAAGTAATTTATCGTAATTGCCCATGTTTACCTGTAAAATTACCATAAATGACTGAACTTTTCCTTAAATTTCCGGAAATTTATAGATATTTTCAAATTAAATTTTGGGAGATTTATGGTAAGTTAGCATAACTTACCCTCGACGTCACCGTAAATCATGTTTACTTTATTTAAAATTTATTGTGGGCTGAAATCATGACTGTATTTCAAGAAATTCCTGAAATAAATATATAATATAATATAATATAATAAATATTATGTTACCAAAAGTGATTTGTCGCAATAATTCGCTACTCCTACCAATCTAATCTCGACAAATAGACGCGGTCTGCTTTCATTGTGACCAAATGAAATTTACAGTTCAAAACCAGGTTTGATCCTCCATATCGTGGTCTGAAATTTTTAAACAACTAAAAAATATACAGACTTTAAGATTACATTAGTCAAAACATGTACACTCTAAAACTACAATTCCCTACACATATAATATATTTATAAGTTGTGTATGTATATAATATTTTTTTAATGAATATGAAAAATTGATGATTTAATCAACTTCATACATTGCTCTTCTTCTTTTGCAGTACTCAGTTCACACTTTAACAACAACGATAATAATGAATATCATAGTATAAGCCGCAGAAGATTCCCCAGTCCTGAAGGTGAAAAGTTCATTAAAATATTTCTCGTAATTAATTATTAATCCTTATACATAAGCCTTGTCTTTTGCAGTCGAAAACTCACGGGGAAGATCGCGACCTATTCCTATAGAGGTGATACCAGGAGTCAAAATTCCTCGTGGAGAGCCAATATTTTTTAGCAAGAAAGTTATTGGGACGCTGTACAATAACGAGCGCGTTTATCCATACATTCAAAACGAGGAATACTTTACTATATTTCACAGTCCCAAAAACAATCCTGAGAACTTTAGCGGCAAAGAATGGTTGCAAATAATATATCAGTGGCTTAAAGAAAAAAAACCTCGTAACGCAAGGGTGCTTTATGAAACTGCTCAGCACGAAGCAAACGTTGAACTTGAAAAAATAAAAGTCGCTCTATATTCTAAGGTTGTAAGTGATCCGCCGCGTCAAGCGAGTGTTTCTAGGATTGATTTCCAGCATTTGTACAATAAACACCACGCATCGAATCCATATGAGACATATACACCCATTAAATACTTCGATACCCTCTACGCTCAACAGGGTCAACATCATCAAAATCATAGTCGATCTTCGAGTAAAACAATTGATTTTATAAGAGATCCTCAACACATACGTCGGCAGGACACTCAGCTCTTGAAATACACGCGACCCAGACAGGACTCTCAGCTCATGGAAAACACGAAACGTTGATCAGCCTACTTCAATATCCGGTATTATTAGAGGATCAATCCACAACGATCAGTGGGACAAAATGGACAAGATTCTAGCCTCGATGCAGTTCTCAACGAATTTCGAAAGAAAAATGGGTTAATAGTTGAAAGAGAGTCTGCTAACACGTACAATTGCAATAATGGTGAATTATTTAATCCTTAACAAAAGAAAATTAAACAGAATTGCAATCTAAGTGAACAAATTGCAAAAATTAAGACAATTAACCGAATCTTACAAACCCTGCACGCCCAAATAATACGCTCATACACCTTGGACAGTCGAATCCTAGACCTTCAAACCCAAGACATTTAAATACAAGAAAGTCAAACCTTAGACTTTCAAATACTGGGCACATAAACCCTAGGACCTTATGTCCTATGATCTGAAACCCTAAACAAATACATCTGATACGTTTAAGCCATTGAAGCATAAACCGTACATTGATAAATAAACCCCACACACTTAAACAATACACCTATCAACCTTAGGCTCTTGAATCCCAGACCATCATACCTAAGATTTTCAAACCCTAGGTTGATACACCATAGACCTTTAAACCATGGACGCATAAGCCATAGATTTACATACCTTAGTATCACAAACCTTGCACACCTAACCAGTACACTTATAAACCTTTGAAAGTCGAACCCCTGAACCATTAAATCTAAGATTTTCAAACCCTGGGTTTCTATACCATATACCTCCTAACCATAAACGCATAATCCATACATCAAAATAGACTTTTAAACCATATACGCATAAACCACAGATCCACCAATTTTAGTCTCACAAAAATTGCAGGCCATTATTGCATATCAATTCTACACATGATGGACTTTAAACTTTACGAATTAAGGCTTTTAAGATTTTCTGTTTTTAAACCCGAATTCAGAAAACCTAGGTGCATAAGAGTTTCAATTTGATGACCTTGAACATGAAGTTGTTATTTATGGAATACAAGAGCCTACGGTTAAAAACAGAGCGTTAGCAAACAGAGTCAAAGAGTCTTGGATTTGATGTTCCTAGGTTTGATGTATGCATGCTAAAGTTTATCTACCTGAAATTTGTTTGCAAAGAAATTGTGAGTCTAGGATTTATGTTTAAGAGTTTTTGCTTCTACAGTTTCATAATGTGACGTTAGAGAACCTAGGGTTTGATAATCGTAGGTTTGATGTCCGGAGATTGACTTTTCAAGGTTTATTAGTGTACTGTATAGGTGTGCACAGAGTGGGACGATGGTCGTGGGGGCTTAAGCCTAGGCTTTGGACCTACACGTTCAGCTTGTGGGTTCGATTCCCACCTCGCACTCTGGAAGAGCCTCGACAGCCCTTGCGGTGAACACTAGCCTAGCAAGGGAGTTGCTCATCTCCGGAGACTCGTGGGATTGGTGCCTCCAGAGAAAAAGGTTTTCTCTAAGTACTTAAAGCTGTTGCTCTCGGTGGTTCGGAACCCACCTTAAACTGTAGGTCCCCCTTCCACCATTCCTTGAATGCACACGGTGTGCCTAAACATGGGTTTAATGAAAAAACATGTCGGCACAGATATTCTAACGGAAATCGATTGGTACATTAAAATAAGGATCTGCGCCGAATTTCAACAATTTTCGCTGGGCTGTTTCGAAAAAAGTGTGTTTGAAATTTAAAAATAAAAAGTGGTCTAATTTAATTAATTTACTACGAAAATTATATTTATTCTATTCATTTGAATATTAGTATCGTTTCATAATCATATAATTATATTAAAACGCATAATAGAACTATATTTAATTATTTATAAAAAATTATAGAAAGAAATAAAGTTCATTTTTGTATGTATATTATTCAATTTCAATTTTATTCAATTTTTATATTAAATTACTTAAATTTGACAATTTGATATTTTGAAATTTCGAATGCACTTTTTTTGAAATGGTCCCGTAGAAATTGTTGATATTTGGCGAAGACCCTTCATTTTAATGTATCAATCGATTTCCGTTGGAATATCCGTGGTGACTTTGTTTTCATAAAACTCATGTTCAGACACACCGTGTGCAATGAATTCCTTCAATTCTATAATTTTTTATGAATTCCTTAAGTTCTATCAATACCGTGAATTCTATTAATTTCTTAAATTTCATGATTTCCATAACTTTCCTGAATTTCATTAATCCCATGAATTCCACGAAGTCCATCAATTCTGGGAATTTCTTTGATTCCATGAATTGCACTAATTCCGAGAATTCCTTCGGTTGTATGAATTCCGCGAAATTCGCGCGTTATAAAAATTTCATGAATTACGTGAATTTCATAAACTCATCGAATTCTGTGAATTTCATAAATTCATCGAATTTTAAGAATCACATTAATTGGATAAATTATGTGGATTCAATAAATTTCCTGATTTCCTCAAATAAATTCCATTAAATCTGCAAATTCCTGGTGCACATTTTCCGTTTTACTTACGCTCTTATACATGTATTGGAATGCTGAACGGTGACGTTACGATTTTTATTACTTACAATACATGTATTGCAAGTTCATCGTTCAAATATCATGTTGGTAATTTTACATCACGCTTGATATGGAGAAGTGTTGCAGAAGTGTTTTAGAATCCCAAACATTTTAAACACTGTGGTTTATTCATCTGTTGTTTAAAGGGCTATGGCTTAGGAATTTGCGGTTTGAAACTCTTAGGTTTAATGGTGTAAGGTTCGAGGGCCTAAGGTTGATGAGTATATTATTTAATTATGTAGGGCTTGTTTGTCAATATCGGGTTTATGATTTTATGGTTTAAAGGTCTCAGAAATATTGGCCAAGGGATTCAGATCGTATAACTGAAGGACCTAGTGTTTGAGGGTTCAGGATTTAATAATCTAGGTTTTGACTGTCTAGGATTTTAAGGTCTAGGATTCGACTTCCAAGGCTTACAAGCGTATTATTTATTTGTGCAGGGGTTGTTAGATTGGGTTTGCAGATCTATGGTTTAGAAGTCTATGGTTTGGGAACCTAGGGTTTGAAAACATTAGGTTTAATGATTTAGGTTTCGAGAGCCTAAGGTTGATAAGTGTATTGTTTCATTGTGTAGGGTTTGCTTATTAGTATACGGTTTATGCGCCTATGGTTTAAAGGTCTCGGATATATTGCTACAAGGTTTTAGATCTTATAATTGTCCTAGTGTTTAAGGGTCCAGGATTAAAGAGTCTAGGTTTTCACTGTCTAGGATTTGAGGGTCTAGGATTCCAAAGTCCAAGGCTTATAAGCATATTATTTAGGTGTGCAGTGTTTGTTAGATTGAGTTTGCAGATCTATGGTTTACAGGTCTATGGTTTGAGAACCTAGGGTTTGAGAAGCTAGGGTTTGAGAACCTAGGGTTTGAAAATCTTAGATTTAATGGTTTAGGTTTCGAGAGCCTAAGTTTGATAAGTGTATTGTTTCATTACGTAGGGCTTGTTTAATAATATACGGTTTATGCACCTATGGTTTAAAGGTCTCAGATGTGTGTGTATTTATTTATTGTGTAGGATTTGTTTATTAATATACGGTTTATGCGCCTATGGTTTAAAGGTCTCAGGTATATTGGTACAAGGTTTTAGATAGTATAATTGTCCTAGTGCTTAAGGGTCCAGGATTAAAGAGTCTAGGTTTTGATTTTCTAGGATTTGAAGGTCTAGGATTCGACTGTCCAAGGCTTACAAGCCTATTATTTAGGTGTGCATGGTTTGTTAGATTGGAGTTGCAGATGTATGGTTTAAAAGTCTATGATTTGGGAACCTAGGGTTTGAAAATTTTAGGCTTAAGGGTTTAGGGTGGAGGGCCTAAGGTTGATAAGTGCATTGTTTCATTTTGTAAGGTTAGTTTATCAGTAGGCGGCTTATGAAACTATTGTTTAAAGGTCTCAGAAATATTGGTACAGGGTTTTAGATCGTATAATTGAAGGTGCTAGTGTTTAAGGGTCCAGGATTTAAGAGTCTAGGTTTTGACTGTCTAGGATTTGAAGGTCTAGGATTCCAAAGTCCAAGGCTTATAAGGGTATTATTTAGGTGTGTAGTGTTTGTTAGATTGGGTTTACAGGTCTATGGTTTGAGAACCTAGGGTTTGAAAATCTTAGATTTATTGGTTTAGGTTTCGAGAGTGTAAGTTTGATAAGTGTATTGTTTCATTATGTAGGGCTTGTTTATTAATATACGGTTTTTGCACCTATGGTTTAAAGGTCTCAGATGTATGTGTATTTATTTATTGTGTAGGGTTTGTTTATTAATATACGGTTTATGCGCCTATGGTTTAAAGGTCTCAGATATATTGGTACAAGGTTTTAGATAGTATAATTGTCCCAGTGCTTAAGGGTCCAGGATTAAAGAGTCTAGGTTTTGATTGTCTAGGATTTGAAGGCCTAGTATTCGACTGTCTAAAGCTTACAAGCGTATTATTTATTTGTCCAGGGTTAGTTAGATTGGGGTTGCAGATTTATGGTTTAAAAGTCTATGATTTGGGAAGCTAGGGTTTGAAAATTTTAGGTTAAATGGTTTAGGGTTGGAAGGCCTAAGGTTGATAAGTGTATTGTTTCATTTTGTAAGGTTAGTTTATCAGTAGGCGATTTATGGAACTATTGTTTAAAGGTCTCAGATATATTGGTACAGGGTTTTAGATAGTATAATTGAAGGTCCTAGTGTTTAGGGGTCCAGGATTTAAGAGTCTAGGTTTTGACTGTCTAGGGTTTGAAGGTCTGTAGTTCCACTGTCCAAAGCTTATAAGCGTATTATTTAGGTGTGCAGGGTTTGTTAAATTGGGTATGCAGATCAATGGTTTAAAGGTCTATGATTTGAGAATATAGGGCTTGAAAATATTAGGTTTAATAATTTAGGGTTCGAGGGGCTAAGGTTCTTAAGTGTGTTGTTTCATCTTCTAGGGTTAGTTTATCATCAGATGGTTAATGCATCCATTGAATTTAGGTTTTGTCTATCGAGGATTTGAAGGTCTAGAGTTTGGGAACCTAGAGTTTGAAGACCTAGGATTATACGAGGGTGGATTGATAAGTTTCCGGCCTGACCAAGAAAAACAACGTTTTTAAGAATTTTTTTTTTTTATTTCTAAACATAATCTCCTCCAAGGCTGATA
>NC_046657.1:67974554-68009550 GCF_010883055.1 Belonocnema kinseyi
CAAGCTATCTAAGGATGGTACTATAGAACGCCACCTCAAGGTAGGCCTAGTGGCGCCATCTCTTGGTCAGGCCGGAAACTTATCAATCCACCCTCGTAAGATTAACGTATTTTTTCTTGTTTCATGATTAACGATTCCATGTAATTTTTTTTTTAAGTTTTAAAATTTGGTTCTTTTTATTAAAAGTTTGTTTATTTTTCTTTAAAGAATCAATGAGTCAGAATTATAGAAATTGTACGTAATAGTAGGCTCTCTTTCCAAGTATTTGGCAATTTTTTTTAAAACGTTGAGAATTTGATCGAGGCTAGAATTTTCTTTATTTTGCCCTACTGTGCGACGGAAGGTTAGGAAAAGGGAGCTCATTTGAGAAATTAAAAATTGTATCAGTAGTAGCATCAATATATACATCTCTCAAAGCATTTAGCAATACTTTTTCGAATTTTTTTAGAATATACTCTCGTGTGAAGGTTGAAAAATATAACCCTTAAAATTTCATCACTTTTTTCGAAATTGATTGGAATCCGTCAAATCTAGTAAACTTCCTTGAAATGTCTGAAATCCCTGTAATCCGTAGAAATTTTCACCAGTAACATGAAATTTTTCTTTTACTTTATTCTTTCCATGAAGTTCTCTAGAAATCCGTTGAAATTTTGTGAAACCTTTTAAATATTACTGACAATATCAACATCTTTTAAAAATTCCCTAAAGAAATCTGAAGTCCTAAAAAATTCTTGGAGAACTATTAAACATTTTTAGATCACGGTATCAGCTTTGGAATTTTTTCAAATGACTTTAAAACTTTAAAATCTTTTGAAATAATTGGAAATTTATAACTTTAATTGAATTTAGCAAGATTTCTAATAATCTTATAAAAATCTAATGAGTCTCCTTAAATGATCTTCAAATCTTTAATATCTTGTAAACTATTCACAATCTTTGATTTTTCAAATGTATTAAAATTATTATTTTTACTAAAATCTATTAAAATCTCTTGAATCCAGTTGAAATCTCTCTAAATCTCTGGAAAATATACAATTTTTTTATTTTATCTAAAATTTTCTGAATCCTTCACATCTTGTAAAATTCATGAAATCTTTAGAATATTTTAATTTCTAAAATCTCACATAATAATTTGCTAGAAATAATGCTAGAATTATTTTCAGCAAATGGCAGAATTAATTTACGAATTTTTAAAATTGAAAAAATGAATCGTTTCAAGCAATTTTAGGTCAAGAAAACTAAAAATTGTATTCAAACTAAATGTTTTTAAATTAACAGTTAAATTATGTTTACTTGTAGTCCTTTTAAATTGATAATTGCTTCATTTTTATTCGGGCGTAAAAATTCTGTGCTTTCCCTCATGATAACAATACTAAATTGTAAAGTTTCAAACATTTGGTTAAAAATAGATTATTCTAAATGACGATTAAAATGTTACTAAATGCTAAAAAATAATTCGTTTTATAAATTCAAAAACTTTATAATTAAATCATTCAGAAATGGAATAATTCAGATTATAAAACAATATTCGAATATGATTTTAAATTTCATTTTTGCTTTGTGTTACTTAATGTAATCGGGTACTTAATATATAATTTGGTTAATTAAATGTAATAAAAAATTAATTTTTCTTTATTGATAATTGTACAGGTGTTACTTGTAATTCATCTAATAGAATGAGTAGTATATAGATAAATAATATTATTAATATACTGTAATAATCATAATATTAAGAAGTAATAATACAAAAATTAAGTTTCAAATTACATACAGTGTTTCCTTGAAATTTACAAACCATTCTTCTCCCACATAATATGCCGTAATTTTATTCTTTAATAAAAATCCAATATTTTTGGTAGAACATTAATCCTCTTAGAGAAAAATTGATGTATTTTGTTTTAATTCGTCTGTTTTGGTACGACCTTAATTCTTTTCGTTAAAAATGTCACTGCTTAGTAAGAAATTAATCGGGTTTAGTTGAGAAGTCAAGTACTTTGTTAAAAAAAACTTTTTTCTTAATTTTCATTTTTTTTCTAATAAAACTTATAAATTTTTTTGGCTCAAATAATAACAATTACCGTTTTGATTTCTAATTTAACTGTTTGCTTCAAACAGCTGCACAATATGCAAGTATCTTATTAATTCAGGCAGATCCATTGTTTGGTTAATCTTAAGCAGATAATTTCTTTGTGTTGCTACTGAATGTCTGAAGTTTAGTAGAGCGCTACCAAAATTCTTTTCATGGTGCTATAGTTTTTTCCGGAATTATTAATGCCCGGATGTGTGCCTTCTGGATCCAATACTTAATGCACATTGTCTCTGAAACATTTGCCATTAACCTAAAACTGGTTATTTGTTTTCCACATCATCGAAAGAAAGTTCATCAACACGAAGCTGCTGTTTCACTTTCATTTTGATGGTAGCTGTTTCAAAAGCCTACAGCAGTCTCCCTACAGATTTTCAAATATTTTTATCTGTTAAATTCTGCTTACATATATTTGTATTTGCCTCTGGAAAATTCAGCCAGAATTGTCGATACTGTTCTCTCAGCAAACCTTGCCCACTTATCTTTGCTTGTGGAGGATGTGTTTCGACTGGATCGTCATCAGGTTAAGCAAGAACATTAACTGTCGTTGCTTTATCGTATCATGCAGCTTTCTTTATCTGGTGCACATTGTCGAAGTATCTCCACGAAAAATTAAATTTCCATCTGATCTCCATTGCTGAGCCTTCTGAGCTAAGAAAATTAATCATGATGTTCTTCATTTTGCCTGTCATTTTACTTACTGAAACTTTCTGATTGTTAGGATATATAGAAGCAAACTTCATCCTGAAGTAGTATTCCTTTCTACTTTTGATTCCGTACTTCACACTTTCATAATAGAAACGCACAAATTCCTCTTTATTGTGGTATACCACTTGAAGCTCTCCTGCTGTATTTTTTAAGGTGTTTGTTTGCAAATTGCTAATGCTAGCCAAAGCATTCTCAGCAAGTACATTTGTTGTTCCACTGTTTCGAATATGTCGCAGATGTTCTTGCTGGGTAGTTATTTGATCACGTCGATATTCCTGACCACCTGCTAACTCAGTATCACCACCGTCCCGCAAGATGTGGTCCCTAGTCGTGGCTCCAGGGGTGCTCTCATGATCCTCGGGTAGCGATAAGCGTTTTCACATATTTAAAAGACTATGTTCTCTACGGGTTTTTGTATTCATCGAGTCCTTTTTCTTATTTTTCTCTCTCTGCTTGGAATGGGAAACCCTACCTGTAGAAATGCTGCAGCCCACATAGTTGTCAAAGTCATGACAGAAAAGCTCAATGTCATCCACTCCTGCTTCGCACAAGATCTCACCTTGGAGCTCGATCTCTAGGCGTGATTGGCCTTACGCCGCAGACGGCACAGTTGGAGATGAAGGTTTCATCTGTGAATGCTTTTTCGACCTACGACTCTTTACAGAATGTTATAAAGAACAGTACTGATGGCCCAGATGAAGCGATCTCAGAGGAACAGCCTTTTGCATCTTGCTCGCGATAGACTACTGTCTGACGCTGGCAAGTCGGGATTTTGTGGCAGTGTCTCCAGAACGGGGGATTTTTCGGCCCCCCCCCCCCCCTACTTTCCCATCTGGAAGAAACACATGCAAACTTGGCGTGTCGGTGTGTCGGCTCAGTTACCTGCTGCGAAGACGAGCCTCGTGTTAAGTCGAAATTGCACGAACAGGAGCTGGTCCGACTTCACCAATGACGATCTAGCTGCTCCTCAGATTTTTTCCGGTTTTGAAATCCCGAATTACCAGGATCATTAGGTTTATTGCGAAGAGGAAATTATTATTTACTGTATGAAAATATATATAGGAGACAAGATTTCAGGGTCTAATATAAATATAAATACATTTTTTATTGAAATTTTTCATTTATACTCAAGTTTACAGTTGCAAAAATTAGTTTTCAACCCGATAAAAAAACACGAATGTTAAGCCAAAGAAATGAATTTTCAAAGAAGAAGAATAATTTGCTACTAAAGACGATGAATTTTCAACTAAAAAAATAAATATTGAACCAAAAATGGACCAGTTGAACTTTTAAATGAAAAAAGGAATTTTCAACGAACTAGTTCTCTTTTTAACGAAAAAAATTAATTTTCAAGAAAAAAGATTAATTTTTAACCAAAAAGGGAACAGTTAAATTTTCAATTCAAAAAGTTAATTTCAATTAAAAAAAGAATCGATTCTCTAACAAAATAGTGAAATTTCCAGCAAAGAAATGAATTTACGAAAAAAAGACTTATATTATTTCAAACAACATGCATTTTTAACAAAATGCATGAACTTTTAACCGTATTGTTGAATTTTAACCTAAAAATGATTCATTTTCAACCCAAAATTCAACCGTTACATTTTTAGTAAAAAAAAAACAATATTGCCATAAAAAAGAAAACAAAATAATAAAAATTTCAAGCAAAAGATTGAATATGAAAATACATAATTCAATGTTCAAACGAATCATTCTCCAAAGAAAACATTTAAAAAATAGAATTTCAAACCAGATTTTTTTCAAGCAAAAAAAAATATTTTTCAACAAAATTTTTAACGTTTAAAATTTTAAAACAACTGCAATGAAAGTAGATTTTCAAACAAGAAGATTAATTTTCACTGACAAATTTTGATATTCTACTAAAAAAGATAAATTTTTAAAAATTAAACAAAATTGTGAAATTTTAAATCTTATAATTAATATTAGAAATAAAAAAAGTTTTCAAACAGAAATGGAATAGTTACATTTGCTGATAAAAATTTAATATCCGACGAAAGAAATGCACTTTCAAATGACAAATGTAAAGTTTTAACCAAAAATGAAATAGCTTAATTCAACAAATCAGTTAAAAAAAAACAATCAAATTTAGAATAAAATAGTTAAATTTTTAAACAAAGGACTAAATGTACAAACAACATCAATAATATTCGACCAAAAATATAAATTTTTGACCTTATAGTTAAATTTTCAATTAAAAAAAGATAATTTTTCAACCATAAAAGTAATTGTTACATTTTCAGTAAAAAGAAATTAATAAAAAAGAAGTTTTAACCAAATATTCACATTTCAGCTAAACAAATTAATTTTTGAACGTAACAAACTATTCTTAAACAAATAATTTTCTACCAAAAAAATGAATTCACAAATTAGAATATTGTATTTAAACCAAAAAACAATACATTTTTAACCAAGGATAAGAATTTACAAACAAATAGTTTTCTAAAAAAAGAGGAAATTTCAAAAAAATTAATTTGCAACAAAAAAAAAATTATAAAAAAATAGGTGAACTTTCAACCCAGAATTCTATCATAACATTTTCGGTAAAAAAAATAATTAAAGACAAACGACGTTTAAGTAAAATATTGAAATTAAAAAAAATGTATTATCAAAAAGATAAATTTTCAATAAAAAAAGACGAATTTTTAGTTGAAAAAAATAATAATTTTCAACCAGAAATTGCAAAGTTATATTGTCATTTGCCAAAATTAATTTTAAACAACAGTAAATTCAATTTTTCAACAAATAAATTCAATTTTCATTCAAGAAATTAATTTTATCTGAAAAATACCAAATTAAAAAAAAACGGAATAGTTCCATATTCATTAAAAATTTATTCTCAACAAGAAAAACAGAAGGATTTTCAATAAAATTGGTCAAGATGGAACCAATTTTAAGCGAGAAGAAGAATATCTGACGGAAAAAGACGAATTTAAAAAAAAAATACACTGATTTCGAACCAGATAGTTGAATTTTGCAAATGGAACAGATCATGTTTCAGCCAGAAATAAAATAGTTTAAATGTAATTTTTTACAAAAACACAATGAATTTCTACCAAAAATATCAATTTTCTAACAAGAAGAAAAATTTTGTACAAAAAAGACTCCAAATTTCAAAAAAATGTTGCCAGGGGCAAACCAAAATATATTAAATTTAATATGTTTTTAAATCCTTGCTCCGAAAACGGTAAACTGTTTTAATTTTATATCAAAATTGACAGTAAGTGTTAACAGGCGCGATACACAAGCCACTTTTTTTAAATTGGACACTTTTCTGACGATCCTAAATTAACTGTAAAATTTTAATTAACAACCATTATGTTGTTTGTAAATTTAACTTGAAACTCTTTTATATCTTCCGGGTATTTTTTTTTTTTTTGCTATCCGAACTCAAAAAAGGTTAAAGTTTTTTTCTTTTTAGAGAAAATAATATTTTTTTGAAGTATCTATTATTGCGATTTTGTTGTTTTTTCTTGTACAATTAATTCGCATGAATAAGTATAAAAATTGATTTTGTAATCATCATTTTTAACGTCATATAACAGCAACAAGAAGCCTATAAATTCATCATACTTGCCATCTGAGTCTTCAGTCAAAATGTCAGGCATTAATGGATTCTAATAATTTTCATTTTTTTTTACAGAATAGCGCGCGCCAAGAATTTCATGAGGAAATACTGCAAAATCAAGTGACGCTGACACAATAGATAAGCAATAAGTCAATATGATGATTTTATTTTTGAGTTATTATTATTTTTTTATGATGAGTTTTTTCCGCTTTCCCACATATATTGCGTTAAAAAAAACATGATACTTATTCAGTATCCCCAAAACGTGGGATTTTTCAGCTACCACAAAATGTTCCATTGCGATCTGAAAAAAGTAAAGTCTTTCCCTTCGCTCTTCCTTTTAAAAAAGAAGAAAAGAAAATCATTCCCAGGTAGAAATTATAACTTGGTTCTTGAGAGGCCCTCTCTAGATTTCCTATTTTATATCGAGGCCCTAAAGTGGCAATCTATCAATGGCATTTCCATAATCCATTACCAGAAATTTTTGATTCCAAGAAGGAAAATATTAATACAATTGTGAAATAAATTTTCTTTGCAAAAGTTTAATCTAAAGATTTTACACCTTTCTGTAGCCTCTGACAAACACTTCTCCGTTTTCTCTTTTTTTTATTGACATTCGATTATTAACTATATTCCGCACGTTATTCTAAAACTAAACTTATTGTTAAATTTGATTAGAGAAGACTTATTACTAATAACTAAAGACAAACGCAGTTTATTAAAATATTCGCAAGCGCCGAGAATCGAACGCACGCACCGCAGGATTATAAGTCGAATGCCTAATCCCCATAGCAACGATGTCACGATGAGTGCGGTGTCATAAATGCTTGACGGCATTTATCCGATACTTTAGAAATGAGGAAAAAATGTTTTTGAAGCTCGATTTGTGATGTATGATTTTTAAACGTACTTACGTGATTTCAAAATAAATCGATCTTTAAGAAAAATTCTTTTCAAATTTTTAAGGCACCAAATGTTTTTAATTTTTTCAGAAAAAAATGAGTTTTTTAAAAGTTTGTATCTCGGTAATTTTTTTAATTTGATCTTTTTTAAATTTAAGTATAAAAAGGCTTCACAAGGTCCATTCGAGAAAATAATTAATTGATGGAAATTATTATTTAAATATAATTTTCCGAATGAAGCTTCTTATCTAGTTTAATTAAAAAATATAGTACTAAAAAGTGAGTATATAAATAATGTAAGACAAGTAGCACACGACAATAACCTGTCGAGGGCCAGCAGAGGGAAAGCCTAGATTCTTCTAGCTAGGAAATCTGGCTGCGGCCTCGTGAGAGCCAATATTTAAGTTTGGGATTAAGAGGCAATTTCTACACGGGTTAGTCCCGAATTTAGATGAAAAGAAGGAAAGAAAAATTAGAAGACAACCAACCAAATCCCCTTCTTTCTCTTTGTTTTTAAATTTCTTTCGTCCTTTTTATTCCCATCATTACCAAATCACAATAAGAAGAATTTGCAAAAAATATCATTAGGTTGGATTGTTATCTTATTTAAATATCCTAAATTTTAATTTAGCTGACTTGGAGTGGAGGTCATTTTTATGGTTGGTTTGCCTTTTAAACTTTCACTTGATTCTCAGTTGTCAGTGAGAAAGCAACGTGACAGGTGTCCTATTCCTGCCAGCAACAAATTTTATTTTTATTTTCATTTGATTTTTATTTAATTTAATTTTCTTTTGATTGTTTTTTGTTTTGATTTTATTTTTGTTTCATTTATTTGTTCTGTTTTGTTTTATTTTTGTTGTATATTACATTTTATTTTGTGCAAATTCTTCTCATTGTGATTTGATAATGGTAAATAGAGGAAGAAGGGGATTTGGTTGGTTGCCTTCTCATTTTTCTTTTCTCCTTTTTATCCAAATTGGCGACTATGATTTTCTATTCTCAAGTATAATCTAAAATTTTCAGTTAAAAGGTGTTTTTTAAAATGAAAATTCGTCTTTTCGGTAACAAATTTTTTCTCCTGCTTGAAAATTAATATTTTTCATAAAAATTCATTATTTTTTTTTTATAAAAATGCCACTATTTTTTGGAAATTCGTAGTTTTTTTAAATAATTTTTTTGTTCTGACAAATTTTACTAAAGTATTCATGGTTTAAAATTCACCTATTTCATGGAAAATTCGTTTTTTTATTGCAAATTAATTTTGTGAATTTTTTTTCCGAAACCTATTTATTTAAAAATATCTATCCCTGCTTGAAAATACATGAGCTTTTCGCTCCTTTATTCTTAACATTCGGGCTGCTTCGGAAGTATTCGGATTGCATCGCATCCACAAACGGATTGGTCACAGTTGACGCGCTTTTCGAAAATAATTAAATCTGTTAACCAATTGTTTAGATCAAACAATAACTGTGAAGCTATTAAACATAATTCTTTGATCACACAAATATACATATATAGTGAAAGATCAAATTATGATTGTAATTGATTTACACATTCATTTACATTAATAAGTGCGCCAACGACAATTAATCCTGTTATCGACGCTACGCATGTATAGTGCGAAATGATACCTTAATTGGGAGCTCTGCTCTCAAGCTTCTATACGGGAAGGTGAAGACGCAAAGGTTAAATTTAACATGGAGGGCTGTGTATGACATCCTGATTTTCTTATTGATTTGATTCATTGCTTTTTCATAGATGATAATGTAATAAAAATGCCCCGTCTTATTTTTTTAGTGAGAAAAAAACTCGTAAAAAATATTCTGCAGTCTAGACCCTTCTGGAATTTAAGCATAAAGGGGCAGATATATTATGAGAAAACATTCTACAACTGAATTGGTACGAGTCCGTGCTAAGTTTCCTGAACATGCTTGATGTCAGAGAATAATATTGCGTAATTGTAAGAGCGGCATTCGTGTAAATTGTTTCAAGGTTTTTTAGTATCTCAATAAATCATTTCGCGAAAGTACTTCTAAGGTTATATTATTCCTTATTCTGTCATTTTTCAGCGCGTCATTAAGTTAGAAGAAAAATAAGGAGGATTTCTTACCTTCTTCAAGATAAAATTTTAATTAAAAGAAACCTCGTGCTAGTTACTTTGATTTAGGTATACCCCTTAGCAGGATATTTGGTTTTGCTAAAGAGTACAATAAAATCTTTGCCAATGCTAAACAGATAATTATTTTAACATAATCAAAGAGTGATGCAAATGCCATCTTGCAAGCACCCCTTATTGAGCAGTATAGAATTGAAATTCATAAAATAGAGTGATTATTACCTAGCGCTAGACTATCAGATTCACAAAAGTTTTGTTCGATAAAATGTATTAAAAAAAAATCCACCCATTCCCATACGTTATCGAGCTTTAGAAATATATAAATATGCTTTAATTCCAGCAACTTAAAGCCATATTTCGACTATAAAGAGCTCAAGACAATTTTGAAAACATAAGATTTTTTATACTAGGAAATCAAAGAAACTGAAGAAAAAATAATATTAGAAGCTTTAGCAATTTTGATCATTGCGATCCGACTAATTTCCAACTACTTTTAAATGACCAGTGTTATCATAATAGTCATTTCAATCTGGATAATAGTCCACCTCAGTATAAAAGAAATGGCTAAAACAATTTGTAGAAACATCAATTCTTCTTTCTTTCTTTGTGGTGTTTGGCCTTTCGATTTAATTTAATTTAAGTCTTTTTTCTTCAAGTCAATGCCTTATTGTCTGCTGTGACAGAATTTCAACGTAGTCGTGTGAAAGCAAACTGTCTCGATCTCGCGTGACCTTGCGATGACGACTCCCTAATTTCATGCTGGCCCGCCATGTTGTAAAAAAGGAAGAGGAATCGCCTACGCAGGAAGGCGCCAAATTCAAAATATAAGTATTAAACCTTTTGAATAATTCTTTACAAATCTTCATAAAATTAACATTAACAGCACGAAATTAAAGTGAAGCCACAAAACTAAACAACAATTTTATGAACAGTCAGCAAGAGGGAGGGGTATGATTCTTGCAGTCGCCTTTAGGATATTGAGAGCTCTTGAGGCCTGGACGGCAATGAGCATAATATGGGCAATCCAATTTAGTTTTTGATCCAACATTATTTCCAAGCAGTTGCGTGTAGCTTAACATTGAATAGCGGTTTAAGTGATCATAGTGAAAATTTCATGAGTCCTACCCCTGCTACTGGAAAACACGTAAATTTGCGATTTTGCGACCGAGATGGAGAACCCCAAACTATACAGCCAGGGGGTTTATCGCTCACGAGTTAATTCTAGGAGTTTAGAAGCCTCCTGCACAGATCCTACGGTACGTAGAGAAGCAAGTCATTCGCGTACGGTTGTCCCTTCAGTCTTCGGGAAAGGAGGAGTCGTGGAACTTATCATTAAACAGGCGATGTAAGAATCTTAAAAATGGGTCTGAGAAGCCCCGTATGACCTCATACGACAGACCATCCATGCCCGGTGATGACTTAGCCTCGCATGATGACAATGACTCACGAAACTTTTCGCAGGCAAAAGGCTGGTTGATGCAGCGTGCTCGTCTGGCTCCAAAAAGGAGGCCTCGACTGTAGAGGGCTGTCATTACGGAGCAGCTCCTCCTGTAGGTACCTGATGACAGGAGAATCCGGGTCCGTCACTACGCCAGGTTGGAGGCTCTCCAGCTCGAGAAACGAGCTCCAGACTCACAAAAGGCTCTAGAAGACTGGTTTTCAATTCCTCTTATCTGTGCTTTGACCTCACTATCAACCCTCTTGTAGGCCTTCATTTCCTCATCTGCCTGGTTAGCCAAAAACCTTTTTCTTGCCTGCCTCCTTTTAGAGTGGATCTTCTCGCATTCGGCATTTCATCAGATAGACTTCCTGGACCTCTGTCCGCCAAGTGAGTCTAGTATGTTGGCCCCGAATACCTCCAGGGAGTCACAGACAGAGTTCATATATTTATCATAAATATTTTTGGGAATAAACCCTTCCCCTAGCTCAACTCTAAAGTCCGGAATAACATCCTCTATTGTCGCCAACTCAGACAGTGGAGATCGATGAGAGCAGCTGTGGAGAAAACAAGATCCAGGCTGTTGACAAGCCAAACAGGGCCCTAAAAATAGATGGGAACGGAGTCATTGAGTGGGATCAAGCCGCTGTAAAACACAGCGGGACATAACTGGTTGCACCGATAGGTCAAGTAGCCTTTAATTTCTTAGTTTTGACCTTGATGTAGACATGATTCAAAGATGCATAGGACGTCCAAGCCATTTAGGAAGAGCAAGGCCTCAACCACCCCCCTTTTCCCAATTGCACTACGAGCATTCTAGTTTGCGAATCTTACTAGCTTCCGCTTAGATTCCATTCCAGAGCCTTGTAAGAATTTAACTATGAATGCCGAAAGCCCAGACATAGTAAGCTTAGAACTACTTAGAGCAATGATCATAATAACTAGAGCCATGTCTCCACAATGTACAGGAAGTAAATTGAAAGATTTAAAGGCAAATCTGCTAGAGTTGAATAGTTTAAATTTAATTACTATTAAAAGTAGAATTTGAGCTACAAATTAACAAATTGAAAAAATGTAATTTAATTTATTCTGTACCTGTTAGATATAAAAGTTTCATTAATTATTTAAGATTGTTAATAACCTTTGAGCTTTGACATTGAAGATTGATATTATGGATCTTAGAGTTGAAACTACATAGGCGCTTTTAAATAAATAATTTATATTTGATGCTCCTTTGAGGCAAGTAAAATGTTTCAAAGGCGTGGTTGCTACAATTCTAGGGTTTAAATTTTATTACATTTGAAAGTATAATTAGAGCCCCAAAATTTGTCTTAAAATGAGGAAATTAGTATTTCTTTATTTCTACTCTTAAATTAAACTTACAAAACCTTTGAAATTTTATTATTTGCAAGAAATGTTGAAATAAGCAGCAACTTTGATTTAAATAGAAAGGTTTGTAAGCGCTATCGCATCTGAAGGCAGAGGTTCTTTTGCTTAAGTATTAATAAATTATAAAATTCAATTTATGAATCAAATATTTCTTTGATTGTATTAGTTCATCAATTATTTAGGACCAATTAACAACCTTACACTTATGAAATTAAAGATTGTTGTTATGGATCTTTGAATTAAAGTTGCATTGGCGCTTTCAAGTAAAATAATTTAATTGGATAATGCTTAAACGTACATTGAATGTTTTAAAGGCAGAGCTGCTAAGGATGTAGGATTTAAATTTTATTCCCTTTGAAAGTAGAATTAAAGCCACAATATTTGTTTGAAAATAGGAAGATTAGAATTTCGTCACTCAACAGCCTTTAAGCATTTGACATGTAAAATTGTTATTATAGCTCTTAGAATTGGACTTGCATGAGCGCTTATGAATAAAGTTACTATAATCTGATGCTACTTTAAATTACATCAATTGCTTTAAAGGCAAAGCTGCTACAATTATAGAGTTTAAATTCGATTCAGCACCTTTGAAATTTATTTATTTGAAAAAGAACTTCAAAATAAAAGGTAATTTTAATATAATAGGATGATTTGAAAAAGCTATTCCAACTTGAGGGAAGATTCCTTGCCTGGGTATTAACGGTCTGAAAAAACTGGAAAAAATAAGCTATTCCAAATGCACAGAATAATTCAATTAGCCATAATGAAATAACAAAAACTGACGATTAATTCTCAATTTAACGCCTGAGACGAAGCAGACAACCACCTAGAGGCAGTATGACTCCTTTAAAAAAATTTAAATAATAAAAAAGAATAGAAAAAAATTAGATCGGCCGACTATCAGATAAGCCTCTGTGGCAAGATTTCCCGGAAGCTGCGAGAAGGAGGTTGCAGAGGTTGAGGCGCTGAAGTACCGGGGGCATCAGGATGTTAAAATCCTAATTCTTTAAGGGCTTTCTGCGTCTTTTGAAACCCGCAGTCGTTTCAGAAACGAAATTTCATCACCTTGAACTTATATAGATAAAAACCACAAAGCTGAAAACAAGACATGTGCCACCCCCACAATTAATGAAACGCGCGGGAGCGAGTTTTTTAGGGAATTCCTCCGTACGATCTCTACTGGTCTGAGCGATGCCGGAACCTTTAACATGTGGAGCACCTCTTAGGGGAAGGGATAACCGGGTTTTCGGTGTACCTGAAGTATAATTCTCAGTACTTTAGAGCTGGCAAAGATCAATTCTACCCTTTCGTCAAGGGAGCTATCCTGTTTGGTTCTTCGTCGCGTGGACCAAATGGTATATCTGACCTCATCTGTGGTTCTATTTTCTTTTTGAGAGGCAGCCAGGAGTGCGGAGGTTCCGGGTCGCTTTGAAGATCCGGATCGAGAAGAGGGTTGCGACTGATTCCTAGACACAACACCCATTGCCAAGAGTGCCGCCGCTCCACGAGCCGAGCCATGCCAGAGACCAGTTGTACCTATGTATTCCCTTAAATCGGGAAAGTGACTCAAAAAAATATGGTTTCCTATCCGACTTGGACTAATCTATCTTGAAGATTCCATATACCTGAAAAAAGGCTAAATTCTAATCCAGTTTTAATTTTAAATACTTATGGACTATCCCGCCCGATCTGAAAATTACAAGCTAACTTCCTTGCAGAATCCTGCCCATCTTCTACTATCAGTGAACACAAGGAGATTAAATTAGATGCTTTTAAAGCTAGTCCCAAAAAGCATAGCAATAAAGCGTTAGTTTAGAGTGATGTTAAAGCAGGTGGCTATAGGCAAAATCGAACAAAAAATTCAGCTAAGATCTACGGGAAAATAAAATGTCCGAGTGGAATAAATTTACATCTTCCATGCCCGAACCAAAGATAATTAGCAGAGTTCAGTAATACCAGACTAAATCATGTGAAGGATAACCTCGAGATTTTTAAGTTAGGCATTGTTATTACTCTTTTACTTACCATAAGTAGCAAGAAGAATTCCCCAATGAAATGAATTTTTTCATTTTTCGGCTGTAAGTCTGCTGAATTAACTGTGGGGAAAATATACTCAAACTCATGCAGGAAGTACCTACTTCACGGGTGTGTACATAGCAGTACAATCTTGATATTAAA
Source organism: Belonocnema kinseyi (assembly GCF_010883055.1). Classification (NCBI taxonomy): domain Eukaryota; kingdom Metazoa; phylum Arthropoda; class Insecta; order Hymenoptera; family Cynipidae; genus Belonocnema; species Belonocnema kinseyi. The sequence goes on from NC_046657.1 coordinate 67,988,958, forward strand.
GCAATATACGAGGTTGTTTGTCATTCCAAATCATCGAAACTTTTTACATTTTTTAATCTTTGATAATATTTGTGAATTTTAATTTTTTTCTATGATTTTTTTATTGAATGTACTGAAACATTATTATTATTATTATTGCTAAATTGACATGGTGCAGTAATGTCAAACCCTAAAAAATGGTTATTTCACTGAATTAATAAGTAACCTTTCACTGATTGTCAGTGACACATTTCCAGGTATTTGAAGCAGTGAAATTTAACGGACAATCAGAGAGGAAGTGGGATGATAAGCCAGGAAAACAGGAGGCAAGAGATTGCCGACGTAAATAAGGGTAACTTGTTTTTCCGATCTCTACATGTGTCAGAGTTAGTACACGATGTTTGAGTAACTTTAAAGAGGGCAACAGGCGAATATTACCGTAGATTCCAAGTGCGTTTCTTACTTATCCCACATTTACAGGTATCCAGAATAGGTGGAGCAGCAAAAAAAAAACCTCACCAGAAGTCAATCGGAGTAAGTAAAATATGCAGATTTAGCTAGAAAGAAGAAATTAATCCATACGTTCACGCACAGGAGTACCAAACAATGGCAGGCAGTTTCCATGTTCGTCGGTCCAACGCTAGTGACCTGTCCTTCCAACGCTAGTCCCTCACTACAAGGTTTTTGTGAGATGTTTGTCTTTAGAACAGTTCTGTAACATTTATTTTTATTACATAGAGATAAGAAAACAGTGCTCTAATTTTGGCAACTTTTTGAATTGCACTTGCGTCGCGCCGCTATGGTTTCTGCGGCAACCTGATTGGTTAATGTTGGCGCGCTGATTTTAAATAGTGTCAATATTTAAATTTATTATTTATAATAAATAATTATTAGGAAATGCATAAACACTAATTTAATAAATTTTTTTAATTATGAAAAAGGAAAAAGAAAATGTTACGATAAAAAACTTTGTTGAAAATTGTAAACACAATTTGTAAGGTTACCCTCACATAGCCTTAAATAATCATTCACCTCACTCTAATGCAATATTGGACGAAAAGCCGAAATTGTTAGAAAAACGGCAATTTCATTGCATCATTTTATTTTATTATTAAAAATAGTAATAAATTGTTTAAACAATTATGTTCACACTCTTATCAATTATTTACCTCAATCTAATTAGGCATTGGACCAATGGATCAAAAATTTCAGAAAGAACAACTTCTTTCTGACATTCTCCAAATTGAATATTCTTAACAAGAATAATAAATGGTTTAAAAACTTCATTTTTTAATTTTGATTAATTATTCGCCTCACTGTAATTAAAAGTTGGACCAAAAGTAGCAAATTCCAGAAAAAATAGAACTTTCTGTAAAGTTTCAAACGTAATGTTATTAAAAATAATAATAAATTGTTTTTATTGATAAAAAACTGAAACCCTACTTTAAAAATAAGATTTGATAATTCTCTTAAAAATCTTATAAGTTTTTTTTTTAATTTGTGTTCCAAATCAGTCAATATTTGTTTTCTAAAAACAATTATTTTTGGACCTTAACTTGCTATCTTTTTTTAATAAAAGCTAATAAAACTTCGCATCAAACTGTCATATACGATTTTTAAATTTTTGTTTATCTTTTTGTTTATTTCATAACTAAAATGAAGAAAATTTTTTTAATGTTTTAAGTATGCCGCATTTTGCAAAATGGTTTTATTCAGTCAAAAATACGTAGGAAACTGAAAGCAACTCTCCAAGAAAGACGTCCAATAACAAGTTATGGACAAAAAGAGTTTTTGATTTGAAGTAATGAAAGTTACTAAATAATTTGTTATTTTAAAATCAATTTTTATAACTAAATATCCATATCAGGTATTCTTGATGGAATCAATAAGGGTTTTCTATGGAATTGTTAATATATTACTTGAAAATTAAACCTAAGTATAATATTTGGCTACAAAATAAAAGTTTATAATTGTTTAAACTGCCCTTATTAACAAATGCAATATTTGCCTATTTCTCGAGTAAAAAAATTGATTTTTTGGATACAATTAAGTTGAAATGACTGACTTCTACATTTTTAAGAACATTTTAATGGCAGCCAACATTTTATTATTGTAAAAACCAATTGTTCAACCGAATTATTATCATTTAATGTATTTATCAACAAAATGCCGCTTTTATCACGGAATTATGAGCCAGTTTATTATGAATGATTTTTTTCTATGAATCGATAACATTATATAATTGATTAACAAAACTTAATTAACAACTGCATTATATAACTATTTTTCAGAATTTCAACTTAGTTTTTTGCGTGTAATTAACTGCTAATTGTGCAATTTTTAACTTTTTTAATAGCACGATAATGATTATCAGATAATATTAACTTATGGTAAGGAACTATTGCTAAATAATTTAAATTATATTCCACAAGGAAACAAAGTTTAGTTTACAAATGCATTATGCGAAGAAAATGTATTTACTAGATTGTAAATAAAAATGAAAATAGTGGTTCATAACCGAATTTTTAAAAGAAGTGGAAAAAAATATGTAATTGACAGTTCAGTACACGAAAAAACCAAGTATAAATGCTGAAAAATAACCAAATCCTGCATTTGCTAATTAAGTTTCGTTCAACAATTATTAAATGTTATCGATTTATAGCGAATAATCATTGCTAAATAACGGGCTGTTAATTTCGTGAAAAAAACGGTATTTTATTCATGTATACATTGTAGCCAGGTTTTCCAAATTCTCTGGGTGCAATCTTTTAAACCCACCTGGCCGGGGATGGCCGAGGATAAGAGAAAGAAAACCTAACTACAATATAAATAGTGTGCCACACTTAACTGCCTATAGCCTGAAAGTTACTGTCTTTCTAGAGTGAACCGAGTTCGCGGGTCGCACTCCTTCAACTCGCAATCAGCCCTCGAAGCTCGTTCAATGTTTTAAAGGTGCCAGGTAGGTTATCACCTACCCGAGCCTCGAGGAATCCGTTCAGTTTTTCCTGCTAGCAGGTCGACTAGCTCTTTTTACTGAAGCACAAAAAGGAGACATTCAAACATGGGTTCCTGGGAGCGAGAAAGAATTTTTCCTAAGCAATAATTCACTAATCTTGGAGTCAAAATAAACAGAGGGATGTTACAATTCGGCTCTATTTATTTTGCCATTCTGTCTCTTTCTACAATATAATTAACCTAAAAACCATTTTGTGCCCAGTTTCACTGCGAATTATCCATGATAACCTAACCTGATAGGATAGTATAAGAAATTTATCCCTTAGCAACACAGAAACGACAGCGGAATTATTCGTTGTGAACCCTTATATCATAATATGGTCGTCAGAGACTTCCGCGCTATCACTCATGGCGGCCGGCGTTCATTTCCGAGTGTCCACATCCACGGTTCATTTAAAAGACGCCCGTCTCAGCTAGGCTATAGTTAAGCTTTGAGTTGGGCGGATTCCAACTGCCACCTCTCCAGCTCCACTTTTGCCTCCCTGTCGATCTCGAAAAATGATCGCTTTGTGCTTTAGTGCCATTTTACTCAGGTGTCCACAACAGCCAGCCACCCCGCAGAGTCAGAATCCGAACAGTGACGTTTTCCGTTGGCTGATCCTCACTTCCGTTCGTTTTCCGTCGAGCTTCTGTGTTTTGTGTCCGACGCATGACCCTATCTCCTTCTTTGAATACCGCGTTTCGCCGCCTTTTGTCGTAATTTATTTTTGATGGTCGAACGCATTCTCTTAGTGCAAGGAGACTAGTTCTTGCAACTCTTTTAATTGAATTATTCTTTGCCTCCATTTCTCATGGTCTCGTGGGGGCAATTCAGTTGGTTCCTCGACCCTTCGGCGCAGGCTATTATATGGCTTTGGTTCTCTACCCAAATTCAAATATGCTGGGCTAACACCTGTGGTGCTATGCACGGCCGTATTATAGGCGAACCGGAAATCTTTGAGGTACACTTCCCACTGTCAATGGTCTTGGGCCATTTTAAATCTAGGGTCGCTATGTACTTGGCGGCGCGAAGTTGCTCAAGGATCATATCCATCTTAGGCAAGGGGTACACATCTTTCTTGGCGACCTTTTTGAGCCTACAGTAGTTTTCACGAAACGTATATGTTCCATCAGCTTTTCGGGCCATTACTACGGTACTGGACCATCCCATCTTCGATGGCTCAACAATGCCTTCGGCTAACATTCGGTTCACTTCATATTGCATATTTTTTAACACCTTCGAAGACACTCTATAATACCTCTGTTTTATCGGTGGGTGTCCCCCGACGTCTATTCCATTCGGTCGGTGGCCGTAAGTACCTCAGGAGGCGGCCTAATAATCCTAGCAACTAACTTGTTCAGTTCTTGTCGCTACTCAGCTAAAGTTTCTATAAGGCCACAGCACTGGTCTAATGATGCCGGATTTTCATCCTTCCTCTCCACTTCCAACTCAGTATCTTCCTCGGTATAGTGGTGGACTAATTCCGGGCAGTCCCACATATATCAAGTTCACTTGCTCTTATCGTGTACAATTCCGAATGAATGGATAAAGTCCATACCCAAGAATACTTGTTTACCTATGTTTTGGACAATATGGATCTTCATCATTCGCAAAACACGATCAATCTCAATAAGGAGATAACACGTGGATTGGACTTTGCTATCAACTAAAGTCGGGGCGACAGCAGCCACAGAACTTCTCTTTTTAGCCGGGGGTCCCTGCCCTTTGTACGCATATTCCGGAATAAGTGACTTTTCTGAGGGTGGTGGAGCTAAATCCTCGCCTAACGTGGATGCTACGCGTTTATATTTCGCTACCAGGACCACCAGGCCGTTATAATCAGCAAACTCGTAACGCCTGATGGCCCACCTGTAATCGGATCTAAGATTCGCGTGTACACGATTCATTTGGATTTCGAGATGCATTGGCCTAGTTGAGAGCTAATATAAGCCATATATGCAGGTCAGGTAGTCCGCTACCGATTCATCTTGGCCTTGTATGCGTGAGAGTATTTGTTCTTCCAGCCTTTCTTGGTAGAAAGTATCCCCAAAGCGGGTCTGAAAATGCCGCTTCCACTGGTCCCGTTTGTTCCATCTTAATCTGTTCTGATGTAACCAGTGCCATGCAATATTCTGTAAAAAGAAGGGCGTAGCCACTAACAACTCCTCGTCCGTCAGAAAAGAGGCGGCTCTGCCCTCTTCGACCCTGCACAAGAAGTTCTCCACGCTTGAGACTTTTATTCGTTTAAACTGACCTTCCAATCTTCCCCGATTCTTGTCACGTCCATGGGTGAAATTGTCCACCCGTTCGAACATACCTTGTATCCTGGGCCGAACTAAATTTCGTGCTTTAGTGTGGCCTTGGGGACCTACTCCCATACCCTGTGTCGTGCGGCTTACTCTTGGTTTCTCTTTGCTCTGCGAAATCTCGGGACCCGTACCTATAGTAATTATCGGATCCGCCCCTAATTGTCCTTAGTCTGTCATGTCCAAGCTCTTCTCCTCTTGCTAGAGTTGGGTGCATCTGTGGCAAGAGACTCGTCGCTGAGTAGTGCTCGGCGATCCGGACCGTTCGGTAACCTGCACTATCCCATTGCCTTTGTTCGCGGTGCTCATATGGAGCAAATTCTCGTGTACCAGGCTCCTGATAATACTCTGGGTACCGGTAACTCTCTGTTTCTATGCTCTGGCCACAGTTTTCGTTCTCGCGGTGTTGTGTATATTGAGTGGGGCTTGCTGGCTCTGGCTGTATCAGTCGCTCTGCGAGTGGGTAATAGGTCGCCTGATCTGTAGGTCCACTTACCCAGGAGGTTCATAATGCTACGGTCCAGCGGTACCGACCTTTGGTTTTCTCGGTTTCGTTTCGGTAGTCCCTGTGTCCTACATGTCTCTGCTGTGAACGGGAGAGTAGGTTGGTGATAAAGCACCTCTTAAAGCTTGGTCACCCCCCATCCCTGGCTAATGTCGGTGCCCATGGAGGGTAGTTTCCAACATGGTGAACTGTTAGTAGAATCCTATTCGCTGTTTTATAACTTCCGGAGTACCTTGCGCCATCTCGTCGGTCCCTTCGTTCGATTCTACCAGCTCTTCAGGAACCTTATCCTCTGGGTACCAGGGTACCGCCTGATTCCCCCGCTGACGCACATAATGTCTCCCCATATGCCCATATGTTGATTTTCTTAACCTGGTAACTGCGCCATTACTGCGCCACGATTGACCTCGGATTGCCTATCCTGTCCCTTGACCGACCTTTTCGACGTAGCCCTCACCGTATCCGGCTCTTCACTAAATTCCGGGTTCTGCAGTAAATCGGGGTCTTCCTCATTTACCTCTCCCCTTGCTTTTCCCTTCCCTGAGTCGTAATAATCCATTATTCTATGGCAGGTTGTGTCGAGGACGACAATAAGCTAGAAGATTGTCCGATAAAAAATTTCCAAATAGGACCAGCTTTTCTTACAACCTTTCAGACTACTCCCGAAATACCGGTGGTTACCTGAAAATACTGAAAAATTGCGAAAAATTCCGAAGCTTCGCAGAATCTCTTTTTTGATATAAAAAAGAGGAAATAACAATCAAATAAATATAAGAACAATAACCTGAAAATCAAAGGTACATAAACAATAATCTTTTCGGTGAAATTCGGGTATGTTGACTTTCGCTTCGATACAGTTCCGAAAAATTGTGAAAAAACTTCTTTGTATTAAAAAAAAACTTGACAGTACTCTCTGTCTCTGTAGTTAACGAAACATTTCGAAAACCATTTAAATTCTTAGATTTCCGAAAAGTTTTAAAAACACTAATTCAGTATTCTTATTTTTTATTCTTTTATTGTCGAAAATCTCTAGAATAATTTTAAATTTTTAATACTACTGGAAAATTGCTCCAGCACCTTCGTAAATTCTTTTTATTCTTATATTTACAATATTCTTGGGAATATTACTTATATTACCTGTAACCTTTTCGATGTCTTCAAGAATTCTCTGAATCTCTCTCAATAATTCTCTACTCAGTAATGTCCCTACGCAAATAATCATTGCCTGATTTGTTTGCTGAAAAACACTATATCTCAGGTGGCCGGGATGGTACAGGTTGTTTAAGTACTAATTTTATTAATCCTCACTTCCATTTGTTTTCCCTGGAGCTTTCGTGTTTTGTGTCCGACATGCTGATTGGTTCTACGTGCGTGTTACGGCGACTCCTATTGGCTCTCACAAGGCTAATCCAACATGACCGTGTTCCGGCCTTAGGAAAGATGGCGGCCTTCTGGCAGTTAGTAATATGGCTGCTTCCTCACCTTGCCAGTGCTTCGTTGCCTCACAGCGTCGTTACCGCGTAGTACTAGATATCTAGACCGTGCCACTGCAAGGTTGGTTCGATCTAAAATGCAGGAGCCGATCTAGTACCGCCGCTCGTAGTGGCGCGGACACATCGTGTTAACAGTGTCTAGTCGGTGGTTGCAGTAATCCCCCGTTGTTCGATGAATATGGCCGCCGTGGAAGTTTCGGCCAGTCGGTGCTGCCGCCCGTGGCCACGCATGGAGGCTGTGTGTCACGAGTTCGCCCTCTTGATTTCCATGAATATCAACACCCACTGTCGTTTGTCCCAGTGTTGACAAGCTGACAATTCCCAATGTGCCCATCCTTATTGATAGCTTTAAGTTTTCCAGTGTTGTGATTCTTGTCCAAGATTCCGATGATAGATGCGGTGACTCTTTCGTCGTATCTGCTCGGCCTCGGTGCTGTCCTCTTACTTTTTGGGTGTTCGGCCTTTACTAAATTACAGCACAGTACGTTGGCTCAGATAGCTCAGATAGTTCGGAGGCTAACTACGGCTTCGACAGGACAACGAAAAGTTTTCTTTACATCTTTCCGATATTATTTCATAACTTCATTACAACATAAAATGGTAAAAATTTGCTTCGCGAATTTTTGTTTGCAATAATTAATCGTTTAATGTCATGAAAATATTATTTAAAGTTTAGAAATTAGCTATTTATAGTTAATTGCTTTAAAAAAACAGGATTCATTTTTATTTGTTCACCAATTATGATACTTAGGTTTCATGTCCAATTAATATATGTCCGATTCCATGGAAAAAATGGTTATTAATTCCATCAAAAATGCCTTATATGGATATTTGTTAAAAAAAATGTTTTTAAAATGACAAACTTCATTAACTTTGATTGATTTGACTAAAAAAATTTGTTGCCCATAAATTGTTTTAATTTAGTCCAAATCGAGTGAAGAATCGTATAATAATTGTTTTCTGAAAATCAATTGGTTCACAGACATTTTTTTGCCCCACTGTGTCCCGTTTGCAAACGATGCAGTTGTCTAACAGTCCGAATGACAAATTTTATTTCTGCCCTTTTATAAACTCATCAGTTTTTGTTCACTCTATTAGTAAGTAAAGTAAATTATATTGTTTAATAATTATTGTGCAAATTTAATTTATTTTCGTAGGGGGCCTTCATTAATTAGGCAAGCTTTTTGGCTTTATCTATTTTTTTAAATAACAGTGAAATCATTGTATGGAAAAATGTATAGCGTTGGCCAGGCCCAGACGAGATTGCCTAATTTCTAGTGTAGACGCTGACCAGGCCGTTTGGTCGGCCGCTATTAATGGGCTAGCTAGCATCTAGCTAGAGGCTGGCCAGTTGCTTGTTACATTCTCTTTATTTTTTTAATAAATTATAAAATAAAAAAGATATTTTACTGTAAGTGTATTTACCTGATCAGCACCAAATCTATACCAGACTAGAATGCCAAGATGATATAAAGAAAGCTTTTTTTTGATAGTGTATATCTCTTATTTTCGATCATTTGAGTCATCCTTTAATTTTTTTGTAAATTAGTCCAAAAAAAATTTGCTGATCGGCCTTAGAACTTGTTTTGGTTTGGAGTAGCTGGTCAGCGAGAGTCCTGGGCCAAGCACAGCTTTCTAAATTGAACTTAAACCGTTTATTGTTCTTGGATGACTGAACAGTGCCCACCATTGCCCAGAACAGGCCTTCCTAACCAGACATCTACATAAAGCCAGACCTGGGCTAGACTAGCGCCAGATCTAGGCCAGGCCAGATGTTCGAAACTAGATAGTTTCTATTATTTAGTACCCGGAGTTGTCTGACCCGATCCGAACATTTTGGTTCGGGTCTTAAACGCTTTCTGATCCATAAAATACAACTTTAACCTGATGATTGGATGTATAATTAAATTTTTAAGACAATTTATTATTCTTTTTTAGCAATTTTCTTTTTGAAAAGAAATAGAAAGTCTCAGTTTTCTTAAACAATCTACACTTTTTGTCCAATTTTCAATTAGAGTTATTTATTAGTTACATTTAAAGAAGATAATTGTCTTAACAATTTACTATTATTGTTAATAATATTGTATTCGAATAATGCTAGAAAGGGCTTTTTTCATTTTTAAAATTCTTTGTCCATTTTTACTTGAAGTGAGGTAATATTTACTTTAATTTAGCTAAAGTAATGGTTTAAACAATTGAATTATTGTTTAAAAACACCTTCATCTATAATAGTAACAGAAAGTTTTGATTTTTTGAAAATTTTTTAACTTTACTTAGCCTTTTTAGTTAAGAAAGAATTGTAAATGACGCGAATTATATTGAATTATTTGTGCCTGACTTGCATTTAATCCAGCTCACTAAGCCAAAAGTGGACCAAAGTAAAAAAATCTAAAAAACAGCAAATTTCTAGCAATCATTAGATTCAAGGTTAAAAAACAATAATAATTGTTTCAAACAATTGAGTTCGCTGATCTTAAATCATTATTATCAATCTCTAAGGGGAGTTGCTCAAAAAGTTGAATATTTTAAACAAAACTGCCACTTATTAACATTATTCAAATATAATATTATTAAAAATAATAAATCTTTTAAGCCAAATCAATTAATTTTGTTAACTTTAAATTGCTATTCACTTCTTTATAATTAAAAAGTAGACTAAACGTCAACGTTTGTTGAAAAAACTGAAATTTTCTAGCATCATTGTATAAGAATATTATTAAAAATAATAACGAATAGTTCAAAACATTATGTTTGTTAATATGAATTTTTACCTAACTGTAACAAAAAATTGGACACAAAGTGGAACATTTTTGAAAAAATCGCGTGTTTCTAAATTTATTTTGTGAGAAATTGCTAAAAACAATAATAAATGCCTAAATTCTTTCTAAAAATTGAATTTTGACCTTTTTTTCTCACAAGGCACGTCGTAAGAATATGTTTAGTGAGGCCGGATGAGCCTTAACGAAAGATAATTCACAATCCCTAAGTTTCAGTTTTCGATGGTTGGCCTTCTAATTTTATAAGTCATGTGTAAAAAGACTAAGTACCCATCAAGAAAATTGAATTATTTTTGGTTAAAGGGTTCATTTTTTTAAATTGGAAAGTCTTTTTTTTATATTTTGCGAACGTGATGTAAATTGTTTAATTAAAATTTCCATTATTTATTTTGAAATTATTTTTTTATTTATTTGAAAACTTAACTGCTCATATGAATGCAGAACATTTCTGTTAAAAATTTATTTATTGTTGAAGATTCATTATTTTAATTAAAGAATTATCACTATGTTAGGAAATTGAACTATTTTAGTATCTTTTTTAGTTTTTTTGTTTAAGAATTCAACTCTTAGGTCAAAATGGAATCTCTTTTGGTTATCGTTTTAACTATTTTGTTGAAAACTAGTTTTTTTCACTTCAACTGTATTTTTAAATTTTATAATCTTTTTTGGTTTAAATACGATTTATTACATCTTTTATGAAGAATTAATTATGTTTTGTTAAACGTAGAACTGCTTCGTAAAAAATAAATTTGTTCTTGAACAGTCATCGTTTTAGTTGAAATTTTTCTATATTTTGGTTGAAGAGTCAACCACTTTTTTGATGCTCGAAATGTTATTATTTTTTTGAGGATTCATCATGGTACTCCAAAATGTATCTCATTCGTTAAATATTGAAATACATTGTTTTTTTTAAGTCTAAGAAATGACTTTTTAACTGCAAATTTAACAATTATATTTTGTAAGTCCAAAGTTAGTGGTAGATTCAACTGTTTTAGTGTGCAAAAATATTGAATAGTGTGGAAAAATGTTGAATGGTGTAGAAAAATATACAAGAAGTATGGGGAAACAGAAAGGGTGTGAGAATATATAAAATGGCCTGAAAAAATAAAGGGGCGTGGGAAATGTGACATAGCATGGAAAAAAAGAAATGAGTATGGGAAAGTATAAAATAAAGCGAAAAAAAGCAAGGGGCGTGATTAAATATGAACTAATATAGGAATAAAAACAAAAACATGGAAAAATATTGAATTGTATGAAAAAATGTTGAATACTGTAGAAAAATATATAAGAAGTATAGGGCAACAGAAAGTCTGTGGGAATATGGAATTGCGCGGAAAAAGGAAGAGGTGTGGTTAATTGTGAAATTACATGAGAACAAAAAACAAAGAGCGTGGTTAATTAGTTAACAGTATGGTAAAACATGTAAAAAGTGTAGGGAAACAGAAAGGGTGTGTGAATATATAAAATGGCCTAAGTAAAAAGAAAGCAGCGCGGGAAATATGAAATAGCGTGGAAAAAAGGGAGGGGCGTGGGTAAATATGAATTAACATGGGAATAAAAATAAAAGGCATGAAAAAAATTTGATAGTGTGGAAAAATAGATAAAAATTATAGGAAAACAGGAAGGGTGTGGGAATATATGAAATTTCGTAAGAAAAAATGGTGCGTGGGAAATACGAAATAGCATGGGAAAAAATCAGCGTCATAAATTGTGAAATAGCGTTTAAAACTGAAGGGGCGTGCAAAAATATAAAGTAACATAGAAATAAAAACAGAGGACGTGGGAAAATATTGAATAGTCAGAAGAAAGGCGCGTGGGAAATATAAAATAGCATGGGAAAAAATAAATGGGAGCAAGAAAATATGAAATTACGCGGAAAAGGGGAAGAGGCGTGGTTAATTATGAAATTACTTACATGAGAATAAAAACCAAGTGCGTAGCTAATTATTAAATAGTATAGTAAAATATATAAAATGTATAGGAAATCAAAAAGGGTGTGAGAATATATAAAATAGCTTCAGAAAAAAGATAGAGGCGTGGGAAATATAAAGTGAATATAAAGTAAAAAACACAGAGGATGGTAACATATTAAATAGTGTGAAAAAATATATAAAAAGTATAGGGAAAAAGAAAGAGTATGGAAATATATGAAGTAGCCAAAGGAAAAAGAAAGGGGCGTGGGACATATGAAATAGAATGAGAAAGATTTTAGCAGAGAAAACATCCAAAACATTTGTTTTCTACTTTAATGAAACGGTCACTCGGAAAACTGGTGCAGTGGATTGTGAAGTACATTAAAAGATACAACTTTACGTCATTTAAGCCTAATCTGTTGTTTACCAAAAACGGCCTTATTGTTAAAATTATTACAGTTTTGCGCTTTTATGAAAAAATGAAAAATTTTGAGGTACATCTTTATTTTCTAACAATACTCTTAAACGTTTAAGCAACGTAAAAAGTAAAAAATATTAATTTTTTATTAATTGTTTTTAAACTTGTACTATCACGAAAAAAATATCCTGTGACTTTCATGCGGATGAATCACTGTTCTGGACAAAAGATTTTTTTCAGAAAATCATATTTTAACATTTTTTTGGAAAATCGAAATTTTTAGTTTTTATTGCACAACGCACACAATTTAATACAAATTTTCATTTTGCGGTCGAACTGTTCAAGCTACGAAAAAAAGATAAAATTAAAATTGTGTACTAAAGAAATATCTATAAATTTATTAAGAAAAAGTTTTTGTTCGGATGCGCCGTTTTTGTTTTATTAGTAAAAGTTAACAATGAAAACGAAAAAATACAAAATGATAGAACGAATGACACAAGCTACGAGAAAAATAATAAAACAAAATTTGTTTACAGAAAGGGGAGCTACGAATGTTTTACTCATAATTTTTCTTATTTTAATCGTAAAAAATGAAATAACATTTTTTTCAATAACCACGCAAGATAAGAGAAAAAAATTAAAAACAAAAATCGCCCAACCAAAAAGGATCCACAAATTTGTTATTAATGATTTTTAGATTCAAGTGGATTTTCTTTTAATCGTTAACAATAATACTAAAAGTAAATAAATAAAATCTTTGAAAAAGACACAAGAAAAGAAAAAAGTAGACAAGAGATGTTTCACCAAAAAAGATCGCTCAATTTGTTATAAGAATTTTCGTCTTATAAAAAATTACTCCTTTGGTTGAAAATTGGCATACTTGTTTAACTGGTTTGATAAAACGATGAGTGGGTGACGCATTTCCAACTCTGCTGGAATTTGGATTTTGGAATTTGGAATTTTATAATTCGGATTTTATTTTAGGTATGAAAGCAGTGCCTGAAGGTTATTTTAATTTATTATTTTATTTTTATTTTCGCAAAATATACGTTTATGTCTCTCTAAATAAAAATTGGCAAAATTTAATCAATTGGTACTGAAATTTTACAGGTTTAATTAGGAAAAAGTGGGCCACTGAAGATCAGTAACAATTAAGTCTTTCGATTCGAAATTTTCTCTTTGATTTGAAGGAGTCTTTATTAAACCAAATAATTTCATTTTTTAAAGTGGATTTATATTTCTTAACCAGAAGTTTTCAAACTTTGAAATTTACTTATTTATTTAAAGTAAATGTTTAAAATTTTGAATTGCATTATATTGAAAGTTTTTTAGTTGAAAAGCTTTAAAAGCTCTTATTTTATGCATGCAAATTATTAAGCCTCGAAATCAAACATTTCTAAATTCAAATTTGTATAAGCTCTAATTTAAAAAGTTTCAAATTGAAATTGGTTCGACTTTGAGGGCTTTAATTTTTAAGTCAGTTGTTATTACTTCAAATGAATAAAGTTTTTAATCTCAATGCCCATGATAAATTTTGAAAATCTCGACAGACGGGAAAACTCTGCAAAGTGTTTAAACAATAACAAAGTAATATTTTGAAACATGCAACTAGGCCAGATGGTTCAGAAAAATTATGTATGTACAAGCTACTGCCTCTAATTCGCAGAATAAATATTCGCTAACTTCATCTATTCAACCTAAGTTTATTTATGTTAAAATCATTATTTTCGAAATATGTGTGTACAAAGAAATCAGTTTCGTGAGGAAATCAGCTTAATAAAGTTAAACTAAAATAATATTCTCAAAAAGTCTTCTTTTTTCTAGATTTTCAATTTATTAAAAACAAATAGCGTGAGAATAAATTTTAAAAAAATGTTTAGACTTTCATGTTTACTTGGTATTAAGCATATTTTTTAACAAAAATCTCAAACGACAATTTATTTTTTAGGTTTACTAAAATTCGATATTACTATTTCTTTTAAGACTCAATTTTTTTACTGAAAATTTAACTATGAAATGTTGGTGCAAACATCAATCTTCTTTAGTTTAAAATTAAATATGTGTCTGGATATTTTAAAATTTTGTTGGAAAATGTCATTCTGATGGGATAATAATGTTCTTGAATACTAATTCTCCTTTTTCGTAGAAAAGACATCTATTCGATAAAAAATTATATTAAGAAACAAAGCTTTCCGTTACAAATTAATTTTTGTAAGAATAACGCTTTTTTATACAAAATGTTCTAGTTTTTTTGCTTAAAATTAATTTTTCTCTCTTTTGAAATCAATTTTGTTGAACTTAAAATGTAATAAAAAATTCGTGTCCTACATTTTTCTCATAGACATTTATCAATTTAAAATTTCGTTTTTTTGCTTGAGATTTTTTTTCGTTAAAAATGATTTGTTTTGACTAAAAATTCAACTATTTTGTTTTTCTACCAATTTTTTCTGTTTCTAGACATTAAATCTTGTGGTTGAAAATTTATCTATTTGGTTACAAATTTCACTATTTCGTCAAACATTTACTTTATTTCAATAAAAACATATTTCTCTAACTTAAAATTGACCTGTTTTTCTTTGGTAGCAATATAACCTTTCTGGTTTAAAAATTCGATTAAAAATTAAAATAATTGTTCAAAAATGTATGTATTTTATTCAATTTTGTTTTGTAGCAAATTAAGCTTTATGGTAGAAATTCCATTTCGTTGATTGAAAATTACTTTTTTAAATAAATTTTTTATACTAAAAGTCTAACCGTTGAACTTTTTCTTTTTTATTAGACGTTTGATCTTTTTGGTTAAAAATTTAACTATTTCTTTAAAAATTAATTTTATTCCGTTAAAAACTGATTTCTTTAATTTAAAATCAAACCATTCTATTTTTTTATTATTTATTTTATCTTTCTTATTTGAAAATTTATCTAATTACTTCAACATTTGTCTTTTTTTGGTAGAAAATTCGTCTTCTGGGTTAAAAAATTTAATTTTTGGTTGAAACTTAATTTCTTCGTTTAAAAATTCATGATTTTATTTAAAAGTTGATTTATTTCGTTACAAAGAAGTTAGTTAGTTCGAATTTATAATGTCTATTCCATGGTATCCTTAATTTGGAACTTAGGGTGATCTTCTTACCGAAATGACGGGGCAAAAATGAGACCTGATTCGGATTTGGCCACCTCGAAATCTGTTTAAATTAGACTTTTTCGCCGATTCAGTGGTTCTTTTTCATTGTGACCTTAACGAAACCTTGGCTTTTGACCTTATGTGGGCAATCTGATCCCGGATTCTGATTAAGCGACCTTAAAAAACATCTAAGAGTATAGATTTTCTTCGATCAAATGTGTTTCTTTAATTTGACCTTTACTTGAGCTTGATTCTGACCCGATCGGTTTACACTGATACCGAATTCAAATAAAGCGGCCGTAAAAACGTCGGAGAGTACAGGTTTTCTCCGATCCAATGGTTTTTTTAAATTCGACCTTCAATTGACCGTGATCCTGAACTTATGGGAAGAACTTCACCCTAAATTCGGTTTCAGTGACCTTAAAAACTTCTAGGTATGCTGATGTAGATCAGGCCGCAGCAAATTGTTCGTGGGGCTGTCTTTGATCAACTTCCTGTATCTCCCAACTTGTCATTGCCATTTACTTCCCCTAATTCTCTTCTTCATTTATCATTCAATTCTTCTTTTTAAGAAAAGTACGACAGAAAGACAAACACCCGACCGAAACCATAAAAATTTCGGCCATAGCCTATAAAAGCCTAATGAAACATATGTTTTTAAAAAAACGCGAACTTGGTGTGATTTTTTAATAACAAACAATCACACCATTATTGTTAGGCTACTTTTCGTTATTGAAAAGACACCCTAAAACAAGCTATATTTAATTTCATGCACGATGAATAAATAACATTTTCGTACTACTTTCAGGGCTTCAAACAGAATCGAACCGAGAATGAAATGTGATTATCCATTAAAAATAAAGTTTAACGAATTATTTATAATGAAACGTCATAAAACCAATAGCACAAATTAGCTTCTGCGAATAAAAAGTGATAAAGTGTGAACTATTTTCTATAAGAAACTTTTGTTTGAATCAAAAGAAGCCGGGTTATACTTGATAAATTTCCCTCGTCCTTTTACAGAATCAAGCTCACAATCATGGAACTTCGATGACGATCTAACGCAGAGACCATGACGAATATGAACCTTAGGTAATGTAGGCAGTCAGTATTGTAATAGAATCATTGTTACTATTACTTTCCTCTAGCTAAATACCTTAAGAGCTCGTGGCTCAGAGGCTACTCGTACACCGAAGTACTTTGTCTAAATGTTAGCTTCGTTGGAGATTGTTTCGCAGAGGAGCCGAAGCCTATGTAGTGAGGTGAGTGTGAGTCGGTTCCAGGGGAACCGAGGGTCACTACTCTCTTATGTAGCAACTCTCTCAACAGTTGGAGGGAGTTGGAAACGGGGCCCTTGCCGACAGGTTCCGGTTGTTCCTCTGGAGGAACTCATCGAGTCTACTCATCGACCAGGGCCCATCTTGGCAGCTCGTGGGCGGCTGTTTATGTATCCGCGGTGCTCCGTTGGTGGATAGTAGATACTAGGCAGTCTGATAAGTCCCTGAAAAATGAAACACGCAGACGTTTTTTTGGCCAAAGTCGGTTTTATTTTTTAACATACTCCCCTTTTAGGTCGATACAGCGAGTCCAACGATTTTCTAACTTTTTGATATAGTCCGAAAAGTACTCGATCGGAAGGTCTCCAAAATACTCCTCAGTTTCAGCTATGAGCTCCTCATTTGAGTAAAAACGCTTACCGGTGAGCCATCTCTTCAGGTTAGGGAACAAGTAATAGTCGCTGGGGGCCAGGTCTGGTGAATACGGTGGCTGAGGAACTAATTCGAATCCGATTTCATGCAATTTTGCTTGTGCAACTAAGCATGAATGAACAGGCGCATTGTCGTGATGATAAAGGGGTTTTTTCTTCTTCAAATGCGGTCGTTTTTCGGCGAATTCGATTTTCAATCGGTACAATAATGATACTCCGGTTATGGTTTTACCCTTTTCAAGATAGTCCACGAATATTATGCCATGTGTATCCCAAAATACGGAGGCCATAAACTTTCCGACCCATTGTTGCGTTTTTGGACGCCTTGGAGCGCTTTGGCCCGGTGGAACCCATTGTTTTGCCTATTGCGTTGACTCAGAAGTGTAGTAGTGGATCCAGGTTTCATCCATGGTTATAAATCGGCGCAAAAACTCGTTCGGCTTACGAGAAAATAATGCCAAATTCTGCTGGGAAGTTGTCATATGAATTCGTTTTTGGTCCACTGTGAGCAAACGCGGCACCCATCGCGCGCAGAGCTTCTTCATACCCAAAACTGAATGCACGATATTGCCCACACGTTCCAATCATATGCCTACAGCATTAGCTACCTCTCTCAATTTCACTTTGGGATCATTCAACATCATATCATGGATTTTTTCGACATTTTCTGGTGTAGTGACCTCTTTTGGGCGCCCAGATCGTTCAGCATCAATTGTGCTCGTACGGCCACAACGAAACTCGGTAAACCACTTATAAATCGTTACAATCGACGGTGCAGTGTCCGGGTAATACTTATCCAGCTTGGCCTTGGTCTCGGATATCGTTTCCTTGCGAAGATAGTAGTGTTTGATCAAAACTCGAAACTCAGATTTTTCCATATTAAAAAAAACTCGGAGGTTAGTCGCTTCTCAGTGCTGTAACTTGTAAATGCGTAAACATAAATGCCCGAAGTTTTGACAGGCGTCATTTGAAGGATCAAGCTCGACGAAAATGGTTCACATTAGTGAATACTAATGCCATAACTTAGAATTTTCAGGTACTTATCAGACTGCCTAGTACATCCACGCCTGGAGGCCGTCCATGGACTCGCTCTAGTGCTGGTGGCGGGCCCTGGCACGTGTAGGAACGTGAGGGCCACTGGCCATAAGTTGTTGGAGGGCACTGGCACGCGCGAGACGTGAGGGCAACTAGTCACGTGTTTGGTGGAAGGCCGAGTGAATCGGATCTTCGAAGAGGGTGATTTCTTCAGTGACTATGCTATTGAAACTTCCTGCAGCTGGTTCGGATCCAGTGAATTTCTTTGCTATCGGTTTTCCGTTGCCATATCGTTCATTGACTAAAAAGCACTCCCATACTATTACATATTAGCGCCATAGTTTTTGTTTCATTTTGGGTTATTATAGCGTCTAGCATTACTCTATTCTCAGATATTAAGAATTTAGATTAAGGTATTTAATTAAATTACTTTTCTTATGGCCCCTGAATATGGGGTCAAATTTTTTATTTTCGGTAACATTATTCTTCTCTTAATAATTTTCTCGATTTCAAATTTATCCTTTTCAGCACATTGCTTCCGAGTATGCATATTGGTACAAATCCTGGAAGAACAATAAACCTGAAACTTAATCTGAAATTGTACTTCACCTTTCTTTAATTCGAGCCATTTTATTTTAAAATAATTGTTAACCAAAAATTCTTCAGTAATGTAGTCCCTAAATACAGTGTCTATTTTCGCGTCTATCATAAGTATTTTTGTTTTTCTTGTTTAAATTCTTCTAAATTTATTTTATTATTCTTTAATAAATAAATGGGATTTCCAGAAGCTAAAATCAAACTGCGGTGTTTACTCGTCCGTATTCAGATTATTGCATGATCGATAAATACATTGAATCTGTTTGAACGCAGGCCAAATTATAAATAATTTCCACTTTATTCTGTGAAAATTTTAGTGCAATATTCGTCCTACAGAATTGAGTATCACTTTCCTAAGAATTTACTTTTAATTTGTAATAAAGCTTAGGACTAATGAAGCAATGCCTGCGTATTTCACTCTTCAAAATGATTTTTTTTCTTTAAGTTCTCTCTAATCTTAAATCCGAGAATTCATAGCTCTATTTTGGAATTTTTGCAAATTATCAAGATGTTATTATTTTCTTTATTAATATTTCCGAATTTCGATAAAAGGTCAATGCTGTACAAAATTCTCCTCGATCTCACTGTATGAGTTCCCAAATGATAACGGGTTCCCTATCTGATGAATGGTCGTAAGAGGTAAATTGACGCACCTTCAATCGGTATTTGGATTTTTTCACTCATAATCTCCTTAATACCAATTTGGTTCCAATTGGTCAGAGCGAGTGTTTTAGCATCCTTAGGTTCTCATATATAAATAGTTTTTTTAAGAATAAAGGAGTTACTGTCCAATGCCACCTTACTGCCTTAGGATCATAAAATGTCAGGACTGAGAGAAAAGCCCTAAAAGTCTAACAAAAATAATCCCATATTATAGTGACGTTTCTATTTATCAGAATTAAAACAATAAATTTGATATTTCTTAGTTATTCCTATCCTCCAAAATTACCTATTTTGGACGAATGGTACCACCAGACTTGGCGAACGAAGTTCCAGGAACAATCTAAAACTCCACGATGAGGAGTTGATAGCCAAATGAGGTTTAGTTTTAGTGCTTCACGCGGACTGACGATTTCAGCCTTCTTCGGTTATGATAGCGGTCCCTTTTTCGCGGAATTCTCGATAACCTATATAACTTTTCCACTCAAGATTTTGCAAGTCACTAAGGAGCGTATTTTTTTCGGTTTCACCCGCTTTTAAGTGAAATTTATTGATATAAATTAATTTTATATACTGAATTCTTTCAAGAGGCATTGTTAACTGAGCAGGTGTAATCGTTTCTTTTTTTGTCATACTCCTGCGTGTTGCAGAAGTACTGCAGGATAGTCTCAAATTGCATGACTGCGGCGTAAAAACCCATCAGGATTTTAAAGCCTATTCTACACCTTCTAGATTACGCACCGGCTCCTGATTTCTGCTTTCTCCTGAAGCCATTTATATATTTATTGTACCTATTACTAGGCGGTTGTCCCTCACTGTTAACCTTTTACTCCGTCGACGATCGGCTAATACGATACATTTTGATAAAAAATAACGAGTGGTGGTTTTGTCCCTGCGTATATTCGTGATTGGAGCTATTAGCTTTAGATTACACAGGCCGACAAAATTTGACAAAGGTCCGGAACCAGAGACCAGACCTAGTATACTGAAGTTAAGTATTTTCGCAGTTTCGTAACAACGTTAAAACACCCTATATAGCATATGTGAGGCTATAAGCCCAATTTATAAGTGATCGTATTCGATCGA
>NC_046657.1:68009650-68022815 GCF_010883055.1 Belonocnema kinseyi
CTAGTCGGGAGTGGTGCTGACTGAAAACAGATGATTTGGAGCGATTCGCGCGCCATCTGTTGGTCATTCTAAGGACTTATTGAACTACCCTCGTATTAATGTTGCTTTTTTTAGTTTAGTTTTTAATGTTCGACCAATGTAATCCATCGCTTAGATTCAACACCATTAGATTCTAGAACCATAATTCTCTACTCCCAGCATACCATTCGCGATGATTCATTTTAATAACAAGAAATATTTCGGTTTGCACTCGTGTGAAAAACTACGAATTTTGCCGACGTTTCATGAACATTGCAGTTCACTTCTTCAGGGCTCACCTGAAACTGAGGTATCAGGTTATGTTGTTTTTATGTATACTCTCTGCGATGCCTGCGATGCCTGATGATTTTAGCCTTATCTAAAAAACATAATTTTGCAGAAGCTCTTTCACAAATCCCAAATGAAGAAATAATCAGCAATTTGTAATGTACAATATATAATTTTCCACCCGAAAAAGCAAATGACATACGACGTATGACGGCCAACATTTTACGTAAAGCTCAACTTCCTTTCTTAAACTTAACAAAACAAGAAAAAACCGCAATTACAGAACTCAATCGGAATAGAGATATTATAATATTAGCCGCAGGCAAAGAAGACAACAGTAAGAATAAATAAAGAAGACTACAATAACAAAATCATGGACATTCTAACTAACGATACATACACAAAACTTAAAAAGGACCCTAAAAAAACAATAGTCAGTAAAACAAAAACCCTTCTCAAAGACTCCAAACTTGACAGCCAAACAATATCTAAATTTATACCTCCTAATCCCATCTCTCCAAGACTTTACGGGCTCCAAAAAATCCACAAAGATGACATTTCACTCCGACCGATCGTCAGCGCAATAAACTCACCAACTTACAACCTAGCACGCTTCCTCGCTAGAAAACTAAATCCTTTTACAGGAAACTCGATCTACATGGCTCGTCCCACCATCACCCATCTAAAAAAAATCGGTCATCAACTCCATAATACAGAACGATTACACAAACAAACAAATTGATAAAGCAATAAGAAAATACACTCAAAAAAACAAGTGAACACAACCTACGAAAAAAGAGAGAGAGAAACGACCACCATCCTACCTTACATACAAGGTGTGACAAAACAAATAGGAAGAATTCTCAACAAACACAAAATCCAAACCACATTTAAATTACCTGCGAAAATAGGACAAATACCAAATAACCAAAAAGACAAAAAGGCATCCGAAAGTGACCCAGGAGTATATAAAATCCCTTGTTCTTTTGGCAAAGTCTGTATTGAAGAAACCGAGAGACCAGTGAGCCAACGTATAAAGGAAAATAAGAGTAAAGTCAGGCTAAAACATTTCACGCAGTCAGCACTAGCTAAATATCATATTGAAACAGGACATAACATTTTATTTGACAGAACAGCAGTCATTGCAAAAACACCGAACATCTTTCCAAGAAAACATAGCGAAGCAATCGAAATCTTAAAACACCATAATAACATCAGTAGGGATAATGGATATAATACCAATCCGATTTGGCTTTCCGTCCTCCTGGATTTTTTAAATAAAAAACTTGATCAGCCGATCAGGTTCGACCAGTCCCCCCGGTGGGACGCTCTGGCTAATTACTGCTAGCGCAGAGAGTATACATAAAAACGAAATAAATTGATACCTCAGTTTCAGATCAGCCTTGAAGAAGTGAACTGCAATTTTCACAAGAGGTCGGCAAAATTCATAGTCTTTTACACGAGTGAAACCCAAAATATCTCTTGTTATCATTCCTCCTCTATATTTACACTAACTTTCTCTGCTTTCCTTTGCCTAATTTGTTCTCATTTCTGAAACTATAAGTTGTGTATGTCTATAACATTTTTTACGTGAAAATGAAAAATTGATGATTTAATTAACTTGATAAAATTTCTCTTGTGCTTTTACAGTACCCAGAACCCACTCAAGCAACAACTATAATATAGGAAACATGAAACGAGCCCCTTCTAGTGCAGGCAATCAATATTATGAATGATTTTCTTAGTAGATTGAATTCTGATTCTTAGTGTTGGATTTTAGCATAATGATAATAATACGTGACCTAATACGTGTCCAAATCTTTCAAGGAAGCCGCCTATTTTATCGATGCTTGAGTTTTTTCCCAGAGTTTACATTATTCGGTTGTCAAGAGTGAATAAAAAATAAAATTAGAGCGATTTGGTGAAATTCGAAGTTTTAAAAACTTATTGTTAATAGAATTTTTATGCATGAATTTGGTCATTGTTTATTTTCGATGGATTCGTTGGATGTATTTTGTTAATATTTTAAAGGTTCATTGTAAACCGGACTTTCTTTAAATAAAGATTTTTCATTTTTACAATAACCGTAATTTGTTAAAAATATAAAAAATTTATTTTAACGAATAAAAATAAATATATCTTCACTATCTCACTTTCTATTTTTAATCATCGAATATTAATCTTTATTTCATAACGCATTCCATGAAAAAAGGAGAAAGTGGAAACTTTAATCAAGTCGCCAGTCATTGCTTTTTTTCGCTTGACACGCAGCGCGCGTCACACGTGTCGCGCGTATTTGAATTTTTTACTTTTTTCAAAAAAAGAAAGATTTTCAAAAAACCCACACTTACATTTTTGGTCAATTTTTTGTTGAATTTGTACTATCATAAGAAAAATAACTTCTGGGTTTTCTGCGGACTAAATCATTTTTGTGGCCAGGAGACCCTTTTTTGTTAAAATCCAATCCTCGCATTTTTCTTACAAACAACAATAGATACGAGAAAATGTTCAGAAAATATTTTGCACACTTAAGAGAGTTATAGAAAAGTTCATTCACTCATTTATGTTATCATGCACCGCTTTCCAGAAAAATACAGAAATTAAATCAGGGTGGCAATTTTTTTAAAACTTTCGTCTCCCGATTTTCTCCCGGTTCTCGCGGTGAATATTCGTGATTTCGCCCGGTTTATAAAAAAATTAACTTTCTTTGCAAAACCCACGGGTTTTCCACATATATTATGAATTGAGGAAGTCGATAAATGTCAGCAAATCTTTTTGCAAGAAATTAATTGATTTTTAGATCATGCAATAAGAAGGATAATGAAATTGTTGTGCCTACTAAAGGAAATTACAGATAAACGTTTTATTGCACATTGGCAGCAAATGCACGCGCAAAAATCGCGCATTCCTGTCTCTGAATTTCTATTCACTAACATGAAAATAAGCAAATTCAAAAATTCATTATTAAACCAATTTTTTATTATAAGGTTTTAAATATTTTTGAAATAATAGTTAATAATGAATAATTTTGAATTGCAAGCTCTTGAAATTAAAAAAAATATACCAATGATTTTGGACAATTTAAATATAAAAAGGAGTTAAATTGTATAATTTCTAAGTCGAGGCGCTAAAAATTAAAGAATTTTTATTTGATTTGGAGAATCACGAAAAATTAGAATGATCTTAGATTAAAAACTTAAAAATATGAAAATTTAAAAACGTTAGAAAATCTATATTTAAGATTCAAATTTTGGACTTTGGATAGTTTGAAATTAAGAGTAATTGAAATTGTATTCTTTATAATAAAAAGCGTTCAAAACAAAGAATTAGAGATTGAAGACTTTTAAATTAGAATAATCTAAATTCAAAGCAATCAAAATTGGACAATTTAATGTTCAAAATTGAATTGAATCTTTCAAATGCCAAGCTTCTGATATTCTAGAATTTTAAATTGACATGATAATGGAAATGGACAATGGAAAACGTTAAAAATAAAAAAATGTATGCTCCCAAACGTTGAAACTAAAACGATTGAGAACTTTATTTAAAACTGATCAACATTTTAGTCACCAAAAATAGTATTATTAGAACTTTTTTTTATACTCAAACTCTTAAAATTTTTAATTATTGTAAGCAAATTAAAATCGCTTAAAAATTAATAAGTTCCAAATTGCTAATAATACTTTCCAAAATGTAACCAATTTAATTTGAATTAGGAATTAAAACCTTAAAAAGAAAAAAATTCTAAATTTATTGTTGTCGATAAAAATTCAGAAATCTAAAATTGTAACCACTTAGAATTACCGAAAGTGTCAAAAAGCAATGACTTTCGTCTCGATGAAAGTCTTCATGACTTTCTTTTTCATGTAACGCGTTATGAAATAGAGATTGATATTCGATAAACAAAAAAAATTAGACTGAGTAGTTATATTTGTTTTCATTCGTTTAAATAAATCGTTTATATTTTCGAAAAATTACGCCTATTGCTAAATAAAAAATCTGTATCAAAAGAGTGTCCAGTTTAGAATTACAAATTAAAAAATTCGCAAAATCCTTAGAAACCGAATAAAATGATTTCTGCAAAAAAAGCTCAACCATCGAAAAATAAGTGGCTCACTTGGCAGATTTCGACACATGTCAATAATCATTAAACATTATTATTGTCTTTTTACAGGCGGAAGCTCACGGGGAAGATCGGCATCTACGGCTATAGCGGAAATACAAATAAGCGACGTTGGTTTTCCAAACTCACTGTCAAGAATCGTTAGCATAGTTTTATTTGATATTTTCTTCAGGGTATACCCTAAAGGTCCGGTAATCATTTTACATTACTTAAAATTTAAAGCAGTTTCTTAAAACTTCATCATTTCTTTAGAAGTCGACTGGAAGCCCTAAAAATCTTATTGAATTCCACAATTTTTTTTAATGTCACTGGAATCTATAATACAGCCTCACAAACAAATCTGCAACGCGAGTTAAACCACCATAGACATACGTTTTTTAGGTCACAGGATCCGATACCGGCTCGGGTTGACCCATTTAGTTCAGGATAAAGGTCAAGTCTAGGCGAAAATGAAGATAACCATTGGATTGGAGAAATACTATGCTCGCAAAGTTTTTGAGGGTCTCTGAATCCGAACTCAGTTGAGATTGAACCCATTAGGTCAAAAGCAAGATCAATTAAAGGTCTAAACGAGAAAAAAACCATTAAATCGGTGGCAGCCTCTAATTTAAGATGCTTTCATGGCCGCTAAATCCGAATCCGGAGTTATTTTTATATCATTGCTTGTGATGAAGGTCATCCTAAGGTCAAAATTGAGGAAGCCATGGAATTGGAGAAAACATCTACTCTTAGACGTTATCCGTGTCACTGAAGCCGAATACGACGTTATTTCAATCCTATGAGTTTCATTTAATCGTTTTCTTAACTTTGACCTGGCAATGACTTTCAATTGACGTGATGGGGTGAAAAGGACCCCTGATTTGTATTAGACGACCCTAAAAACATCTTTATGTAATGGTTTATGCTGATTTGATGATTTTCTCTCATTTCTACTTTTACTTGACCTTCATAATTATCTGATGGGGTCAAAATCATCTCAGGTTTAGATTGAGGGAACCCAAAACATCTGAGTGTATAGATTTTTTCCGATGCAATTAGTTTCTTCATTTTGACCTTCACTTGGCCATGATACTGATTTGATGGAGTCAAGCTGGCCACGGATTCGGATTCAGCGACCCCAAACACATTTGAGAGTAGAGGTTTTTTCCGCTCCACTGATTTTTTTTAAACCAACAGTTTTCTTTAGTTTGACCTTTAATTGACCTCGATCCTGATCTCCTGGGGTCAAACTGACCCTTAATTTGGATTTAGTGCCCAAAAATGGCGTAAAGGTATGATCCTTTAGCTCAGATTTTAAAATTTTTTGTTCAGGAAATATGTAATCAGTGTGGCTGTTTTGGTAAAATAGTTTAAAGTTTTTTAAAATTTAAATTCAGGTTAACTTATTCGGAACTCTTAAATGAAGAATGCATCTTATGTCAGAAAAATAAAAAATTTGCTCAAACTAACAAATTTGTAATCAGCAGTAAAATTCAACTCAGCACTTTCACTTTCAAATTATAAATGTGCAAATTACAAACAGTAAACTTGTGATGTCAAAGTTTAAATTTACCACTTTGAAATTTTAATGATTTAAGGCTTTTTATTTTATCAAGTTCGCTTTAAATTGTTTAGTTTTGTACATTTGATCATTGGTTAGTCATTTTAAATCACCATTCCAATTTCCTAAATACTAAGCAATTATTCTTCATTATAAATGAAAATATTAAAATCTAATGGAGCAGAAATTTAATATCTTCGATTAAAACAAAATTTGAATAGCATTCTAAATTTTATTTCGTACTCAAGTTTTCTGGAAATTCTTTGAAATTCCCTGAAATCAGTTGAAGTATTTTAAATTCTTTTGTATTGTTGGTAAACCTTTGGAATTCCATACAAATTTTTAATGTTTCAAATCTATTGAAATTTTTAGAAATTTTGTAAATCCCTTAGGTCCTTAAAGATCCCATAAAATCCCAAATCCCTTGAAATGCTTTGAAATCCCATTAATAATTTTAAAATATCTGATAATAATTACAAATTAAAAAGGCCGAAATATAATTCTAAGGAGTGCATTCTCATCGAAATATAGTTCTTAGTGTAGTAAGTGGTACATTAAATATAATCATAATTTATTTTAATTTATTTATAATTGAAAAATTGTTACATATAATTTAAGTTATATCATTAGCAGTATCTATAGTAATATAAGTATTAACATAAACTGTAATAGTCATAATTTTTAAAAAGCTAATATTCAATTAACAAAAAAACAAGATTTCAAAATAAGTAAGTGTTTTAAAGAATAATTTTTATATTGTTGAAACACAGTATTTTGTTTAGAAATAAAAAATAAATTTTCATCTACTTCCAAATTTTCTGTACTTATACTTCTTATATTGTGTATTATTTTTCTCCTTTACTTCTCACCCAGAAAATCACAATGAATTTCTTTTCTGGCCTGGAATTTTACAGATTTTTAGAAGATACATATATCCGAATTGGATTTAACTCTTTTTCCATATAATTATTTGAATTTTTATCATTTTTATGTATGATATTATCAATTTTACAATGCGTAAATTCAAAATATTTTACTTAAAAAATTTTCCATTTTAGATTTTTATTGTTAAGTGTTCATTTCTAATTTAAAGATTTTCAAAATTCAATTTAGAACCCTTAAGCAATTCGAAAATTAAAAGCGTTTAAAGTTGAAAATTTTGGATAAAAACTTTTTTATTTATCAACTGCAATTATTAATAAATACATTATTTTTTAAATGGATCTGTACTTCACGTATTAAAAATCGAACAATAATTGATTGGACAAAACGATTTCCAATCCGTACAAAATTCAAGAATATCTTGATTTCACTAATAAAACTTAAACTGTTTTAATTCGAAAATCTCAGCAATTAAAAAATATAAACGCCAAATTTTAATATTTTTTTGCTCTAAAATATTATATTTTCAATCCCTTAAATTAAAAATTTTTTAATTAGGAAAAATAAAAGCTATTTAATATTTAGCAATATTTAGCTGTTCATTTTTATTTAAAAAATATTTATTTTGTCAGATAAATTATTGATTTCCTGAAAATCTTCTAAATTCTTTTGGACAATTTTGGAAACCTTTTTAGATCTTTTACAATATTTTCCTATTTTTTCAACATGAAACATCATTTTCAATTTGCCTAGGAATCCTAATGAAATGCTTTTATTCTCTTTTAATCTTTCACAATTCTTAAAAAGCTTCTAAATTTGTTGTTTTAAATTTGCAAAAATTAAAATTTCTTAAACTTAAAATGAGAAAAAAATTTCTACGCAAAATCAGCAGGATTTTCTAAGAAATGTAGAAAAATTCGATTCATTTTTAAAGATATTTACAATTTCTTAAAAAAACTAATTTTGAATTTAAAAAAATTGAAAACAACTTCTAGAATTCTCAACAAGCTAACCAACCAACCCAAACAAACCAACCTGAAAAACCCCACCGAAACTTACCAACCCAAACGAACCTAAATCAACCAAATCAACTAACACACACTAATCAAAAGCAACTAATTTATACCAACTGAACCTAACTGACTGACTCACACGGATCTGAACTCACCAAGCTAAAACAACTGAACCAAACCACCCAAGCCAAACCAACCTATAGCAACTATATAAACCAAATATAAACCAAAGAAAACCAACCCAAACTATCCAACCCAAACAGACCTACTCGAACTCATCCTTCCAAACGAAAGAACCTAAATCATCAGGAATTTATTTAATGTAATTTTTTATTTTTAACAGCAATATTTAGTGCTCAAACCATTGACCAATTATTTAGATAATTTATTTGAAGATATTATTACCTACCAGTAATTGTTTTGGCAACTTTAATTTGTCAATTGAAAGAATTTTCTAGACGTTCTAAGTTCTTTCATTAATAATGAGATTAAAAGCAATTTATTTCAAATAAAGTTACAATTATTTAAATAATTCGTGTTTTTTTCTAACTTCAATAGATGTAAGGACTAAGAATATTAAAATCTGTCCAAAATTTTGTAACAAAAAAATGGTTTTCGTGGTGTGTTTAGGCAAACTTTATACTTGAATGAGCACACATTAATTAAATAATTTAAAAATTATATAAACAATTTATTTTAATCTTATCATTGATTGGAGAGATCGTATCGGCTAGAAAATAATATCATCTTCTAATTTACCTAAAAAACGGAAATTTTTAAAGAAATTAAAATTATTTTAACAATAATTTTGATTTTTTTGTACAAAGTATTTTTAATATATAAAATAGTACTTCTCACACATTATTAGTTGCTTAAATAATTTATTTAAACAATTTATTATTGTTCTTGACAATTATCTCTTGTAAGACAGTTAGGAAGTTGAAATTTTTTGCGAATTTTTAAGTTTTAAATCAAAGTTAGGTTATAATTATTAAAAGTTAATAAACGTCATTCCTTAAACAGTCTACTATTACTTTTAATAATACCCCGTTTGAATAAAGTTAAAAAGTTGAAGTTTTTTTCTTATTTTCAAATTTGAAATTAGAATGAGGTAATTGTGATGTCTGAGTAAATATTAAATTTACGCCACTTACCTAATTATACTTAATAAATTCTCGTTTTTTGTTCGACGATCACCTGATCAGGCAATGTTGATTGATTGCTCAGATTTAGTCGAAACAACGGAGTTCAGGTAAACTGAGAGAGAGAGAGAGAGAGAGAGAGAGCGAAAAATAAATTTAATAGACTTTTTATAAGATTAGATTTAATTTATTTATTTAATAAGATTTACAAATTCGTGATGTTGTGAACATTAACTTACTTTTAGCTCAAAGATGTTTTTGCCTCGAACTCCAATTCCAAAAGTATATCCTGCATCCTTTGGTGGAAAATTCGGGCTTTCTGAAGATCCTTTAGTAATGAGTCCAATAGTTCTTGTAATGGAATAAGTACTGGGCCTTTATGCTAAACAATCATTCTAATGGTCCCTTCCAATGGTTAGATGATCCTTCCAGATTTCTCCCAGAATCGGTTCAGGAACGTGAGAGTGGCGATTGAGACCATATAGAGGATGGTGTTGGGCGGAGTCAAGAATTATTGCAATTATTTTTAACTGCACGTATACTACATTGATTTAGGTGACAGATTACGTTCACACTTTACAAAAATTCATGGCAAATAAAGCTTTTATATTTAAGGCATTCTAATACCTTTTCCAGCCTTGGGGGAAAACAGGCGTGAAAATTGTATTTAAAAAATTGGCTTTACTACTTTAAAAGAAAGAATTTTATAATGAACAAAAGACGTTTAATGAGATTTCAACTTCAAATAAAATTAATTTAATAATACATCAATTATCTCCACTTCAATAGTTTATAATAAGGAGTTTAAACAAAACACGGAGGGGTTCTCCCTATCATTTATACCAAAACAGCTAAAAAATACAAGTATTTATTTACAAACAACATTAAAACATTAAAATTTAAAAATTCTCAACAAAAAAAAGCTACTCCATTTTGAACCGCAAGTTCACGACTCGAAATGACTTCCGCCAGAGTCTGAACTGAATTCCAAACCTAATTCACCACACTCAAACTGAACTTAAATATCCCTTTAAATACTCAACTGGAGGACGAAATTGACAACGCCTACCTTGGCTGCAGAACAGAAGTTCTCCTCCTTGAGATTACAAAACGCTGCGTATGTAGAATTCCGTTACAAATAGATTTCGCTTCGATGGCCGACACGAGACTGATGATCTTGCAGTTCTACCGCCTTTTTCTCCCCTCTTCGCTCGTTTTCCCTTGACTTCGCCCAGCGTGTGCTGCCCTCAACGCTATCAGAAGATGTTGCAACTGGCGGAAAGGACTTGACCGGATTCCGGTGAGTGTAGAGCTGGCCGGCCAAGATGGCGGCATCTGAAATTTGACAGTCAGTTCCGTTCTATCTTCCCGGCCGCGTGCTCGAAGTCCGTAGTGGTCGAGACTCAGTGCGTGGAGTGTTTACCTTAGTTAGAGTAGGATGGCAGTGTTAATCCCTGCCGGATTTCCGAAAAGGAGAAGAACCATATTCGACAGCCGAAGGCAGGACGTTATTCACTCCCGTCCACAGGTGATACAATACAGTTACAATATAGGTACTTTGTATTTCATACAGCGGTGGTTAAATCCACATGAATCAAATACAAACAGATAAAGTTTATAATTTCTTTCATTCTTCAATACAATTACCTAAAACAACGTTCAAATTAATGCAATACTTAAGTCTAATTGGAGTTCGTGCCGGCCATGGATTCACGTGGTAATGTTATTTTATTTTGGAAAGTGATCTGGAGTGGGATCTATAACGTGTGGTTGGCCACAACGTTACAACATTTATTTTCGACGAATAGAACTCACCTAAACCAAACTCACATTATTCAAAAATAGCACAAATTACGGACACGAAGCTACACGAAGTACAAATATTCTAATGACATTCTTATTTTATACTGAATTAACAAAGACAGACTGGATGACGACGGGATTACAAACAAGACAGAATTTTTATTAAGGATGAGGTTACGACTGATAGAAAAATTAGGCAGATCAACAGAACAGACTGAACTGACTGGCGATTTTTCAGAGGTTTATATAGCAAAAAACCACCTTCAATTGATGACTATTAAAGTTATAAATGCGCTGCCCATTATCGTGCCTAAACCAATTCCTGCGCTTAACGTCAACATTTATTTGAGTGAGGCACGATTTACATTGGGCGTCCTTAATCATCGCAGTATTTTTGGGATATATTTCAAACATGTGCATGAAATCGATATGTTCAAAAACTTTTTTGTATATGAAATGTAGATATAATCTTGAAAATAGCATACAAATTATAAATTTCTATTGTATTCCGTTAAATCAGTTACTTTTTGCATACACTGATCAGTTTTACATATGTAATAATTGGTAACATGCTAAATAATTTTGCATTTATGACACACGAGAACTATTTTAATTTTATATCGTCAACAATTAATAAATGGGGAGAAACAAAAAAACTTCGCATTCATAGTGATTAATGTCTACTGATTTTATATGGATAATAAGCAGCATGCAGGATTAATATTAGCATACGTTGAACGATTTATTACAATTGTTTGTCACCGGGTGACATCTCTCCTCTTTAAATTTAAACAGGGTAATAAAATGGATGCGTTTAAATGTTTAGTAGCTACAAAGGAAAATTTTTTGTTGTATGTTTTCTTCTTATTAGTATTTTTTATTATATTACATACGATGAAGAAAATACGACTTATAACATTTATTGTGTGCTAAAAGCAACACAGCCTATATGATGGCTTCTGTATTATAATTAACATTTTCAGAGAATTTTAACGAAGTTTAGCTTAAAGATATATATAATTATAACATATAGATGTTTAGAAATTCTGCTTATTTTAGGGAGAGAGGAAAAGACTGCTATATAATATTATATAAGTGTCAGTGTGAGTCTTTTCGTCTAACTCTACTTAGTCGCATTAACCCGCTGTGTTTATGACATTCAAACGAGCAGACCTGATTTAATCATTTCTACAGATCTCGTATACATTTTTAATATAAGTTTTGAATACAAATCGGTGAACATGTACGTGCGATTCTCGTAAATTTTTAACTTATTTTACAACTATTGATATTTTTCCACAGGAATGTGTGAGTGTAATGTTAAACAGCGAAATATTTAGGGTGCAGTTAAAAATTATAAGTATGAATAAAAATTAGTGGTGTGAGAGAATATGATACTAAAAAATGTCTATTTAAGAAAAAATTTGTTCATGCCAATTGAAATTTGATAAAAGAAAGAAATATATGATTTTAATCAAATAATAACATCAGATAATATTTCGTCATAAAAGAAATATTTAATAATTGGTTGAGGATTAAATGAATTTGTGGATTTATCCAAAGAATTGATAAAAGAAAGGACAGGGATTCGCGGGTGTCAGCTGGTAAGCTGGTTTTGTATGTTTATTGATGCTTTTGTTTTTTCAGAAATTGTGCGGGGGTGTTTATGGCTTTATGATTCAAGTGAGGGAAAATAAATTTTATGAGGAGTTTTTTTGTCTCGATTGTCACTAGAGAATTTTTTGGTTAAACAGTCCATACTGGGGTTTTGGAATTTATCTAAAACAACTGCTGTGCATATAATTAGAAAAATTAGGTTGTAACTCAAAATAAAAAGTTTAATTTTTTTAGGGTTTGGAAATTTTGTTACAATAAAACATATGATGATATCCACATTTTATTGCTTGTACCTTTTAGATTGTTGATAAGTTGTTCAAGAGTGATAAAACGTTATGAGCTTATTTTCAATTCTAGGTGTTTTGTGATCCAAATATTGTAATTTTTTATGTTATTTATAATTTTTGCGAATTTTTTTTTTCGTGTCTTGTAGAGAGTGCCCATACACGTAAGTATTGTTTTGTACAAGATTGATTGATTAGGCTGCACTTACTCCCAATATTTCAATTGAGGTTAAATATTTGTTATTGCTATTTGACCATTTTCATTTTTAATGTGCATTCGATCATTTAAAAGGTTGGTAGGTGTCCCGGAATGTTGTTTTGATTTCAAAAAAATTTTTGCATAATTAAATATGATATTACGAGGGTGAATCAAATATTAACCGGAATTCTTTTTTAATATTTATTTATAAAACAATACAAAAATACTATTGATTATTTTTCTACATAGTCTCCTT
>NC_046657.1:68022915-68039207 GCF_010883055.1 Belonocnema kinseyi
TCCTAATACACTACATTACAAGAACCTACACTGTGAGAGTGCTTGCGATTGGCTAAGAAAAGTATTTGTAAAATTCCGGTTTATATTTTATCCACCCTCGTAATTTATAATCTTGCCCGATTATCTTAATTCAACTCAAAGGTTTAAAGTGGAGACCTGTCGTGTTTTCAAATTTGTTGTTTTTTGTGTTCTTTGTTTCTTGAGCTGAAATACTTAAAAGAATTGTTGGTAAAGATAGCAGGAAAAAGGCATTTACTCGGTTCTTTTTGCTTCTCGGTGACTGGATCCTAGAAAAGAAAACGCATATTTATATTGAAAGAGTAAAAGTTTCTTAAGGAATAAAAGTAACTCAAACGTTAAAATAAGAGTGAAAAATAGTTGATTTTCTGAAAGAAGATTATTGTTTCTGCATTTTATAACGGTTAAAACCAAATTAATAGGTGATAATTATCTGGTATAAATATTCCATTAAGAATTAGAAATGGCCATAGTGCGTATATGATTACATGTCTCACGGTTCCGTTGCAGAAGGTCTATTTTATGACAGTGTTTTGTTTTCATTTTCATATACAATCTTTTAATTGAGAGAATTTGTTGTTAATATTTTGTGTCTTCATTTTATTCTTAAATTTTTAAGCTGTGTGAATTTTATATAATATAAATTTTTATTAGAATGTGTTACATGTGAAAATCTAAGTCTATTAATATGGACGACCCTGGTTTTGTTTTCATGATTATTTTAATATTTCCTTTGCACATAATTTCTAATACTTCATGAGGTCCTGAATACTGATTTTCTATTTTTCCAAATCTCATCCTTCTAGAAGAAAAATGGTACCTCCTACTTTTAAAATCTTGTGGATTACTTTTTTTTATCATTGGATTTTTTGTATTTTTCTTTTGCCGCAATTAAATTGCATTTTGCTGCTTTTCGCATTTCGTGTAATTTTGTTATTAGTTTAGTAATGTAATCATCGTATGTATCTAATTTTTCGTATTCAGGAAGGGGGTCACTAGATGGTAGAGTAGCTTATTTCCCAAAAACCAGTTCATAGGGAGTACATTTAGTTCCTTCGTGTACATGCTGTAGTCCTGAATTGCTTGATTTTAAATCGTTTGACAATTTTTCTCATTAGGTTGCTTAGAAATTCTGTGCCTTGATCTGTTAATACTACTTTTGGTGAGCCGTAAATACAGATAAATTTTTTAATAAAAAGTATCAGCTACCGTGCTAGCTTGATGATTTGAAAGCGGGATACCAAGAGAATATTTAGTAAAATTGTCTTATATTGTTAATATATATTCATTTCCTGATTTGGTTTTTGGTCATTTATCCACAATATCCATACTAATTTTTTCAAAAGCTGTTCCTCGTGTATCAGTAATTATCATTGGATTTTTTGTTTTGACTGTCTCCGCCTCTTGGAATCCGCAGTCATTCCAGAAATGAAATTTCATGACCTCGAACTTATATAGATAAAGATCGCAAAGCCGAAAAGATGACATGTACCGACCCCTACAATTGGTACACCGCGCGGAAGAGAGTTTATTATGGCATTCCTCCGTACGATGGTACTTCGCACAAAATTCGGACGTTGGTCTAGTTGATCTATACTGGTCTGAGCAATGCAGGAACCTTTAACAGGTGTAGCACCTCTTAGGGGGAGGAATACCCGGGGTCGCGATGAACCCGAAGCTATGCTCTGTTCTCTGAGAGAAGATTCTCTAGGCGCGCATATGGGTTGGCGTTTCTGGATGGAGGAGTGTCCTTACCCGTTTTTTTTTCACACGTAATTTATTAATTTCTCTTCTCATTGGTCCCTTGTGCTTAATTTAATATTTATTACTTTCGTTGAGTTTCTTTCTGAAATAGTTTGAATGACTTTTACGAGATGTTAGCTACAAAAGAAAAGGACCTCACCGCGCGTAGGTCTCGAGTTACAGGGGTCTACGGTAGCCACTTCAGTTTTTGATTCAGTCGCGTTTTTTTGTAATTAAAAAGTTAAAAAATAATAATTCTGCAATCCCAGACTTGAAAGTAATATATTCAGAACGTTCCAATTATTCCGATTCCAACGATATGTAATTTGTCTATAAAGTTTGAAAATTGGGGATGTAAGCAATATCAAATTTAATATTGAGTTAAAGGTTCTGCGATTCAACTTCTCCAAATTTTCGACTTTCGTAGGCAAGCAATGTATCATTGGAATCGGAAAAATTCGTAGATACGGATTATGCAATTTTCAAATCGCTAATTGCAAAGTTTAAATTCTGTATATTTCCTCACTTTGACCTGCTGTAGACCAAAGACCCCTTCTGGGGTAACATTATCCACACTAAGTTTGATAAGCAAACAAACAAGTAGTAGAAAACATAAAGTGAGTGTCGTAAATGAATCAAAGAAACTAGTATCTAATGAATTTGAAGAAGTTCACTCAGATTGGCTGAAACATCTCAACAAATCCCTTCTTCTTGATAAATTGAACAATGAGCTGCGCGAAGAAAACCAAAATTGGTCATTCTAGAGGATCTTCTCTCAGGAAACAAAGTATAGAGAAAAATATAACTCTCTGTACTTTAGAGCAGGTAAAGATACGGAGTTACCAAGCCCTTTAAGTTCTTGAGAGGCGACAAGAGTATTCGCGTCCTCCCTCCTTTCGCAAAAAATGTTCACCCGATTTTGCCCGTTTCTAAAAATTTACGCGGGCCCGAAATGACTTCCCGAATTTTATGAGCCAGAACGAGTGGATAATAATTGCCGAGATTCTTTCCCCTTGTGCTACATTCCAAGAAAACCAGGTAGGGGGAGTGGCGTTTTCCGGATATACGGTAGCGACGACCATCGTAATCTCGGCTATTTTCCTTGATGTCGGTGGAGTGGAAAATTCCATCCCTCTCATCAACTAACTCTTTCGAGGAGTACGCGGGGGGGGGGGTCAGATTTCTGCCCGTAGCCGAATATAATTCATCGCAGGTTGCCCTACTTTTTCTGTGCAAATCCAGACGGTTTTCTTTTTGAGGGGTGGCCAGGAGTGGGGAGGTTCGGGGTCGCTTTGAAGATCCGGATCGAGAAGAGGGTTGCGACTGATTCCTAGACACAACACCCATTGCCAAGAGTGATGCCGCTCTACGTCCCGAGCCATGTCCGAAACCAGTTCCACCTCTATTCATTCCCTTAAAAGGGAGATGTGGGCCAGGAAAATTTGGTTTCCCACCAGACCTGGACTGCTCTATCCTGAAGATAACTAATACCTAAAAAAGGGCTAAATTGGAATAGAGTTTTAATTTTAAATACTCATAGACTATTCCGCCCCGATCTGGAAATTACAAACTAACTTCCTTGCAGACCATGCCCATCTTCTACGATCAGTGGAAACGAGAAGTTTAATCAATCGCTTTTAAAGCTAGTCTAAATGCATTGGAAACATCAAAACCTTTTGGGAATCGTGATAGAGCTAGGTTTGAAAGTTTTAATTCTGAAATCCATAGCAATAGAGCGTTAGTTTAACGTGATGTTAAAGCAGGTGGCTCTATGCAAAATCAAACAAAAATTTCAGCTAATATCTACGAAAAAATAAAATTTCCGTAAGGAATAAATGTACAACATCCAGGCACAAACCAAAGATAATTAACAGAGTAGCAGAATGGAAGGATAGTAAAGTGAAAGTGGGATCATAAACGAGGTAATTATTGGGCAAGAGATTGTTGATGTAAGCAAGGGTAGTTGGTTTTGCCGATCTTTACATGTGTCAGAATGAGTACACGATGTTTGATCAACCTTAAAGAGGGCAAATAAATAAATATTGCCGTAGGTTCCAAGTGCGTTTCTTACTTATTCCACATTTTCAGGCATATAGAATAGGTTGAGCAGCAAAAGAAACCTCACCAGAATCGAATCGGAGTAAGTAAAATATGCAAATTTACCTCGAGAGAAGAAATTATCCCATAGTTGTAAATACAGGTGTATAAAAAAATTAGCAGATAGTCTCTAAGTTCATTAGTTCTTGCCCCACTGGATGCAGACTTTTAAACTTTAACTAGGCTTTACATTAATTTATCACAAAAAAGCTTCTTTGGTTAAGAAACAGCGCACTGATAAATAAAGAAAGATCGCATAGTAACTACTTAACGCCCGATCAGGTCCAACGCTAGTCCTAAATACAAGGGTTTCGTGAGATGTTTGTCTTTAGAACAGTTCTGTTAGATTAATTTTTATTACACAGAGATAAGTAAGCAGTGCTCCAATTTTGGGAACTTTTTGAACTGCGCTTGCGTCGCGCCGGCATGGTTGCCGCCGCAACCTGATTGGTTAATGTTGGCGCGCTGATTTTAAATAGTGTCAACATTCAATATTATTTTTCATATTAAATAATTATTAGGAAATTCATAAGCACTAATTTCTCAATCCTAAATAAGATTTTGGAGTAGCAGATAAAAAATAAATCGAATTAAATTCGTCCTTTTCAAAAGCCCTCTGGATCACTTTGACCCCCGTGTGGTGACTGAGGGTTAATTGCAATGGTAACAAATTCTTGAAACAATTAATTTAGTTACTTTAATTAATTATTCACCTCAATTTAATTGAACATTTGACAAAAAGTTAAAAATTTCAGAGAAACTGAAACTTTCTGGCATTATGGAAATTAAATATTTTTATTAACAATAGTAAATTGCTTAAACACTGAATTTTTTATCTTACTCTAATTAAAAATTGGACAAAAGTTAAACATTTCCGAAAAAACATTAACTTTCTAGCATTATTAAAATTTAATATCATCAACAATAATAATGAATTGCTTAAACAATTCGTTTTTTAACTTTAAGGCCATGTGAGCTTAATCTCAATCAATTTTTTCAACTTTTTTTTAAATCTAACTTATGTTCCTACAAAAAGCGACATCGAGTTAAATATTTGAGAAATAAATTAAAAGCATTAAAAACGATTACCTCGTACTAAATTTTTACAATTATGAAAAAGAAAAAAATGTTCCGGTAAAACCTTTTTTTATTATTGTAAATATGTAGGACCAAACAAACGTGACTCAGAGCTTCTTATTTAATTTTTAAAATTTTCAACTCGACATCGCATTTCGTGTGTACGTGAGTTGGATTTGAAAAACATGTAAACAAAATTTTTAAGGTTACGCTCACATGGCCTTAATTAATCATTCAACTCACTCTAATGCGATATTAAACAAAAAGCCGAAAATGTTAGAAAAACGCCAATTTTATAGCATCATTTTATTTAATTATTATTAAAAATAGTGAAAAATTGTTTGAACAATTATGTTTCAACTCTTATTGATTATTCACCTCACTTTAATTAGAGATTGGACAAAAAATTGATATTTTCAGAAAGAACAACCACTTTCTGGCATTATTTAAATTGAATATTCTTAAAAAGAATAATAAATTGTATAAAACTAAATTTTTTAACTTTGCGTAATTATTCGCTTCACCCCAATTAAAAATTAGAAATTTTAGAAAAAAAGCAACTTTCTGCAATGTTTCAAATGTAATGTTATTAAAAATAATAACAGGTTGTTTTTGTTGATAAAAAATTGTAAGCCTAAATTAAAAATCAGATTTAACAACTCTTTTAGAAATCTTATAAGTTTTTCTTCTTCAAATTTTGTATTCCAAATCGGTCAATATTTTTCGGCTGTACGTTATTTTGTATCAAGAAAGTCATTTTCTTCTCACTGTGCGAATTATTGTCGGATTGTAACTTGTTCTTTTCTTTAAATTAAAGCTAATAAAACTTTGCATCGAACTTTCCTGTACAATTTTTATTTTTTTTTATCTTTTTGTTAATTTAATAACAAAAATAAAAAATAAATTTTTAACGTTTGAAGTATACCGGATTTAAAAAAAAACTTCGATCCAATCAAAAATAACTAGAAAACTGAAAGCAACTATCCAAAAAAGATGTTCAATGGCAATGAAAACGTTTTCAAATTTATTGAATTTGTTATAAACAAATAAGTGAATAAAAATGGTTTCATGGATATTGGCGGCGGTTCGTTACTTTATTTTAACTAAATTTTAACAAGTGATGGACAAAAAGAGTTTTTTATTTGAATTAATAAAAGTTAATAAGTCATTTTTTATGACCGCAAACATTTTATTATTGTAAAAAATAATTTTTCAAACAAATTTTTACCATTTAATGTAGTTATAAATAAAATACCGCTTCTGTTAAGAAATTAACAGCCAGTATATTATAAATGATTTTTTGCTATGAATCGATAACATTTTATAATTGTCTAACCAAACTTAATTAACAACAGCATTATTTGGCTATTTTTTAGCATTTAAACTTGTTGTTTTCTGTATAATTAACTGTTGATTACCCAATTTTTTAACCGTTTAATATCGATTTATAGCAACAAATCGTTTTTAAATAACGGGCTGTTAATTTCGTGAAAAAAGCGGTATTTTATTCATGAATACAACAAATGATACAAATTTGCTTAAATAATTTTTTTTACAATAATAGATTTTTTATTGTCATCGAAATGTTCTTCAAAATTGAGAAGTTAGTTATTTATAGTTAATTGAGTAGAAAAATCAAGTTTGTACCTACAAAACTATCGAAATAGCTAACCTGTTAATTAAGGCAGTTTAAACAATAATTAGTTTTTATTTTTTGACCAAATAAGATACTTAGATTTTATTTCCAAGTATTATATGATCAATTTCATGGAAAAAATTGTTATTTATTCCATAAAAAAAAACTTTGAGGGATATTTCTGATTATAAAAATTGCTTTTAAATTGACAAATTATTGATAATATTTTATTACTTTAACTACAAAAATTAGTTTGCCACAAATTGTTTAAATTTAGTGCGAATCAAGTAAAGAATCGGCGCTAATCCACACGAAACCATTTTGACTCGCTTATTTGTTTATAACAAAGTTTTATAAGCTTTAATTTAAAAAAAAACTTCAAATCGGATAATAATTGTCTTCTGAAAACCAAATTTCTCCACGGATGTTTATTTTTGCCCGACTGCCTGCCGTTTGGAAAGAATTCTTAGCAGTAATAATTTGCAATGATTTTTATGTTGCAAGTATCGGAGTAGGCTATTTTCAAAACATGAGGGATCATCGATAAACGTTTTCCTATTTGACGAAAAAACATTAATTTTGTGCAATAAACGTTTCCGGTTTTTCATTTGTAGTAAAAAAAACTATTAATTTTTTTTAATCTGCATAAAAGTCGTTGGGCACCAAGAACACGGATGCAC
Organism: Belonocnema kinseyi; assembly: GCF_010883055.1. Classification (NCBI taxonomy): domain Eukaryota; kingdom Metazoa; phylum Arthropoda; class Insecta; order Hymenoptera; family Cynipidae; genus Belonocnema; species Belonocnema kinseyi. The sequence goes on from NC_046657.1 coordinate 68,030,167, forward strand.
AATTGTCTGACAGTGTACGAAATGTTGACAAACAATTTATTTCTCAAGATTACGCAGCGTAAATTTCCATGAAAAACAAGGCCATTTGATCTAGTTAATTTCTTATACTTCAACAAGATAACAGCTTATATATGTAGTAGAATCCTTCGCTACTTCATTATTCATCAGTAACGTTAGAAACTATTCTTCCGAAAACAACTTTTTTTCTTGTTGTGCCAATGACAAATTTTATTTCCACCCTTTTTATAACCTCAGTAGTTTTCTTTCACTCTATTGGTAAGTAAAATAGATTATGTTGTTTAAGAATTATTGTACAAATTTAATTTATTTTCGTAAGGGGCCTTCATTAATTAAGACAGCTTTTTGGCTCTATCTAATTTTTTTTAAAAAACAGTGAAATCATTGTGTGGAAAAATCTTCTGGCGCTGGCCAGGCCCAGGCCAGATTTCCTAATTTCCAGTATTGACGCTGACCAGCCCGTTTGGTTAGCCGCTATTAATGAGCTGACAACCCGCTAGCTAAAGGCCGGCCCGTTTCTTGCTGGATCCCCTTTATTTTCTTAATTAATTATAAACGAAGAAATTTTACTCTAATGGTATTTAGCTGATCAGAACCAAACTTGGACCAGACCAGACTGTCAAAATGATATAAAGAAAGTTTTTTTTGATAATGTGTATTCCTTATTTTCGATCATTTTAGTCACCCTTCAATTTTTTTCTAAATAAGTCCAACAAAAATTTTCTATTCGAGCTGAGAACTTTTCTTGGTTTTGGAAGGCTAGTCAGCGCCAGTCATGGGCCACAACAGGTCCTTTAGACCAAACCTAAACCTTTCGTTAATGTTGGATGGCTGAACAGTGCCTATCCTGGGCCAGACCAGATCTTCATAAGTAGCCATCTACATAAAGTCAGACCTGATTAAAACTAGCGCCAGATCTGGGCCAGGTCAGATCTTCCAGACTAGATAGAGTTGATTAAGCCAGACCTGGGCCAGACCTGAAATCAAACTGTCATACAATTTTTTCGCATGTGTGTTTTTTTTCTGATACATGAAAAAGAACTTTAAACTGATAATTCGATGTATAATTATATTGTTAAGAAAATTTATAATAGTTTTTGCAGCAATCATTAAAAAACAATAACAATTTGCTTAAACAATTAATTTTTTTAAATTTCAATCATTATTCCAAACTCCAAGGTCTGTTGCTCAAAAAGTTGAATGTTTTAAACAAAACTGGAAATTATTCACATTATTCAAATATAACATTATTTAAAATAATAATAAATCTTTTAAGCCAAAGCAATTAGTTTTAATAAATTTTAATAGCTATTCCCCTCTTTATATTTAAAAAGTGGAAAAAACGTCAACGTTTGTTGAAAAAACTGAAATATCCTAGTATTATTGTATAAGAATATTATTAAAAACAATAATAAATTGTTTATTTTCTTATAGGCAGTGTAGTTTTTGTTTCAATCATAAAAAAGAATATTCAAAGTTAAGAAAATTAAATTTTTGGAAAATAAACGCAAGATTCGAAAAAAATTAATTAATTTTTTATAAGACAGGCAGTTTTTGCTTTAATTATCCAAAATGAAATTACAAACAAACAAATTTTATTTTGGTAAGAAAACGCAATAAGCAATAAATTTTTTAAGAAAAAAATTGTTTGCCTAAATTCGATCTAAAAATTTAACGAGAATATGTTTGATAAGGTCGGAGGAGCCTTAACGAAAGAGAATTCACAATCCCGAAGTTTCAGTTTTCGATGGTGTGACTTCTAATTTTAGAAGTCCTTCGGAAAAAGACTTAGTACGCTATAAGAGAATTCATTTATCTTTGGTTGAAGGGTTAATTTTTTTAAATTGGAAAGTTTCCTTATATATTTTCGCACGTGATTTAAATTGTGTATTTAAAATCCATACTATAAAAATTTTTTTATTTATTTGTCAATTCAACTGCTTGTATGAATGCTAAAAATTTTGGTTACACATTCATTTGTTGTTCAGGATTCATCATTTAAGTTAAAAAATTATCTCTATGTTTATAAATTGAACTATTTTAGTAGCTTTTTCACTTTTTTTTGTTAAAAGTAGAACTGCTTCGTAAAAATCAATTTGTTCTTGAAGAGTCATCATTTTAGTCGAGATTTTTCCTGTTCGGTTGAAGGCTCAACCACTTTTTTGATACTTGAAATGTTATTTTATTTTTTTGACGATTTATCATGGTACTCAAAAATGCATCTCATTCGTGAAATATTGAAATACTTTGTCTTTCTGTTGGGTCTGAGAAATTACGTTTTAACTGCAAATGTAACAATTAAAATTTGTTGAAAAATTTATATTTTTGTATTACAAATAAATTGTTTCAAGTCGAAAACTCAACTATTTATTTAAAGATTAATGTATTTTGTTGAAAATTCTTCTTCCTTAGTAGAACATTATTTCTCTTAGTTAAAAATTTTTCTGGTTTCGTTAGAAATGAAACTCTTTGTTTGAAAATTGATTTTTTGTTTGTTCAAGGGTTCAAGTATTTTCTTAAAAATTAGTATTTTTTGTTAAATTTACCTCCTTTCTATTTAAGTTTATAAAGTTCTTGGATGAATTATTAGCTTTAAATTCTTTACAATTAATTATTGAAAAATAATTACATTCTTTGTTCAGAATTTCGTAGAGGAAAATTTCTTTGTGGAAAATTGATTTTTTTTATGATTCAAAATTTTAGTTGCCAATCCAACTATTTGCTTGTAAATGAGGTATTATTGAAAAATGTTTCATTTTTGGCTTCAAAATTCGACAATTTGCTAGAAAATTCATATACTAAAAAAAAAAATTTCAAAATTATTCCTATGTTTTAAAAGTTAATAATTTAATTATTATGTTTAAATTATCTTTTCTCTTAAACAAGTTATATTTTGGGGCTTAAAGCTCCATTTTTTTCGAGAAAACTTACGTGTTTTTTTTAAATTGGACTTTTTTGGTAGAAGTTATTCTTTTTGGTCAAAAAATTATCTTTTTGTATATAAAATAAATCTTTTTCGGTTCAAAGTTTAAATAATTTCTGAAAAATTGAATAAACGTGTTAAAAATTGATTTTACTAGTAAGATTCACCTCTTTGGTTGAGCGTTGAACTATTTAATAAAAATTCTTTTGTTCTGAATTTTTATCTTAAAATTGAACTATTCTATATTTGTTTAAAAATTTAGCATTGATAAGGTACAAATTTATCTATTTGGTAGCACATTCATCTAGTTGGTTTAAAATTTATCTTTTTGGGTAGAAAATTTAAACATCTTGTTGAAAATTTCGCTATGTTAAGGTAATTATTTTGTAATTTTAAATTAAAATTTAATTTTTAATTCTAAACCTTGATTGCAAATTTAAAATAAAAATTAAAAAGAATGCATTTCCATTTTTTAATTTTAAATTAGTGGTAGATTTAAAAACATTTAAATTAAATTTTATATCAATGTGTATACAGTATGTAATATAAATTTTGATACTTTAATATACAGTGCAAATTAGGTTACTATAAACTTATTATTATTAATTTACAAGCTGAAAAACTTTTGGAACCAAGTAAATGGATTCGCTTGATTCCTATTCATAGTATTAGGAAAATATTCTTTTAAAGTAGTAATTTTCATATAAACCAGGCAAACATTTTTTATTTATTTACAAAAATTAATTCTCCGGCTTAATTTTTTAATTGAAATAATCATTTTGTGAATTTGATGAAATGATTTCCTTGCAATTTTCTATTTTTAATAATTTTGTATGAAGCAATAAGTTGATGTCCACTATGTGCTAAGGAAATTTCTTAATTAATCGAATTATTAATTTTTTAATAATCTTCGTTGGTTCAATTTGGGTAATCGAATCTGTCGAATTTTAGTAATATTTATTTAAATTTTACAAATTTTAAATTCAAGAGATCTCAAACAATCTTTTGTATAAGGAAAAAAAGTACAGTTGAAATAACCTTCTTTAGACACCCAAGTTCATACATAGTCAAGGTGGTGCTTATCCAAGGCAAACCATTTTTATCAAGTCTAAAAACAAAACTTTTGTGAATAAAAAACAAATTTCTATGAAAAAGTACAACATGAAAGTCAATAAATGAATTTTAATCTAAAGATTCTAGAAAATTCTTTTTTCTTTTACCTTTGTTGAAACAATCCAGAGACAATGCTTTCGAATTAGAGAGAGGCTACATGACGTTGAGCATTCTGCAATATGGCCTGATTATTATGTCAATAAAGTTTTAAATTATTATGTATAGTTTTCCATCATCTTATTTTTTCCATATTTTTATTTTTTTCAGCTCAAATATTTAAGAAAAAGGGATTTTGTCGTGTTTTAACATCGACAGATGTGAAATAGTTGAAAAAAATTCCATTCTTTTCCTAGCTTTTTTCATATTTTGCAACGCCCCTTCTTAGTTTTGCATGCTATTTTAGATATAATACAATTATTTCTTTTTTCTTAGGCTATTTTATAATTTACCATTTTTTTCATTTAAAACCACGCTCCTTTCTATTTTTCTACGCTATTTCATATTTACTCACGCGTTTTCATATTTATCCACGCGTTTTGATATTTTTCCACGCGTTTTCATATTATTTTCCTTTGCTACTCTATATTTTCTCTCAAACCTTCCTGAGTTCTTATGCTTTTTATATCTTTTTCCTTCACTATTTAAGTTTTTTTTCACGGTTTTAAAATATTTTTCTTATTTCGTGTGCTTGAAAAAATATGTAATCGCATGGCAAAATAGTAAAGGGCAGTAAGAAATTATGAAACAAGAATGCAAAAATGAAAAATAGCAATGGAAAAAATTAAAGGTCGTTGGGAAATATTAAATAAAATAAACAAAAAAGGGCGTGGGAAAATATTATAAAGTCTGGAAAAATATATAAAACGCGTAGGAAATCGGTAACGATGATTATATGTATAAAGCGTAGAAAATATAAAATAGTTTAAGGTAAAACGGTAACTTTCTTCGATCAGTGTTGCAAAACCACTCTCAAAATAATGCATCAATTAAAATTATTTTTGTTGCATTATAAAAGGTTAAACGTAATCTATGGCGGGCTTCTCTTAAAAATCCCAATTATCATTGTTTTTTAAACAAAATGTTATAATTCCGAAAATTTTTGATGCTCAAATAATGAGAAGCCCGTCATGCAGAAAATAATAATGAACATATTATAAGCGAAAAAATATTGCTTAATTAAATTATTTAGACGCCGTTTTGCACAAAACCAAAACAAAAAAAAATCAAGCGAAATAGTTTAGAAAAACCGGTTTCTTAGTTTCGTGATTTACCGCCAGTGGATTAACCACTCATCTATTCTTCTATCGCAGATCGATATTTAAGAATATATAATTAATTTCCTTTATTTATGATTTACTGAACTCGTAATGTCAAGTTCAATGTCTTTTTAATTCATATTTTAACGTATGTTTTTGTTAATCAACATAAAAATCGAATTTAAGGCTATCACCAAAAAAACTGTAATGTCGGTAAGGTGGAGACATTACTTTAGACCTTTAGCGAGACGAGACTTCTGCTTATAATTGCTTGTTTGAAAAATAATAACAGTATATTATCACATTTCTGAATTTATAAATTGATTGCACAATTCAAAGTTCTTTACAAAGTTATGAGAACATAATTTTACAATATATTCTCGATCAAATCATCTCTGAGTGAAGAATTTTGTACAAAAAAGTTTCGTTGGTGCAAAACCACGCTTAGCATAATGATAAACTTGCATTTTCGTTTATTGAATATTAAATATTATAATATTTCTCAAGGCAGAATTCTCTTAGAAATATTCTTTATTTTTTTTAAATTTACATATTTCTCATCAACAAAAAGTGAGTGATTCTCGATCATATCCTCTATGCTCGAAGACTTTAGGACAAAACAGTTTCGTTTGGTGCAAAACTGCGATTACAGTAATGATAAAATTGTATTTTTGTTTATTGAATATTAAATATAATAATATTTCTCAATGCAGGCCTCTCTTAAAAATAGTTTTTTTAAAAATCTGCATATTTCTTATTAGCAAAAAGTGAGTGATTCTCAATCATATCATCTCTGCTTGAAGACTTTGGGACAAAACAGTTTTGTTAGTGCCAAATAAAGCTAAAATGGCAATACATGACTATATTTGTACCGACTGTACTATCAGGTAGCGAGACATGGACCTATCAAGAAAAATGTAAGAATAAAGTTAATGCAATTAACATGAGATAATTGCGCATGATATGTGGGAAAACTCTGATGGACAAAGTGAGTAACGTAATAATTATCAAAGAATGCCTGAGCAATAGAGATTAAACAACAGGTTGATTTGGCGTGGAAAAACGACGGCAATGAACATAAGTTAGAGAAAGCCGCATCAGAAAGTCAAGCAGGAGCAATTGATGTTCTTCCTCAACCTATTGATGATCCAACACTATCGCATCCTCCATAGGTGGATGACATTATACAAGCAGACGCAGAAGCAGAGGTTCAGCAACCAAAAAAGCGACGAAAATGGACATACCATATGAACAGAGATGTTATACGCCTTTATTTTTTGGCAGAGAAATGTAGGCAAAGAGGAGAGAACATCATATACTCTTCTTATTTAAACACCCAGAGCTAGTCACAAAAATAAATAAGCACAATCTGGCAGATCAAAAACGCTTAATATCTGTAAACAGACTGCTTTTGGCTGTTGAAATAGCTGCTATCAAAATGGAAGTGGAACAGCAGCTTCCTTTTTATGAACTCGCCTTGGACGATGTAGACAATGAGCACTCAATTGAGGCTGAAGGCATAGAGAAAAACTACAGCACCTGGAAAGGAATTTTGGTCATGCTTTACCGGAATTCAGATATGTAGAACCAAGAGTAAGGCATTCTCTGCCCAAAATGAATATCACAAATGATTTGCGTACACTAATAGCACATCTCGACAGCAAGGTTTTACCTACGAATTTGAACGTAGCACAAACTGCGTGAGAGGTGCAAACTCTTGTATATTGTGCAGCTGTAGCGACCGTTAGAATGTTGGGCTGGAAAACTAGGCCTGCAAATGCAGTTTTTGTCCCAGCAAGGTATCAAGATCCACCATTGAAGATCAGGTTGAATATGGATGTCAGCATAGTAAGGTGCAAATTGGGTCGATTGACTCAATATAAAAAGGGAAATAGGACTAGAAAGCTGATAAACCATGTTACTAAAATCACCCACCCTCGGCACATCGAGACATTAACACCAGCAATATTGGATGAAATTTTAGACTCTCAACGACAGAGACTTGATGTTTTTACTGCCAGACTGCGTTGGTACAAGAAAAGTAATGCACGAAGGCAACAAAATCAAAACTTTCAGACAGATGAAAGAAGGTTCTATCGTGAACTGGGAGTAAAGCCAAATAACCACCAAGGCACCGAAGTTCCTTAATTGAAAGATTTGACTGACTACTGGTAGGCTGTTTGGAGAAAAATAAACAGATGCAATTTGGACACTGCGTGGTTCAAACTGGAGGAAACAAGGACAAGCAATAGCCCTGAAATGCATCTGACAAACATCACAGCTTTGGATGTTCCAGCGATCTTGAAAAGGCAAGTGATTGGAAAGCTCCAGGTCCGGACATGATGCACAACTTCTGGTACAAGAACCTGACGAGTGTGCATTTTGTGTTGGCAAGGTGTTTTCATAAGATCATTGAACACCCAGATCTGATAACACGTTCTATGCTCCAAGGTACTACGTATTTGATACCAAAAAAACCAGAAGCTTAAAATCCATATGACTTTCGACCGATAGCCTGTCTTCCAACAATTTATAAATGTCTCACAGCTATCATTGCAGATAAGGTATATTCTCATTGCGACGAGAAAGACATTCTTACAGAAGAACAAAAAGGATGTTGTAAAAACTCACGAGGCTGTAAAGATCTAGTCACTATAGACGCTGTTGTCATGACTCAAGCTCGTAATCATCAAATGAACTTACACATGGCATACATGGACTACAAGCAAGCATTTCATTTCGTGCCGCATGACTATTTCTTGAAGTCTTTAAACTTCACAAAATCTGCCAACGCATTATTGACTTTCTAAGCCATATGAAGAGGCTCTGGAGTACAAGAATCAAGTATTATGATCATCGACAATCAAGGATAACTAGATCAATACGCTTTACGACGGGTATATTTCAAGGAGACTCCTTCAGCGCACTCTGGTTCTGTTGAGCGTTAAATCCATTAGAGTTCGGACTAGAATTATGTAGAACAGTGCATTTAATCAGAGGGGAATTAAGGACCGCAGAGTCAGAGAGCGAGTTCGAAAATGATATCGAGGCAATGGCTGCAGGCGAATCATATAAATATCTGGGTATTCTTGAATCTAGGAAGTTCAACATACGATAGTTAAGAGAAGCTGTCCTCACGTTCTCCTTTGGCAACATAAAATGGTCAAACACCGACCTTGAAAAATTAAACAGAATTGTTGCGAGAATATTTTAACAGCAAACGAAATGTTGCGCTGTACATTACCATCTGTCAAGCGGATCTTGACTACACGCCCTTAAATTTATCCTCAGATGGGGTCTTGAATATCAGGGCAGAAACCATGCAGAAATAAGAAATACAATGAAGGCAGAAAGCCATCCATTGAGAGCACCCAATCATATTAGATCAAAATGAAGTGGATAGTGAGACATCTCATATTTGGCTAAGAAAGGGAGCAGCAGCTCATACGAGGGTGGATTGATAAGTTTCCGGTCTGACCAAGAGATGGCGCCACTAGGCCTACCTTGAGGTGGCGTTCTATAGTACCATCCTTAGATAGCTTGTAGCTATAGTTTCAGCCCGATCGCCATGTTAGTTTAGGTTTCAGAGCACACTGAACAAGACTCCTCTGCGTTTTTCTTAAAAATGAAAAAGCTGGAAAATCGTGATGTCATCAAATACTTTTATTTGAAGGGGTTAAAGCCGAAGGAAATCAAAGAAGAGATGGACTCAACACTGGGGACATCCTCCC
>NC_046657.1:68039307-68091667 GCF_010883055.1 Belonocnema kinseyi
CAGCCTTGGAGGAGATTATGTTGAGAAATAAAAAAAAAAATTCTTAAAAACGTTGTTTTTCTTGGTCAGGCCGGAAACTTATCAATCCACCCTCGTATGTGGGTTTTATTAAACACTTGCCGCATTGTAAGAAATTTTCTTGACCATCAGGAAGCGAGCGACTAAAAAAACCGTTGAGTGGCAGATGGTAGCTCTAAGAAAGCATCCAGAGAGGACTGTTGTCACCTCCAATGCCAATAGCCGCTCGTTATTGTATACCTACAAGATCATCGCAGGAGGTTTCAAGCATCGTATTAAATTATTTAAATTAACAAAAAACATTCTAATCTTATCATTTACTTGATTTAATCCGTGGCTATGATGTATAACTAGGTTTACCCGAGAAAACGTTTTATAAAAACATGAAAATAAAGAACACCACGTTTAGAGTAATAATACAATTTCGTAGTTTCTTTAGTTTTATCCATCTCGGGTTTGGGGGGGGGGGTGAGTGTAAACTCAGGTAAAAATAGCATATTCTGATTTCTGAGTGGATACCGTTTCGGAATAAACGGAAGAGAGGAATAGATGACGCCCGCCCTCAAGACTTCAACCCTAGCCTTTTGTTGCACTGAGGGATTACTGGGTATTACCTGCGAACAAACAGGTGGGTCCTCGTAAATATCTCAGTTTCGATTTTAGTGGTTACTTTTTCAGTTAAAAGATAATTAATTTCAAAAACAACAAAACTCAACAGAAGGAAAGCATTTTTAACTGAAATAATGAATTTTCAACTGAAATAGATGAATTTCAAACCGAAAAGATGAGTTTTCAAAAAAAAAAAGATAATTTTTTAATACAAATTTGAATAGTTAAATATTTGTTTATGAAAGTAATGTGCAACCAAAGAGTTGAAATTTTAACTGAAATAATGGAATATTAAATTGGAATAATTACACATCCATTAAAAAAATATACATATATATTTCAACCAAAACAAATTTTATGTCAAATAGTTACATTTTCAATCAAAGATAGGATTTTTCAGCTAAAATTATGAACCTTTCACTAGAATAATTGAATTTTTAACCAAAAAGATTAATTTTTAACTAAAATGATTGCACTTCTGTTCCCTTTTGATTAACTTAAATTTTAACCGAAGCATGCTAATTAAAAAAATAATATTGATTTTAATCAAAGGGTTCTACAAAATCAAAAAATTGCCTAAAAATCTTCCGGACAGTATTTTAAAAGTTTCGTAAATTTTCTAAAATATTTAAAAAATTAATTTTTCAAATTTTTTAGTTTTCCTAGGAATTCTGTCAACAATCTTTCATTTCTTTCAAGCCTTTCGAAATGTTCAGAAAGGTTAAAAATTCCTTAATTTTAAATATTTTGTGAAAATTCATTAATTTTGTTAAAAATTAATCTGGTTGGTTAAGAAGTAAGCTATACATTTGGATACAATTTTATTAATTTTAGCTGTGTTTAAAAATACATTTTCATGGCCGAAGACTCATTATTCGGCGTTTTATGTGCTATAATATTATTATTAATTAATTTTTACAAGCAAATTGAAAAAAGCATCTCTCCGCTTTGCGGGAAAATTGTCATCGCATGCTGCGCGCGCGGCTCACAAGTTTGAGCGCGCCTAGAGCGCGCGATTGTTGGTTCACCAAAGTAAAAAAGTTGTTACCATAATCTTGTAGGGCTTTCAAAAAGCTACGTTTTTCTTCTTCTGAAATTTTTTATATCATGCGTTGTTTGGATTAAAATGTTCATTTTAGTATGTTGTTTTGGATTTTGAAAATACTCTTACTTTGATAATTTTCTTTTTATAGAAAAAAGTCATCAGGATAAATTTTTGGAGTTTTTGAGTACTAATAACCGTTCGCAGAATTTTGAAATCTTGAAAAAATGTGGTTTCAAACATTTTGAAAACGTGATCACTTTTTGAATTTTGATTCAAAATAGCTGGTTTACGAATTTCTTCTTTCTTTTTAGACCTTAAAAAAATGTGCTAAAGCAGAATGCACTCTGATCAATTTTTGGAAAATTATCGTGTCTACAGAATAGAGACTACAGACAGACAAACACCTTCGTGAAAATCGTTTTTTCTGGCTGAGTGGGTCTCCAAACTTGGAGATTGGATGAAAACCGACAAAGGGAAATTTTACATAAAACCAATAACTTCTCATTAGAATGAGAATGTAAAAACCTAGAGATATGTTAGTAAGGAATCTGCCTGTGTATTTGAAATTTCTTTCCGACTAGTACGCTTGGATTTCTATTGTACAAAACAAGCATTTGCTAAAGAGATTAAAAATTGCCCAATAGCCTACTTAAACGTAATATAATTTTTTCAGATCATTAAAATTTCTGTTATACTTGAAATTTCTTTCCGACTAGTACGCTAGGATTTCTATTGTACAAAACAAGCATTTGCTAAAGAGATTAAAAATTTCCCAGTAGCCTACTGAAACGTAATATAATTTTTGCAGATCATTAAAATTTCTGTTATACTTGAAATTTCTTTCCGACTAATACGCTAGGATTTCTATTGTACAAAACAAGCATTTGCTAAAGAGATTAAAAATTTCCCAGTAGCCTACTTACGTAATATAATTTTTGCAGATCATTAAAATTTCTGTTATACTTGAAATTTCTTTCCGACTAATACGCTAGGATTTCTATTGTACAAAACAAGCATTTGCTAAAGAGAATAAAAATTGCCCAATAGCCTACTTAAACGTAATATAATTTTTTTCAGATTATTAAAATTTTTGTTATACTTGAAATTTCTTTCCGACTAATACGCTAGGATTTTTATTGTACAAAACAAGCATTTGCTAAAGAGATGGAAAATTGCCCAATAGCAATAAATATAATTTTTTCACATAATTAAAATTTTTGTTATACTTGAAATTTCTTTCCGACTAATAATTTTATTTATAATGAAGACACAATGTTTAATAACAATCTAATTGTATCAAAAAATGAATAAAATTCCTATAGATATTGCTGAGACGTATCTAGGACTGTGTTTAGTTTTTCACTCGAAATATTACTGTATTTTTTCACAAGTTTCAGATGTATATGCATAGATAACTTCTGGGTCGAAATTGTTCACGTATGGGGGTTTTTTTTTAAGTGTATAAAACAAACCTATGTAGGTTATATATGAAAAAGAGGTTTTTATTCTTATTCTATTGCTAATCGTGAAAACACATGTTGAGTTTAAACTCGATGTAACTTATGTTAACGATTCTGGATCAAGTTTCCAAAAAAGTCTTTTTTCTTGTAGGAAATAACTGTTACACTTCATGGGGCCTGCGCCACCTCTCAATAAAATATTTTTTAAACGCATTTCAGAGGGAGGGGGATGAAAAAATGAGAGATAATGTTGAATTATAAAATTAATAAAAAAATTATCAATTTTTAAAATAATATTATTTTAAGCAATTAGAAAACTTTAGTTATACATAAAAAAATTGTTTCAAAATCTTTTAAAAGATACTCGTGGAAATGGAAAAAAAATCATGAAACAATTTGCCAGGAATCTATTGCCAATTTTGTTATTTTTTTGCGACTTGAATTTTGCCTGCTATTTGTTGAAAATTTAGCGAAAAAAATTACTTCAAAATCTGCCATATTTTATTTTGAAAATTAAAAAAAATTAATATTTATCAAAATAATTTTTTAACAAGAAATTAGTTTTTAGTTTTCCCGGGAATTTGGATAAAATTGTTGTATTCTTTTGAAGATTTTCAAAAGACTTAGATAGTTTCTAAATACTGTGTTCAAAATCTTCTGAAATCTACGTTTTGTTAAAAAAATTTTTAAATTGTTTCATGCTTTGAATTATTTTGGAATCTTTTCAAAACTTCTAAATATATCTTATAAATACTCAATTTTTCACAAATTAATAATTGACTACATATTTTTCAGTTTCTAATGAAAAATAGGTTTGGTTGAAAACAACTTTTTTTGGTTGAAAATTCTTTAATTTTTAATATTTTTGTAAAAATTTATGTATTTTGTTTAAAACAATCTTCTTAGGTGAAAAATGAATCTCTTCCTTTGCAAATTGAACTGTTTGGTTAATACCAGTTTTTTAAATACATTTTTGTGGTAGAAGACACATTATTTTAATAAACAATATGTTTCTTTTGGTTGAAAGTTTGGTTGAACATTTCTATTTTATTAGGTTTAAAATGAATGCTTGAACTGCAAATATAACTATTCCATTTTTGCTTGATAATTTATCTTTTTTTAATTGAAAATTTAATTAATTTGGTAGGTAACTCATTTTTTTCTTAATTAAACTTTTGTTGAAAATTCGTATCTTTAGGTTGAAAAATGTATACTGGTTTGCAGGAAATTTTTCTTTTTGGATTTAAAATTAAAAATTATTGTCGAGATTTTTTTTTGGGTTTAAAATTAGTCTGTTGTGGTTGAGGCTTAAGTTAATAATAAGATAACAAAAAATGTCAGCAGAAAAACGTCTGGATCCGGTAATATCAAACATATTATTTTTTAAAAGAAGGATAATTATTTACAAAATTCTCCGAGTGAAAAATTATTTAAGGTAATTTTGAGAAATTAAATTGTCTGAGAAATAAAGAAAATCCATGATGTTGCTTAATAAGTTCTAAAATGTGACCAAATTTTAGCTTCCGGATTTTCCTAAATTAAGTAAAATATTTCATCAATAAATTTAAGCTACAGCAGTATATTTGAGTAGAATATTTTTAAAAATTACCCTGGTATAATTTTTTGTTTTTAAGTTATTAGCCTTTCATACATATTACTTTTCGTCAGTCGTTTCCTCCAGACGATTATACTTTTAGTTAAGAATTTTGTTATTAGGTTGCAAAATCAACAATTTGATGAAGAATTAATCCTTAGTGTTTATCCACTATTACATTATTCGTTAAAAATTAATTTTTTTCAGAAAATTATTTTTTTTTAATTAAAAATTTAACTAGTCGATTTTTGGGCAAAAATTGTTGTTTTTTTACAGCGAAAATTCAACTACTAGGGTAAAAGTTGAATCACTTTGTTGAAAATCAATTTGTTTATTTCACGCTTCAAATCTATGTTTGAATATTTAAATATTTTGTGGAAAATTGGTTTTTTAAATTTTAATTTAACTTCTACCTGATTATGATTCCATTTTTGGTTGAAAATTGATCTGTTGTAATTAGAACTTCGTATTTATTGGTAGAAAGCCAATTTTTTGTATTGAAATTTCTTCTTTATTGGTTAAACTGCAACTGTTTGATTCGAGATTAACTCTTTTGTGAAAGTTCATCAATTTGGATGACATTTTTTTTCTTTCTTGACTGAAAAATTTTTACTTGTTGAAATTTCGTCTTTTTGGTAAGAAAATCAAAATTCTGGGTCAAAAGTTGAACGACTTTGTTAAAATCTTTGTTTGCTTGGTGATTCATTATTGGTCTTTAAAATTCTTCTCTTTCTTTCGAAATTAAATGATTTTGCTAAAGATTTGTCTGTTTGGTAAAAAATTGATATTTCAGGGTAGGAAATTCAAATGTTTTGTAGAAATTTTATCTTGCAGGTTGAAAATTTGTATTTTTTAATCAAAATTTGACCTCCTTTGTTAAAAATTTATTTGTTTGCTTGCAGGTTGATCATGTTAGTTAAAAATTCATCTTTGATCAAAAATTCAACTATTTTATTAAAGTATTTATTTGCTGAAAAATTATCTTCTTTAGTTGAAAGCATAACTATTCGTTTGGAAATATAGGTAGAAAATGAATCACTCAAAAAGAGATTATTACACACGGAAATCAACTCACTTTAATTATATTAACAACAACAAATTATTGGATACTAAAAATGTCATTATATTCGTTAAAGTTAAAGGAGTAAATAAAAAGATAACTTTAAAATATTTATGATTTCAGTTTTGTGATTTTCACAGTGGTAAAGTGAACAATGACCAAAAAACGTTTTTTGACCATAAAATCGGATTTTGGATGTGTTTGATAAATTTCGCATTTGACACATTTTCAGAAAGGTACGTAAACAAATGAGTTTTTGTCCTGAAAAATTTGGAACAGTCCTGAATTTTTACATTCTCATCAGAGAAGGTATTAGATTTGTATAAAATTTACCCCCCCCCCCCCCTTCCACTATTTGTCAAATGTCCACGTTTTGAGACCCTCTAAAACCGAAAAACATGTTTTTACGAATGTGGCTGTATGTCTGTATGTCTGCCTGTCTGTGAACACGATAACTTTCGAACTAATCTATTAGATTGTCCTTTGGCACACTCGTTTAGTGTCCTAAACTAAAGGTCAAGTTCGTTAGCCAGCCATTTTGGATAAAAATTCAAAAAGTGGGTACATTTTGAATATTTTTGAGACCACTTTTTAAAAAAATTTTTGAAATCACATTTTTTCAAGATTTAAAAATTGTATGTACGGCTGTCTATAATACTCTGAAACTCAAACAATTTATCCTGATGACTTTTTTCTATAAAAAGAAAATTATCAGAGTTAGAGCATTTTCAAAATCCAAAAAAACAAACTGAAATGAACATTTTAAGCCAAACAAAGCATGATGTGAAAAAAAAACCAAGAAAAGAAAAACTTTGCTTTTTGAAATCTCTACAGGACTACGATAACAACTTTTTTAATTTGGTCGAAAAGTTGAACATTCCAAATTTGATCGTACCAAAAATAATGAAAAATTCAAAAATTCAATTTTTTGGTCAAACTATGCAAGATACGAAAAAAATAAAAAAGCTCAAATTGCGCGCCCTGGGAAGAACTACAAATTTATAATGAATCACTTTTTGATATAAGCTACGAAAAAAATGAGACAAAAATTGTTCATCCAAAAAAGAGCTATAATTATTGATAGGATACGTAGTTCTTGCTTTAGTCGTAAAAAATATCATTCAAAATAAAAATATTAAATTTATTTGAAAAAACGACACAATACGAACTTAAATTACCAGGCAAAAGTTGTTCGCCTAAAAAGATCTATAAATTTATTATTAATTATTTTTTGATTGGACGAGTAGATCTTCTTTTAATCGTAAAACATAAGATAAAAAATGCAAAAATGAATATTTTGGAAAAAGCGCAGAAAAAACGAAAGAGGGCATAGGCTCCTATATAGGACCCTGTATAGGTTCCTGTATTAGACCCTATGCAGATGCGCAGTAGTTTTTATTCAATCGTAAAAAACAACATTGAAAATAAAAAATTATAAAAACAAGGAAATAAGAATTAGTATGATACAATTTTTATGCATATTATGAATTGTAATGATATACATTTATTGAAATGATGCATATTTCAGAGCATCTTAGTATAAAATTTAAAGCAAAATGAGAAACAAATACAAAAATAATCATGATAAATACAAGTTAATTTTTATTTTGCAATTTTTTAATAAGTGATTCCAGACAGAGTTACAAAAAAAATTTTTATAATTGAATCCAAAGTGTTATGTATAATGTAGAAAAGTTTACATGTTGAATAAAATCGAGTGCGAAGCACGAGATACGTGATGAGAATGGGTTCGTTAAAGCCAAAAGAGCTTTAACAAAAGAGAGTTTAAAATTACAAAATTACAGTTGTCGCTCCGTTCACCTTTGATTTTAAAAGGTCTGTGCCCGAATGCGGAAGAAATGCAAAGCCCAAGTGCGGAGTGCGATTGCCATCAGTCGCATGCCGTAGGTGCGCTCAAACTCTCTTTTAACGAAAGAGAATTCACAATTACAAAAATTCAGTGTTGAATGTTTTGAATCTTGTTTTAAAATGGTTGCGCAAGAATGTGGGGAAATATAAAGATCGAGCGCGTGGGGCGAGACCAACAGTTGCGCGCCCTAGGCGCGCTCAAACTTGCGAGCCGCGCGCACAGCGCGCGATGAGAATGTGCCCGCATGGCGGGCACATTTTTTTTGTACAAACGCCATTCGAATTCTTTACATTCAGTATTTTACCTATGTCTGAGGTTATAAAAGTAGCTTTTATGAATACTAATATTATTTAATTATTTATATGAGAATTTTATGAAATTTTTTTTTTATGGGATGCCAATTAATTATTTCTCACGCGAGCAGCATACATAGATGAAATCTTTGTCAATTTTTCATATTTCCCTGCAGCGGAGCAGGTAATCCAAGTAACAGTAACTAAAACTAAACGCGAGGGTGCAATAAAAAAAGGTGTGGAAAATATGAAATAGCATGGAAAAGATGGAAGAAGTGTGACCAAATATGAAAAAAACAAAAAAAAATAAAAATGAAAGGCGTGAGAAAATATTTAGTGGTGTGGAAAAATAGATTAAAAGTATAGGAAAACAGAAAAGGTGTGGAAATATATGAAATAGCTTAATAAAAAAAGGCGCGTCAGAAAAATGAAGTAGCATGGAAAAAAAATTGGCGTGAGAAAATATGAAATAGCGTTGAAAAGAAGGAAGGTGGGTGCGAAAATATAAAGTAACATAGGAGCGAAAACAAAGAACGTGAGAAAATATTGTATTGTGTGGAAAAATCTTGAATAGTGTCGAAAAATTAATAAGAAGTATAGAGAAACAGAAATTCGGAGAAAAATATGAAATAGCATATGAAAAAATAAATGGGCCTGAGAAAATATGAAATAACGCGGAAAAAAGGAAGGGGCGTGGGTGATTATGAAATAAAATGAAAAAACACAGAACGTGGTTAATTATTACTTAAGAGTATGGTAAAATATATCAAAAGTGTGGGAAAACAGAAAGGGTATACAAGTTTATAAAATGGCATAAGACAAAAGAAAGGGGTGTGAGAAATATGAAATAGCACCGAAAAAAGGAAAAGACGTGAGTGAATATGAATTAACATAGGAATAAAAAAGTGGGAAAATATTGTATAGTGTAGAAAATATTCAATAGTGTGGAAAAATGTTGAATAGTGCAGAAAAATATATAAGAAGTATAGGGAAATAGAAAAGATGTGCCAATAGATGAAATAGCCGAAGAAAGAAAAGGGGCGTGAGGAATATAAAATAGCTGGGGGGGGGGGGGGGAATAAATAGGCGTGAAGAAATATGAAATAACGCGAAAAAAGGAAGGGGCGTGAGAGATTTGAAATATCATGGGGGAAAAAGGGCATGAAAAGATATGAAATAACATGGGAATAAAAATAAAAGACGTGAGAAAATATTTAATAGTGTAGAAAAATAGATAAAAAGTATAGAAAAAGAGAAAGGGTGTGGTAATATATGAAATAGCATGGGAAGAATAAAAGGGTATGTGAAAATATAAAATAGCGTGGAAGAAAAGGAAGGGGCGTGGCTAAATATAAATTTAAATGGGAATAAAAATAAAAGGCGTGAGAAAATATTTAATAGTGTGGAAAAATAGATGAAAAGTATTGGAAAACTGAAAGGGTGTGGAAATATATGAAATTGCCTGAGAAAAAAGGCGCATGGGAAATATAAAATAGCATGCGAAAAAAGAAATTGGCGTGATAAAATATAAAATAGCGTTCCAAAGAAGGGAGGGGCGTGAAAAATATGAAGTAACATAGAAACAAAACAAAGAACGTGAGAAAATGTTCAGTAGTGTGAAAAATATTGAATAATATGAAACAATATTGAATAGCGTAAAAATATATGTAAGAAGTACGGGGAAACAGAATGAGTATGACAATATATGAAATAGACTAAGAAAAAAAGGAGCGTGGGAAACATGAAATAGCATGGAGAAAAAATGAGCATAATAAAATATAAAATAAGGCGAAAAAAAAGGAAGGGGCATGGTTAATTATGAAATAACATGATAAAAAAAAACAAAGGGCGTGGCTGATTATTAAACGGAATGGTAAAATGTATAAAAAGTATAGGAAACCAGAAAGGGTGTGACAATATAAGAAAAAGCCTAAGAAAAAAGAAAGGAGCGTGGGAAATGTGAAATAGCATTGAAAAAAGAAAAGGGCTTGTAAAGCGCTCGTAAAGCGCTTGCAAAGCGCTTGTGAAGTACATTTAAAGATACAATCTTACGTAATTTAGGATTTGTAAAAAAATTTTTTGACAAAGTTAAGTATAAAATAAATTTTCGCTTTATTAAAAAAAACACACAGTTTATCTTTAAAATCATATAATTTTTGACCTAATAGAGATGTTAGAGATTTTTTTCCACTTTTTAGCAGAGTGGTTTTTCTACAGTTTAAGAGGTAGGTTTTCTCAAAATATTAAAAGTTGATTACCCTAAAAAACTTACACTTTTATTTGTTGTTAAATTTGTACTAGCATAAGAAAAATATCCTGCGACTTTTATGTGGGCTGTATAACTCTTGTGGACAAACGGATTTTTTTCAGGCAATCGAATTTTCACATTTTTTTTCAAACAAGAACTGATACGAAAAAATATTGAGAAAATAGTTTGTAGAGTTAAAAAATACAAGAGTATCATAGCAACTTTTTAAATTTTGTTGCTTAATCACATAAGATGACAGAAAAAAATTAGTAACGAAAATTGCCCACACAAGAAGGATCCTCAAATTTGTTATAATTTTTAGATACATCAAGTAAATTTTCTTTTAATCGTAAAAAATAATACTAATAATAAACAAATTATATCTTTAAAAAAACCATACAAGGTACGAACCAAAAAAATATAGACACGAGATGTTTAACAAAAAAGATCGCTCAATTTGTTATGCGCATTTTTGTCTTTCAAAAAATTATTTTTTGTTTTCGAAAATTGGCATACTTATTAATTCCTTGTTCTTGAAGATTATTTATTTTAGTTGACCATTCTTTTCATTTGGTTAAAAATTCATCTACTTCTTCGAAAGATAAAACTTAATGATAAACAAATTTAAATGGCTAAGAAATCAAAAAGATCAGAATTTTTAAATAGTAATTTATTATTTTTCAAATGATTTTTTTCTGTTTATCACTTAAAAAAACATTTGAAAGAACTCAGGGTCATGTACGGAAAAAATACACTTTCAAAGAAATTTGATGAGAATAAGAAATTGAAGTTTATATACTAGTAAAAATATATTTAAAAAAAATATATCTGAAGTGCCTAAAAAAGTAAATTTGTTTTTTACGCTTTTTTGCTCTCTCAAGCAAAATTGGTGAAATCTAACTAATTACTTGTGAGTTTGATAAGTTTGATAAAGTTTGATAAAACGACGGGTTGGTTACATATTTTCAAATCTATTGGAATTGGGAATTTTCGAATTTGTATTGTATTTTAATCATGAAAGAAGTGTTTGAAGAAAGTTATATTAATTAATTATTTTATTCTTCCTGAATGAAACTGAAGATTCGTAAAAAGTGAGACTTTTGATTCGAAAATTTTGCTTTGATTAAAAGGAGTTATTTATTGAACCAAATAATTCATTTTTGAGAGTAGATTTATACTTCTTAACCAGAACTTTTCGAACTGTCAAATTTACTTATTTATTTGAAGTTAAATGTTTAAAATTGTGGATTTGTATTGCATTAAATTGAAAGTTTTTTAATTGAAAAGTTTAGAAACTCACATTTTATGCATGCAAATTATTAAGCTTTAAAATCACAAATTTCTAAATTCAAATTTGTATAAGCTTTAATTTAAAAATTTTTTAAATGAAAATGATTCGACTTTGAGGGCTTTATTTTTCACATCAGTTTTTATTACTTCAAATGAATAAAGTTTTGAATCTCAATGGCCATGATCAATTTTATTGAATCTGAAAGACGGGGAAATTATGCAAAATGTTTAAACAATAACAAGGTGATATTTTGAAACGTGCAACTAGGCCAGATGGTTTCGAAAAACATTAGGTATTTACAAGCTTCCGCCTCTAATTCGAAGAATAAATATTTGCTAACTTCATATATTCAACCTAAAATTTTAAATAACAATTAATTTTTTAGGTTTACTAGAATTTGAAATTATTATTTCTATTTTGACTTAAGTTTTTGACTGAAAATTAAACTCTAAACTGTTTGTGTGAACATCAATCTTTTTTAGTTTAAAATAAAATAGTTGTTTGGAAATTTTTGTAATTTTTTGAAAGTTATTTTTTCTGGTAGAAAATAAATGTTTTTAGTTGAAATTTCGTTTTTTTTATTGTTGTAGTATTTGAAAATTCATATATTTGGTTAAAAATTTCACTGGTTGATTAAACATTTACTTTATTTGGGTGAAAACGTAAATCTCTAACTTGAAATTGAACTATTCTTCTTTGATAGAAATATAACCTCTCTAGTTTGAAAATTCGATTGAAAATTAAAATATTTAGTTGAAAATTCATTTATTTTATTAAAAATGATTTTTTTGTACAAAATTAAGTTTTATGGTCAAAACTGCATTTCATTGGTTAGAAACTTGTTTCATTTTGTAATTAATTTTTTAAACTAAAAATGTAACTTTTTAATTTTACGTTAGAATTTTTCTTTTTTAATAGAGGTTGAATCTTTTTGGTTAAAAATTTAACTATTTGTTTAAACATTTATTTTATTTTGTTTGAAACTGATTCCTCTAATTTAAAATTAAACCATTCTATTTTTTGTTAAAAATTTTATCTTTTTTATTTAAAAATTTATCTAATTTGTTCAACATTTGTCTTTTTTCGGTAGAAGATTCGTCTTCTAGGTTAAAATTTAACATTTTTTGTTAAAACTTAATTTTTAATCTATGAATTCATAATTTTATTTAATAATGTATCTCTTTCGTAAAAAATTCAAACAGTTATGTTGAGATATTAATTATTTATTTTTCGTCAAAAAGACAATTATTCTGGTAGAAAAGGCATACTTTTGGGTTGCAAATTCCAATTTTTTTTTCAAAAAATTGTCCTTATGACTTGGAAACTTAAAATTCTGGATGCGATTTTTTTTCTCTTTATTGACTGTAAAATCTTTCTTGATTAAAAATTAGATTCTTCTGTTAAAAGTTCATATTTTTTTGTTTACAAGTTGTATACTAAAATTAAAAACTTTTTGCGTTGGAATATTAATTATTTGATGAATTTTCTGAAACCGTTCAAAGTTTTCAAATAATTTTAATCTCTTTCAAAATTCTAATATTTCCAAATATCTTTTAAACTTACTACAATTAATCCTAAAATTTACTTACAAATATTTCAGATTCTTTTTTGACAATTTTGGGAATCTTTTAAAATTTGTTTAAACTTTTCAAAATATTCTGTTATATTTAATTTTTCAAAATAAAAAATCACTTAAAATTTTTTTGACAATCTTAAGAAAATATTTGTATTATTATTTTAAAACGGTTAAAAGTCCTCAAAAAGCTTCAGCACGTTTTGTTCAGAAATCTTGAAAAATCTGCATCTTGTTTTCAATTTGGCGAAACATTTATAATTCTACATTTTGTTTGAAATTGTACAAAATCTTTTTTAATTTCAAATTATTCTGGAAATTGTTTACAAAACTCCTATATTTTTTCTAAAACGATTAACATAAAATAAAATAATTATACTAAATAAGAAATCAATTGAAATTTTCCTACTTCCCTTAGTAATCAACAACATCCCAACATTTAAATTATTTCTTATCCCTTCCCATACTTCCCATTCTCATATTTTCCATCGCTTTCCATACTTTTCTATTCCTCATTTATTTCGCTTCTCCTACTTTCCTTTTTCTTATTTACCCCCGATATACAACTCGCCTTACTATCCTTTCGTTTTAATTCTTCTTCATTCCTTATTTCCAACCACTTATCCTACTTCTTCTTTCCTTATTTCCCTTAACTCCCCACTTCCGTTTCTAAATTTAGCACCACTTTTTCTTTTTTCCTTTCCTCAATTTCCAACACTCTCCGTACTTTTTCTTCAATAATTTCTTCGGACGCTCCAGAACTCCCCTTTTCTCATTTAACCTTACTTCCCCTACTCCCTCTTTCTAAATTTTTCTCACTTACCCTTTAGTCGCTTTTTATCGCATTTCCTAAGTCCTCTTCCCGAATTTTGACCAATTCCCGTCAGTCTTGACCCATTATCTCCTCTCACTTTCCTTACATCTGCTCTTCTAATTTCTGATATTTTTTTTCTACTTCTAAGTCCCTAATTTCTTATTGCTTATTCTACTTCTTCTCTCTTTATTTCCCATAATTCTATTTCATTCATGTCGTCTGAATTCTCTTAATTCTTCTCCGCTTGATTTCCATCGCTTTGACTACTTCCTCTACTTCATCTCTTTTTATTTTCCATCGTTTCTACTACTAAACCTACACTCACTCACCCTTGCACCCCTTTCATCATTGTCACTTTTGTTAGTTGGTTTCCTCTCTTCATTTCCGCTTACTTCAGCTACTATTCTTTCCTCGTTCCTCCTAACCCCCTTCTCTACATCCGTTTCCTTGCTATATCTATCTTTCCCTACTCCTTGGCCCCTTAAGCCTCATAACTTTCACATCTTCTATCTGTTAATTTCTACTCATTACCCATACCTTTCTACCTCTAAATTTCAATACTGCTCTACTTCCTCTTTGCTAATTTTTCCTCAATATCCTTCATTTCCCGCTTTCCATTTCACCTAACTTTTATAACCCTAATATTCCGTTACTTCTGCTATTTCCTATTCTCTCATTACACAGCACACAACAAAAAACTTCGGCAACCCGACCTAAAACACCATACCTATACGTTTATGAGTTCTATAAATGCGAATATGGAGTCACTTTGAACCCATAAGCATAAGCCCATAAGACCCCATAAGTGACATCACTTGAAGGTCAAAATGGAGAAAAACATTAGATCGAAGAAAACATCTACTTTTAAAAGTTTTTTTTGTCGCTAAAACCGAATCCAATGTTATTTCGACCTCTTCAGGTCAGGCTGAAAGTCACCCCAAGGTCAAAATTGAGAAAAACATGAAATTAGATAAAACCTCTAATCATAGACTTCTTGGATCGCTGAAATCGAAACTGTAGTTAGTTCAAATTTATAATGTTTATTTCATGGTTTCATCAGTTTTGAGATTAGTGTAACCATCTTACCAAAATAACGGGGCGAAAATGAGACCGGAGTCGGATGTTGCCACCCAGTCTTCGTCTTAAATTAAAATTTTACGCCGGTTCAATGGTTATTTCTCATTGTGGCCTTAACTTGACCTTGATTTTCAGCTTAGGGGATCAATCTGACCCCGGATTCTGATTAAGCGACCTCAAAAACGTCCGAGAGTAGAAGTGTTCTCCGATCAAATAGTTTTCTTTATTTTGACCTTTACTTAAGCTTGATCCTGACTCGCTGGGGTCACACGGATCTCGAATTCAGATTCAGCAACCCTAAAACCGTCTGAGAGTGCAGGTTTTCTTCGATACAATTTTTTTCTCTGACCGAATGATTTTCTTTGATTTGACCTTCAATTGACCGTGATACTGAACTCATGGGGTCAAGGTCACCCTCTATTCGGTTTCAGTCATCTCAACAACTACTAGGTATGATGGTGTTGATCGGGTCGCATCAAAGTTTTGTTGGGACTGTCTTTTATCGACTTCTAGTATCTGCCAACTTGTCATTGCCCTTCACTTCCCATAATTCTCTTCTTCGAATATCATTAAACTCCCCTTCTTGGGAAAAGTACGCAAGTCGGACGAACACCCGATCAAAACCATAAGAGTTCCTGCCATAGTCTATAAAACACTAAATTTCCCGAGACCAGATGATGCGGGCTTCACCGCTTGTACCTTATTTCTGAAAATCCCGTTGTCCATGGATTTTTATTTTACCCTACATTATTATTGTAAGGTTACTTTTCGGTATTGAAAAGATACCTTAAAAAAAAGCCATGTTGAATTTCATACAAGATTAATAAATAACATTTTAGGACTACTCTTAGGGCTTAACACAGAATCGAATCGAAAATGAAATGTGATTATCCATTTAAAATCAACTTTGACGAATTATTCCTAAGAATAATCATAAAAAAAATAGCACAAAGTGGCTTCTGCCAATAAAAATTGATATGGCGTGAAGTATTCTCTATAAAAAATCTTTTATTTCAATCAAAAGAGGTCGGGTTATACTTGATCCATTTCCCTTGTCATTTGACAGAATCAAGCTCACAATCATGGAACTTCGATGAAGATCTAACGCAGAGATTACGACCATTACGAATCCAAGGTAATGTAGGCCGTCAATAATTTTATTAAAATCATTGTTACCATTATTTTCTTCCCGGGTAAAGACCTTAAGACCTCGTGGTGTTTCGGTGATTTCGTTGCTGCTTGTAAGTGTTAGAACGTTCCTTTTCTTCTGAGCTTCAGTATTTCCTTTGCTCAGTGAGTTCTTGAGTGACTATGCTAATGAATATTCCTGCAACTGGTCATTGTCAGTTTTACGTTGCTACATTGTTCATTCCCTAACAGCACTTTCATACTACATAGTAGCGCTGTAGGTGTTGTTCCATTTCAGCTCTTTATAGCATGTAACATTATTCTATTCTTAGACCTTGAGAACTTAGATTAATGTACTTAATTGAATTGCTTTTCTTATGACGCCTGGATATGGGGACAAATTGCTTTTTTTAACATTATTCTTCTCTTAATAATTTTCTCGATTTCAAATTTATCCTTTTCAGGAGATGGCTTTCGAGTATGCACATTGGAATCAATCCTGTAAGGACAATAAACCTGACACCTAATCTGAATTTGTACTTCAGCTTTCTCTAATTCGTGTCATTTGATTTTAAAATAATTGTTAACCACAAATGCTTTAGAAATGTATTTGTCCTAAATACAGTGCCTATTCTCGCGTGTGTCATGAGTGCTTTCATTCATCTTGTTTAAATTCTTCTCAATTTAATCTTTTAATCTTTAATGAGAAAATGGGTTTTCATAAGCTACAATCAAACTGTGGTGTTTACTCGTCACTTTTAAGATTATTGAGTGGTCGATAAAAAACGTTGAATCTGTGCGAAAGTAGACCAAATTCTAAATAATTTCCACCTTATATAAAAAAATAAGGCTCTTCATTTACGAAGGCTTTTTAAGTGAAACTTCATTCTGTGAAAATTTAATTGCAATATTTGCCTTACAGAATTTAGTATGATTTTCCTGAAAATTTACATTTAATTTGAAATAAAGCTTAGGCCTAATGCAGGAATTGCTATGTATTTTACACTTTAAATTGATTTTCAACTTTTAGTTATCTCTAATATTAAATCAGAGAATTCATAGCTCTATCTTGAAATTTTTGTAAATTCCCAAGATGTTATTTTTTTCCTTATTAAGATTTCTGAATGTCGATCAGAGGACAATTCGGAACAAAACTCTCCTCGATCTCATTCGATCTTCGGTTATAATAGTCGTCCCTTTCTCGCGGACTTCTCGTTCCCCCCTTTAAGAGTGGTCGAACACGCAACAGCATCTATCTCGCATAGTTGTACATGTGACCTATATAACTCTTCCGCTTAAGAATTCGCAAGTCACTTAAAGGCGTATTCATTTTCTGTTTCGCGCGCTTTTGAGTGAAATTTATAATCATAAATTAATTTTAAATACTGAACCGTTTCAAGCAGCATTGCTAACTGAGCAGATATAATTTTTTTTTCATACTCGTCTGTCTTGCAGACACACTAATTATCCCTATTACTAGGCGGTTGTGTCTCGCAGTTAAACCATTACTCGTTTGAGGATAGGGTGACACAATACATCTTGTTAAAAAGATAACAAGTGGTGGTTTTGTCCCTGAGCATACTCAGGATCGACCTAATCGCGATGTCGTTTGTGACCCTTACTGCCGTCGAAATCCTTTTACCGTTTGTCACAGTTTATCTCCAGGCCACCTTCGCAGTCACGCCCTTAATGGTGAAATGGAGGAGCTCTAATATTGTTGGAACCCGCAATTCCACTGTGGATGTCGACTTCAAAGCAACAGTGACGCTTTTTAAACCCAGTTCCCTGATTCTTTCCTGTTCATACTTGGAGGATCTTGTAGGATCTCCTGCAGAGCTATAAGGTCGCTAATAGCGTCTTGAACTTTTTTCCAGATTCACGTTCTAGAAAAGCTTCTTAACCATGATGGCTACTAAATATTTCGCTCGTTCTCTTATTTCAAGTTGTTCTGCTCCCAACTAAAGTGTACTATTGGCTGACCAATAGTTTAGTCTTCTTGCTCTAGCCATCCACTATCTCCAGCGCTTCCTGTATTACTTCGAAAAACACATCCAGATGTTGGCTGTGCAATATAAATAGTATATCCCCGCCTTCCTGTGGACATCCCGAGTCAGGGGTTTAACCTAAAGTAGTATCACCCTTCGTCGCTAGGTTCCTGTTTTCCGACACCTGGCGGTATCATTTCACAGTAAACAGCGAGTCCAGGTATCTCTCATCCGCAACCACCACCGTCAAGGGATCAGTTCTCTGAGCAGATGTCAATTCAGTCTCCGAAGTATTCCTCTTCGTCAGCTTTCCTTCACTCTCTTCAGGGCATCAGAGCTAATTGTAGACATTTTAGTTAACATAGCCTCATTCAGAGATACCCTCAGCTTCCAGAGGAGCAGAGGGTGCAACTGGCGCCTAAGGTTGGCTTGCTAGAGAGATAAATTAAGAGGAAAAGGTTATATTAGACCAATACGAGCCCCCCCGGCCGCCCCTATTCTTTCGTCTGCTTTCGATAAGTTTTCGAGCTCCCTCCTTAAAAATTAAACTGTAAAAAATGTACACAGAGTACCCCCATCCCTTTAAGTTGTAACGTTGTTTAAGTACGGTCACTTGTTTACGCGAGAGGTAAACTCCTGGAGGTTCCCTACAGTAAAAACTCCTCTTTATAAGACAAATTAAATCCTATGAAGATTTCTTTTCGTTGGAATGTGTTCCGTATTATTTGAAGCTCCAGTGAGTTGTCTAGTATTTTTGGCATTAATAATAGTTCAAACTGTTCGATTTGAATAATTTTTCTCATAGCCCGTAGAATTTCTTGGCTTTAAAGTGAAGATTTCCCCAACCTACCTAGGGCCACTCAACCTTATATTATCATCTTACCATATTATCATCTTCTGCAGCTTTTAATAGCTCGATTCGTTTAACTATCAATCTAATTTTAAATGAGTGACAATACAAGTGGCTACTTTCCTTAGTCTTGTGATCCATCTTCGAGCCTGGGAAGTGTGTCCTCATGAGTTGCTCTAGAATTTCATTAGTCATCTTAGCCATTTTTCACAAAAGCAATATTAATTTCTTTTGTTGACATATTGAGTTAACCCTTGAGGTTCTCTGAATTCCAGCAGGGTCAGGTAAATTCTCTATTCTCTGACTCTTGATGAGATCCTAACGGCATACAGTACCTCACTATTATATCTGGTTAAGGCTATACTCGTACTTTAAACGTTTTTTTTTTAAATTAAACTAGGAAAAGATGAAAAATCTTACAACGTAAACGTAATTTGCGTTGCAGGTAGAAATTAATCTCAAATCAGGGCAGAGATTGTACTTTCTTTTTTCTTTGTTAATCAATATGAACAATTAATGATTCATTAAACTTTATACATTTATATTTTGCTTTAACAGGACATAGCTCACAATCAACAGTCAGCGATGATGAATATCCCCAAGCAAACCAGAGGCAAGGCTTTCATACTACACGTGGTCAGTATTTTCATTTTTATTACACGTACCTAAATATTTATTTTGCTCTTTGTAGTTTAGTTTCCAATGTTCGATTAATGTAATTTTTTGCTCTGGCTTTTATCCATCGCTTACAATCAACACCATCAGGCTCTATAACCGTCATTCTAAATTCCCACCATACCATCCATAGTATAATAACATTTAATGATTTATAGGTCTGGGAATTAATTCAAAAAATGATTCTTTTAAATAATTTCCAGGTACGATTCGGGTGGAAAAATTATGCATATATAAATTCTTTAAACCATTTCAAAATGTTTCGAACAAAAATAAATTATTCTTAACATTCCTCCTTTACATTTACACTCACTTCCCCTGATTTCCTTTGCTTAATTTCCCCTCATTTCTGAAACTATAAGCTGCGTATGTTATGAGATTTTTTACGTGAATATGGAAAATTGATGATTTAATTAACTTAATAAATTTCTCTTTTGCTTTTACAGTACCCAGAATACACTCAAGCGATGATATTGGAAACATGATAATAGTCCCTAATAGTGCAGGTAATCCATATTTTGAATGATTTTGTAAGTAGACTGAATTCAGATTATAAAGGTTAGATTTCAGTATATTGAGCATAATACGTGAAATGATACAAATTTCGAAAAATCACTGAAAACTATTTTTATTTGTGTAAAAATCTGCCAAGGGAGCCGCCTATTTTTTCTATGTCTGAGCTTCTTTTACAGAACTTATTTTATTCGGTTTCAAAGGATGAATAAAAAATAAAATTTGAGCAGTTTGGTGAAATTCGAGGTGTTACAAAAGTTATTTTTAATAACTTTCCTCTGCACAAATATGGCCATTGCTGACATGGATTTTATATAGATTCGTTGGATGTATTTTGATTATTTTCTGAAGAGTAATTGTAAACTGGACACTTTTTGGATACAGAGTTTTTTTATTTTTACAATAACCGTATTTTGTTGAAAATATAAACAATTTATTTTAACAATTGAAAATAAATGTATCTTCTCTATCTAGTTTTTTTTATTTTCAATCATCTAATATTAATTTTTATTTCATAACGCATTGGATGAAAAAAGAAAAACCTAAACTTTCATCGAGGCGAAAGTTATTGCTTTTTTTCGCTCGGTATTTAGCGTGCGTTACCCGTGTCGCGCGTTTGTGGCACAGTGGGAACAAATGAGGTATCCGTGGCTCATTGATTATACACATTTAATTGATTATGTTAAGGAAACTAAATTTAATTAATAAAGCAGTGCCAAATCATGCATTTGTTTATTACATTTTTTAACAACAATACTAATTGCTCATTATTACTAAAAAATAACTATAGAGAGCTACTAGCAAGACAATAGAAATTTCTTTTCTGAAAAAATGAAATACATTTTTAGAAAAATGGCAAAAAAATCAATTTATTTACTTAGCTTGTTAACAAAGATATAAATTTTTTTTATAACCAAGTATCATATTAAGAGGCATTTTAAACTTATTTGAAGTTGATTAAAAAAATTTAATTTCTTTTACTGAAAAATGAAAACATTATGCATCTATTAATTATTTAGTTTAAACATATAACACTACATGTATGAACTGAAAAAATCCCCCAAGAATTCTATAAAAAAAGATATTTTTTGTCCTTTCTGTTGACTGAATTCATTTTAAATCAGGCTGGTTCTATACTTGAAGTTTCAGAATCTCTCGAGGGCGAAATTTGTTGTTTTTTAGAGGAAATTAGGTAACACTTGCTTTGTTTTTTAAAAAATCCCTAATTTGTTTGTTTAAACTTAAATTTATAACATTATCATTCCAAGATGTTTCAGATTTTTGTCTACATTCTGGTAGGGCTTATTGCCTTCTTTCGTAATCCATTAGAAAATTTAAAAAAGAGCGGCGGTTATTCTGGAAATACTAAAAGTCGATTTTCTCAAAACAAAACCACAATTATATTTTTTGCCATTTTTTGTTGAATTAGTATTAACCTGAGGAAAATAACATTTGACTTATCTGCGGACTAAATCACTTTTGGGGCCAGGAGAATCTTTTTTCTTAAAACCGGATTCTCGCATTTTTCTTGCAAAAAACAGCATATACGAAAAAATGTTTAAAAAATATTTTGCACAGTTGAGAGAGTTCTACAAAAATTTATTTTACTCATTTATGATATCTTGCACTATTTTCGAGAAACATAAAAAAATTCCATTTTCATAAGCAACAAAATTCTCTCGATCTCAAGAATGGTTTAGCTAACATAAAACTTATTAAATATATTATTTATATTATTCTCGGAAATGGTGCAAGATATCAAAAATGATTAAAAGAGTTTTTTGTAGATTTCTCTTGACTGTGCAAAATATTTTGCAAACCTTTTTTCATATCTATTGTTGTTTGTAAGAGAAATGCGAGAATTCGATTTTATTAAAAAAAATCTCAAATTTTATAAAACAACAAATTTTATAAAATGTTTTTAAATAATTAACAAATGGTCTCTATTTTCTTATAAGTGAAATCGCCGTCTTTTTCTTTAAATTTCCACTTAAAATCATACACCTGAAGAAGTTATATATAATTTTTATTCTAAATTTAACTTTTGTTATTTAATTTTTTTATGAAAATTATAAACAATTTATTTAATATTTAATACAGCTGGACATCATTCAAGACAATAATCCCCACTAATTTTATTTACTTTCACATAAATTGGATAAATTCCTAAAAAATTGCTTCTTCGTTATTTTTTAAAATAAATTTTCATTGTTAAATAAAAAAAGTTAAACAACTTTTTTCAATATGTGCCTTTCAAACTTTCTTAGAAATTTTATGAGTTCTAATTGAAAAAAATTAAAAACCCTTAGGATAGTTTGGGCGAAAAGTTAATTTGTCCACGGACACCACACTTGGCCCCAATGTGCCACAGCACGCGCGACACGGACGACGCGCGCTGAGTGCTGAGCAAAAAAAGCAATAACTTTCGACTCGATCAAAGTTTTCCTGTTTTTCTTTCTCCATGTAATACGTTATGAAATAAATATTGAGATTCGATGAACAAAGGAATGAGATAGAGAAGTTATATTTATTTTAATTCGTTTAAATAAATCGTTTATATTTTCGGCAAATTACGGTTATTGTAAAAATAAAAAATCTGCATCGAAAGACCGTCAAGTTTAGAATTAAAACTTAAAAAATTTCCAAAATCCTTGGGAACTGAATAAAGTGATTTCCGCGAAAAAGGCTCGACTAGCGAAAAATAAGTGGCTCACTTGGCAGATTTTGACACATGTCAATAATCATTAAACATTATTATTGTCTTTTTACAGGCGGAAGCTCACGGGTCAGATCGGCATCTACGGCTATAGCGCAGATACTGGGAAACCGAAACCCTCCTGGAGAGCCAATACTTTTTGAACAGGAAAATGTATATATTGGAAACCTTGATATTGGGCCGCACCTTTATCCATACATCCGAGAAGGGGACCGCCTTGCTTTATTTCACTATCCTAAGATCACTCCTAAAAAGACTAATGTCGATGATTGGCTGCGAGTCATAAATCGGTGGATTAAAGCAGAGCACCCTGAAAAATCAATAGAGATTTGGGAATCTGCTCTCTTTGAAGCGAAAAAAGTGAGAGAAAGAAAGAGGGCAGCTCAGGCAGATCAGACTCAATCCCCGCGATCAGGAACTAATTCTAGGTTTGACGAGCAACATTTAGAAGCTGCACGATATGTTCAACAAACTAAAAATAAAATTAAATGGGAGCCATATGAACCCGAATCATACGCCCATACACTTCCTACCTACTTCGATGGACTCCATGATTCAACCTCCCATACACAAGACAATAATAAAGACACACAGCCCAGGCGGGAGGGTAAGCTCAAAGAACGGACGCGACGTTGGCTCTCCAAACTCAATATAAAGAGTCGTTAGCATATTACTGCTTTAGATTTTTCTAGGGTATACCCTGAAAGCTTGCTAATCATTTTTCGTTCCTTAAAATTCAAAGCAGTTTCCTGAAACTTTATCATTTCTCTTAAAATCGTGTGAAATCCTTAGAACTAGGGACGACTGGAAGTTCTTCTTAATTCTTAGATTTCTTTTGTATATAACTTGAATCCTAGTAATCTGTAAAAAAATCAAATTAAATTCTGTGAATGACATTGAAATCTGTATTATTCTTCAAACTCTTGAAGATCTATGATTTTTTTTATATTCCTAAAATCCTTTAAAATATTCTCAAATTTTTGATATTATTTGAAAGCTTCCAAAATTATTTGCACTTATTTCTATCATTAAGTTTTCTATAACAAAACAACACTCCTGCACAAATACGAGTGAATCTGCAACACGAGTTAAGCCACAATAGGCATACGTTTTTTGGTTCGTTGAATCCGACACCGGGTCGTTTTGACCCTTTTAGTTCAGGATAAAGGTCAAGTATAGGTAAAAATGAAGATAACCATTGTATTAGAGAAAACCTTAACTCACAGACATTTTTAGGGTCGCTGAATCCGAATCCGGTTGAGACTGAACCCATGAGGTCAGAAGCAAGATCAAAAGAAGGTCAAAACGAGAAAGAAACCATGAATCGGCGTGAGCCTCTAATTTAAGACGTTTTTATGGTCGTTAAATCGGAATCTGCAGTTATTTTCATTCCATTGCTTCTGATGAAGGTCATCTTTTGGTCAAACTTGAAGAAACTACGGAATTCGAGAAAACCCATACTTTTAGACGTTATCCGGGTCTCTGAATCCGAATCCGACGTTATTTCAATCCCATTGGTTAGATTTTATGAGTTTCTTAACTTTGACCTTGAAATGACCTTCAATTGGCGTAGTGGGGTAAAAAGGACCCCGGATTTGTATTAGGCAAACCTAAAAAAATGTCAAAGTAATGGTTTACGCTGATTCGATGATTTTCTCTCATTTGTACCTGCACTTGTCCTTGATTCTGATCTGTTGGGCTTAAAATAACCCTGGATTCGGATTTAGTAACCCCAAAACATCTGAGTTTAGAGGTTTTGGATACAATTCTTTTCTTAATTTTGACCTTTACTTGACCATGATACTGATCTGATGGGGTCAAGCTGGCCTCAGATTCGGATTCAGCGACCTCAAACAACATTTGAGATTAAAGGTTTTTTTCGATTCAATGGTTTTCTTTAAACCAAGTTTTCTTTAGTTTGACCTTCAATTGGCCTCGATCCTGACCTCGGTTTTAAATTCAGCGACCTCAAGGTCTTATAGATATAGTCGTTTAAATCTAAATTTAGATTAATATTTTCGGAGCTCTTTAATAATGAATGAATCAAAACCTTTGTAAATATTGAAAATCATTTCATATTAGGCATTCGTCAGTCCGATAAATAAAACATTTGTTTAAACTATCAAATTTCTAATTAAGAGTGAAATGCCAACCAGCACTGTCAATTTCAAATTATAAATTTGAAAATTGCAAACATTAAACTTGTGATGTCAAAGTTTAAATGTACCACTTTGAAATTTTAATGATTCAAGGATTTTTATTTTTTCAAGTTAGTTTTAAATTATTTAGTTTTGAACATTTGAATATTTGTTGTTTATTTCAAATGACCACTCAAATTTTGCTTAATAATGAGAAATTATTCTTTATTCCAAATTAAAAAATTCAAATTCAATGGATCAAAAATTTAATATCTTCGATTGAAACAAAATTTGAATACGATTCTAAATTTTATTTTCGGACTCAAGTTCTCTGGAAGTTCTTTCAAATTCCCTAAAATCCATTAAAGTATTTTAAATTATTTTGTATCTTTGGTACCCCTTTAGAATTCCATAAAAATTTGTAATGTTTTAAATCCCTTGAAATTTTAAAAAATTTTGTAACTCCTTACAGTCTTTTGAGATCGGATAGAATTCCAAATCCTTTCAAATGCTTTGAAATTCCATTAATTATTATTTTAAAATATATGAAAATAACTAAAAATTGAAAAGGCCGAAATACAATTGTAAGGAGTACATTGTCAGCGAAATCTAGTTGTTAGTGTAGTACCTGGTACATTAAATATAATCAAAATTTATTTCAATTTATTTATAATTTAAACATTGTTACATATAATTTAAGTTATACCATTAGCAGTATCTATAGTAATATTAGTATCAATATAAACTGTAGCAGTCATGAATTTAAAAAGATAATATATTGAATTAATAAACAAATAGGATTTCCAATTACGTAAGTTTTTTTACAAATAATTTTCAACCCCTCCTCCCCCATATAAGATACCACGATATTTTTCAGATAAATGTTCATTTCTTTGGTTTAAAATTTAACTATTTACTAGATAAATTGCTTTCTTTTTTATTAAAATTAAATTTCGTACTAAAAATTGAACTAGTCCATTTTTGGTTAAATAATTTATATTTCTAAAATTAAAATTCAACTATGTCGTTAAAAATTCATGTATTTTGTTTAAAAATTAAAAATAAATTTTCATCTACTTCGAAATTTTCCGTATTTATACTTCTCATATTGTGTATTATTTTTCTCCTTTATTTCTGAACCGGGAAATTACAATAAATTTCTTTTTCGACCTAGAATTTTACAAATTTTTAGAAAATAAATATATCCGAATTCGATTTAACACTTTCTAAGAATAATTATTTAAATTTTTATCTTTTTCCCGTATGATATTATTAATTTGACAATGCATAGATTCAAAATCTTTTACTAAAATATTTTCCATTTTAGATTTTTATTGTTAAACGTTCATTTTTTATTTTGAAAATTTCAAAATTCAATTTGGAATACTTTAGCAATTTTAAAATTAAAAGCGTTTTAGGTTGAAAATTTTAGATAAAAAACATTTTTATTTATCAACTGTAATTATCAATAAATAAATTATCTTAAAAATGGATCTGTAGTTTACGTATTGAAAATTAAACAATAATTAATTTGACAAAACAATTATGAATCCGTACAAAATTTGAGACTGTCCAGATTTCAACGTTAAAACTTAAAATGTTTTAATTTGAAAATGTCAGCCATTAAAAAAATGTAAACGCCGAATTTAAATTTGAGACACTATTTTGAACATAAAAATATCTTCACAATAATATATTCGCAATTAAAGGCTTTTATCAAGTTAAAAATATTGTTTCACTCTAAAATATTCTATTTTTAATTTCTTCAATTCGAAATTTGTTATTTAGGAAAAATAATAGCTAATTAATAATTAGCAATATTTTACTGCTTATTTGAGACGAGTAAATTGAAACCGAATATTTTAGCTTTGAAAGTTAAAATTTTAGTTTTTTTTTTTTAATGTTTACTTAATCAGTAAAATTATTGAATTTTGAGGTATAAATAAAAATTGAACACTTATTGCTTGCAAAAAAAAATTGGCAAATGATTTTAAAGCATTTAAATGAACTGTATTTATCGACAAAATTCGTCTGTTCGTACTTAAATTTCATTGCAAACAGCCACAGTCGAGGTTTAAGCAAAATGTAGGGTTTAGCAGATTTCAAATTGAAAAATGTAGAAACTTTTTAAAATTTGCAAAAGTTTAAAAAAAATATACAAATTTTTTTTTGAGATTCCTATGAAAATTAAAAATGATTTTGATTTGATTTAGTTTATCAACGGTACTTCACCTTGTCACACATTTGCTTAAAGCATAGCTTGGAACATATAAAATCAATTAGTAAGTAATTAATTAATTAATTATAATAACTATTTTTTTTTAAATATTTATAAAGATTTTTTAAGATTTTCTTAACATTTTTCACATTCTTTTTTGATAATATTGGAAACCTTTTCATAACTTTTGAAATATTCTCGCAAAATAATTTTTCCACATGAAAAACCATTTTCAATTTGCCTAGGATTCTTAAGGAAACGTTTTAATTCTTTTTAATCCTTTAACAATTCTTCAGAAGCTTTTAAATATTTTGTTTAAAATTGGTAAAATTCTACATTTTCTAAACTTGAAATAATTCAAATTTCTTTATGCATATAATCAGCAAAATTTTTTAAAAATTATACGAAGAGTCGTTTCATTTTAAGAGATATTTAGAATTTTTTTTTAGAAAAATTCTAAATAATAATTTAATTTAAAGAAATTTAAAACAACTTCTAGATTTCTTAAGATTTGCAAGGAAGTTTAAACTATTTCAAATCCAAATAATTCAACTCCTAATTTAATAAGTGTTCAGTTAAGAATTTTTTCGATTTTTAATTTTTCTAGCTTACAATTTTAAAACATAATATAATTTAAAAAATTATTAGTTTCATTGGTGCATTGTTTAACTAAGAACAGTAAGAATGAAAACGCGGATGTATATTTTTGGTATTGAATTTGCATCTTTGAACTCTATAATTTATAGCAGTTAAAAATTCTACATTTTCCTGTTTATCAACATTTCGTTTAAGATTATTCAATTAAAAAGTATTCGTACCCAACTACCATTTTATACGTGTCATTATTGAGTATTCGAATATAATATTTTTTAATATAAAAACGTCTAGACTTCAATTTTATATCATTTAAAATTCAAGAGTTCCACTTGGACTGCTTTAATTGGTAGTTCCTATCTGAATCCATGTTTCTTGCGCCCTCTACGTATTTTTCATTTTATTTATTATTAAAAATAAAGGACGAAAAACGAGAATTAGAACTCTGAAAACGATTTATCTATTATCAATAGATCTGTATATTTTTCCTTTCCTGTTATCTCTAAAAAATTTCTCTTGTAAACACAAACACAAGAACTATCTTGAACGAGCCTACCCAAACTAACTGACACAAAATAATCAACCAACTAAACCTAATTAACCAACCCAAACCAATGTGAACGCACCAACCCAAAGAAATGAATCAAACCACCCAATCCTAAGCAAAACAAAAAAATGTAAAACCAAAGCCAAACAACCTAAACCAACTAACCGAAACAAACCAATTGAGCCAATTAATTCATACAAACTAAACCTGACTAACTGACCCAAACGAATTTAAACTCACCAACCCAAAACAACAGAACCAAACCACCCAAGCCAAAGCAACCTACAGCAACCAATTCAAACCAAAGAAAACCAACCCGAACTAGCTAACCCAAACCAGCCAACCCAAACGAACCAGCCCAAAGAAACCAACCAAAATTTAAGAAACTAAACGAACCTAAATTAATGAAACTAATCGAACTAATAAAAGCGATCTAACCCGAACGAGACATTCCGAACAATCCATTCCGAACGAAACAACCCAAACCAACTAACACAATTTAATTAAAGTCAACTAACTCATACCAAATGAACCTAACTAATTAACCCAGCCCAAACTGAACACATCAACCCAAAGCAACCGAACCAAACAATATTAAGCAAAACAAAAAAAAACATGTAAAACCAAACCTAACCAACCAAACCAAGTCAGCAAACCCAAAAAAAAAAACCAGCCTGAAAAAAATAACCGAAACTTATTAAACCAAACTAACCTAAATCAATAAAACTAAGCAAACCGAAGCAAGCGAACTAACCCGAACGAACCAACCCAAAACAAATAACACATACTAATCAAAACTACTCAATTCATACTAACTAAACCTGACTAACTGACCAAACCAATCTGTATCCACCAACCTAAAACAACTGAAGCAAAACACCCAAGCCAAAGCAGCCTATAGCAAACAAATTAAACCAAAGCAAACTAACTTACCCAAACCAACTAACTCATACCAACTAAATCTAAATAAATAATCCAACCCAATCCGAACCCACCAACCCAAAACAATAGAACCAAACCACCCATTCGAAAGCAAACTATAGCAACCAATTTAAAACGAAACCCAACCAAGTCAATCCAAACAAACCAGACTTAACAAACCTACTCAAACTTACCAATCCCAATGAAAGAATCCTAATTAGCAGAAAATCATTTAATGAAATTTGTTATTTTTAAGAGTAATATTTAGTGATCAAATCAATAACAAATTATTGAGACAATTTCTTTGAATATTTTATTACGTACTGGTAATTGTTTTAGCATCTTTAATTTGTCAATTTAACGTATTTTTTAGCCGCTATAAGTTATTTCATTAATGATGACAAAAAAACAATTTATTTTAAATAAATTTACAATTATTTAAATAATTCGTGTTTTTTACTAACTTTAAAAGATGTAAGTACTCAAAAATATTAAAATCTGTCGAGAATTAAAAAAAAAATGTTTTTCGTTGTTTGTTTAGCTAAACTTTATACTTGATTAAGCAAAAATTAATAAAATAATTTTCAAATTATTCAAACAAATTATTGTAATGTTATTATTTATTAGACAGATCGTTCCGTCTATAAAATACGCTCATCTTCTATCTTACCTAAAAAAAGGAAATTTTCAAACAAATTAAAATTCCTTTGACAATCATTTTTATTTTTATTTAATACCAATAATTTTTAATATATGAAATACTACTTCTTACGGGCGATTAGACGCTTTAATAATTTATTTGAACAATTTATTATTGTTCTTAGCAATTATCTCTCATAAGACAGTTAGATTTCTTTTGAATTTTTAAGTTTTAAATCGAAGTTAGATTATAATTATTAAAAGTTAATAAGCGTAATTGCCTAAACAATCTAGTATTACCTTTGATAATATCCCTTTTGATCGAAGCTAGACAGTAATTTTTTTTTCTTATTTTCTAATTTGCAATTAGAGAGAGGTAATAATTAATTCAAATAAAAAATTGAATTCTTTGAACTATTCACTATTATTAGGAATAATTGCGATTTAACAAATCTAATTGTTTAAACAATTTATTATTATTCATTACTGCCTTCTAGTGGATAATTTCTAGAAATTTTTAATTCATTCTGCAATTTTATACTTTGCTTCGATTTTTTATTTATGAAAAAATAATAAATAAACATTAGAGCAAGTAATGTTTTCAACCGTTTTTTTCTCTTTTTTGCCATTATATTCTTCTGAAACAAAACAGCTATATAAAACATCTTGCAAATTTTCTATCTGTATTATATTAAATATAAATTTTCCTTAAATTAGTAACTGAGTTCCTTTTTGTTTAAATTAATAATAATATTAAAATTTCTTATTGGCTCCTTACTAAGAACTTATAGAAAATCTGGAGATTTTAGAAAAACCTGCAACTTTCTAGCATTACTATAAGAGGAAATAGTGATAAAAAATAAGATTTTGTTCAAACAATAAAATTTTTTCAAATTGCATCAACTTTTGTACTCCACAATGAAATTGTTATAAATAATAATAACTTGTTAAGAAAAAAGCAATTTTTTTAATGAAAATACGTGTTAAACTTTGTAACATAAAACAGAAACAAAATTTGTTTTTAAACAGTCAGAACTATGAATATAATTATTTTTTTAATCTATTTATTTTTTGTTTCTTCAAACAAATTTCTGGGCATAAATGAACGCAACGAATTTCTTGTTTAAAAAATATGAATGTTAAGAAATTATTTCCCTATCCCTTTGTCATTTTTGGATTTTAAAATTTAAAAAGTAGTTTGTGACGATGTTAAACTATTCAATTTGAGAATCCAACAGCTAAAACCCGATCTAGGATTTTTTAAATATGAAAATTCATCATCGCTTTGTCTTTACAGAAAAACGAACAATGTAAACTCATTTATTAGTTAATTTTATGCTTTAAAAAAAATTCCTGTACTATTTTCAGCTTTCTCTTAATCGAAAGTCAAAAAATTTCAACAAACGCGTTGAGAAAATGTTACCATTCCAATTTTTCTTTTTTGTAAGAAAGAATTCATTTCTAAATCAGCCTCGAACTTTTCAGGGTTTAAAAGGCTATCTATGCAAACGTTTTAAGATGAGTGTTTTCGTTTCCCTAATTTTTTAAAAACAGAAATCCTAATTTGCCTGTACAGTAAAACCTCGATTATCCGGCCTTCGATTATCCGAGGCCCCGCGTT
The DNA here is from genome assembly GCF_010883055.1 of Belonocnema kinseyi. Lineage (NCBI taxonomy): Eukaryota > Metazoa > Arthropoda > Insecta > Hymenoptera > Cynipidae > Belonocnema > Belonocnema kinseyi. The sequence goes on from NC_046657.1 coordinate 68,070,805, forward strand.
ATCCGAGTCAATATTGCAGCTAAAAAACGATTGTATTACCGACTTTCTTGAACCACGTTAGTTACGATGCTTTGTACCATAAAGATAAATCCACATTCGTAAGTTGTTTACTTTTATTTGCTAAATGTTTACATTGATTTTTTTATTTAAAAAATATAAAAAATAGATAACTCTTTCGAATTTTGTACTTCCTCCGTATTATCCGAGTTTTCGGTTATCCGAGGTATCTGCTCCCCACATTACCTCGGATAATCGAGGTTCTACGGTACTAGTCCTTCAATCTTGAAAAATTGAGCATCCGGATTCCATTACGTCTTAAGCGCTCAGCTCACATAACTTTATTCAGAACGTCTTTTTATCAAATTGAAATTTTTTTTATAAAAATTGAAATCCGGATATCTTAGTTATACCTAAATCAATGACTTTTTCATTTTATTTATTTGATAATCCAAAATTCCATCGGTAAATTAGAGGTTAGGGGAAAGTAGTCCTAGGACGGCACAATAAACCAGAAATGTCATCTTTTCCTCCGGTCGGCTATCTTCGTCTCATTTCGGCTCATTTCGGAAGTTTCATGTATATGGCCTCTAAGCAACGTATTTGGCGCGATTTTTGAATTTAAAAAAATGGATTTTAGTACGGTTTTGAGAATTTTCTTCGACTTATGTAAATGAAATATATTTTAATTAGTTTTTCTGTACTTTTTATGAATCTGTTTAGTGAACACTATAGTTTTTAAATATATTTTGCATATTTTAAATCCATACCAATTTTATAAACTTTATATATATACGTATCAAAAATTATGTTAATGTAAATATTTGGGCGTCATTCATATGCCTCTACATTGAAATTCTGTTTAAAAAATAGGAATCGTATTCTTTAAACTTTACTCTGAAACAATATAATTAAATATTAGCATATTATTTTCTAAAAATGGTTAAAATTTCACAACAAAAAAAAGGTCATTATAGACAGAAATATCAACATTTGCAAGTGGTACTTTGATTTCAATGAAACTTAAATGTTTTTTTTTTAAATTGAAAAGACCAAAATTCCGCATCTAACTGTCAGGATTAAAAAAATGTATTGACTAATTTTTTCCATGCAATCGATCTATGATTATCCCTGTATAAATAAAAAATTTTGTTTAGGTAGTTGTGCAAAAAATAAAATCTATGAAAAATATAGTTTTTCTATTTTCTTAAGGATAAAAATAATATTTCAAATGATGTAATTTCACATAAAAAACTATAATTTATCATGCAAACATTTTTAAACTTACAAACAACATTTAATTTTATAATTTTTGCTGCAAATGGATTTTTTCTTACTATTTATTATTAAAGTAAACGTCCCAGTAATCGTTTCGTCACTTTTTTTGCTTTTTATTTGATTTGAATAAATGTGAGTTCTATTTACTTTTACAAAATCCTTAAAATAAGCGAGTTTCTTCATTAAATGTTACTTTTAAAATGTTTTTCTAACAATATATTCAAATTTGAAACACATCGTTTAAACAAACAAAAATAGTGGCTTTTTTCGAAGAAAACATCATCTAGTGCTGTACTGTTTTAAATTTAAGAAATAATCTTTTCATTGCAGAAATCGTTGAGCAAATTTCTTAAAATAATAAAGTTGTTTTAATAAATAATTATATATTAAGGTTATTTAGTTATCTTTTTACTTAGAAATAGTATAGTTTTATGAAATATTTTTCGCCGAAAAAATAAACTATGATTTAATAAAATTTAAAATTTTTCAAAAAATTGGTGAGAAGCGAATGTAATTACAAAATTCTTGTCAAAATAATTAGAGCCAGTTTATTCTATAAATTAAAACTCAAGATATCTATAGGGTCCAACAAAACAGGTTGATCCATATACTAAGCTGTTTTAAATGGAAAAATTATAAAGAATTTAAAATATCGTCATCAATTTTTGTTTTTATTCTTTAACTCAAATTTAAAAAAAATTAAAGGTCTTTGTACAATAGTGGGCATAAAGGTAGTTCTTGTATCTTGCAGAGGACGTTTGATTTTGCTTATTTGCATATTGTTCGAAAAATTATAATATTTATGGTTGAATAATCATTTAAGAATTCTTTACCAAATGTTATAATTTTAAATGGCAACAGAAAACTCAGTACAAATGTCAGTACAAATGAGTGCGAAATGATTTTTTTTTTTAATAAATAGAAAAACCTCCGTAGATGACGCCTTCTATTTATTTAAATAATTTTTAAATTATTCAAAAATTTCAGAATTTTCAAAAATTTACCACTTTTTGTCCAATTTTCCCTTAGCCGGAGTTAATATTAAAGTAATGTTAACAAAGATAATTAATTAGAGAATTTATTATTATTGTACTTATTATATTATTCGTATAATGCTAGAAAGTTGCGGTTTCTTTCTGAAACTTTTAACTTTTAATTCACCTTGTACTTAGAGTGAGGTAATATTCAATAAGATCTGACAAACATAATTGCACAAGCAAATTATTATTTTTTCTAACTAACTGCTTCTTATTAATGCTGGATTCATAAGGTTTCTTATGAAAGGTTAAAATTGTTAGCCACATTTCACATAGTAAAGTAAACAATAATGCAATTTAACAAACATAATTGTTTAAACAATTTATTAATGCTAATAATGATCTTTTCTTAGATAAGTGCTATAAAGTTTCTGTTTTTTTTTTCTGGAAAATTTAACTTTGATTTGCCTTTTTAGTAATAAAAAAAATAATAAATAAACATTGAGAAGATCATATTTTAAAATATCTTTTACCACTATCCAACTACATTTTTCTGAAATGAAACAGGTATTTGAAATATGCTTCCGATTCTATCGCAAAACCCATTTTTTAATTATGGCCTTGTTTAGGACTCTATATAATAGAATTATGGAGCTGATCTTTAAAAAGTAAAAATTCAGTCGTATTTCTTACCTTAGGGATCGTCCATATATTACGTAAGACGTTTTTCTTTTGTTTATATCGCTGTGTCCTTTTCAACTTGACAAAAATGTTATTTTCGTCTTTATTCAAACAACAGAAAAACGTCTTACGTAATATATGGACGATCCCTTATTGTAAGAGTAACGTTGAGTTTCAATCATTCCAACTCTCCATTAGCTTGAGTGAAAAGCACCTGACCGGACCCGGCAGTTCGGTATTTCGATTTCTAGCAGAGTGAAGGAGTAGGTCTTTTTCAGAACAAAATTTTAATTTATAGCACCATCTAGTCTGAAAAGACTTTAAGAATTTCTGTTATCATCTGATGATAATACAGGTTTCTTGAAAAATTTGACTTACAACGCCTGGCAAAATAATGCGTGTATTTCTGAAAAGGAATTCTTCTTTCGATCTCCATAGTTGCTTAAGGGAAAAACACCTGACCGAAATCGGAAATTCTGTGGTTTGTTTTCCAGTAGAGTGAAGAAGAAGATCTTTTTAAACAAAGGATATTAGAAATTTCTGTTATTCTGTGATGATAGTACAGATTCCTTGAAAATTTTGACTTAAAACTCCTGGAAAAATAATACGTGTATTTTTCAAAAAGGATTCTTCTTTCGGTCGCTCTAGTAGCTTAAGGGAAAAGCACCTGTCCGACATTTAACGGTTCTTTCATTCGATTTCCCGCAGAGCGACGTAGATCTTTGCTCAGAAAAAAATTTAATTAATAGCTACATCTAGTCTGAAAAGAATTTAAGAGTTTTTATTATTCTCTGATGATAATACAGATCCCTTGAAAAATTTGATTTGTAACAATTGGCAAAATAATTCGTGTATATCTGAAAAAGAATTCTTCTTTCGATCTCTCAAGTAGCTTAATGGAAAAGCAACTGATCGGCACCCGGAAGTTCTGTAGCTCGATTTCCAGCGGAGTGAAGGAAAGGAACTGTATGGAAAAAAATTTTAATTCAAAGCACCATCTAGTCTGAAAATATTTAAGAATTTCTGTTATCATCTAATGATAATACAGATTCCTTGGAAAATTAGACTTACAACACTTGGCAAAATTTTGCGTGTATTTTTGAAGAGGGATTCTGTTTCGATCTCACTAGAAGCTTAAGGGAAAAGCACCTGACCGGCACCCGGAAGTTTCGTAGTTCGATTCCCAGCGAAGCGAAGGAGAAGATTTTTTTGTAAAAAAAATGGTTAATAAACAAATTTTAATTCATATCTTGATGTAGGCTGAAAAGATTTTAAGAGTTTCTGTTTCTTTCTGATGGTAATACAGATTCCTTAAGAAATTGTATTTTTAACACCTGGAAAAACAATGCGTGTATTTCAGAAAAGGGATTCTTCTTTCGATCTCTCCAGTAGCTTAAGGGGAAAGCTCTTGAATGACACTGGAAAGTTCTGTGGTTCGTTTTATATCGTAGAGAAAAAGAAGATCCTCTTTTAGATAAAAATTTAGTTTAAAAAATTTTTTAATTAATACATCCATCTAGTCTGAAAAGACGTTAAGAATTTCTTTTAGTCTTTGATGGTAATACAGATTCCTTGACAAATTTGACTTGTGCAGAAATTTGTTTGTAGCCACACAAAAATAGATCCATTAAAAAAAAACTTATATATGAAAAACCCGTACGTGAAAAAATGTATTTTGCTAGTTTTTGCCGCTTTTTTCTAATACATAATATACTACTTTATATTATAAGTTTATATTCACATAAAGCACTTGAAATATTTATTATTATTTTTAGCAATTTTTTCAAAAAATTTCACTGTTCGTACTAATTTTTTATTGGAGTGCAGTATTATTCAGTTAATATCCACAAAAACCATTTTTTAAACAAATTATTGACTATTTTTATAATATTATCTTTGAATAAAGCTAGAAATTGCGTTTTTTCTATAATTTTCAACTTTTTGTCCACTTTTTACTTGACGTTAGTTAATATTTATTTCTATTAACAATAATAATTATTTACACAAAATATAATGTTAATGATTCATGGTTTTAGTTAAAAATTCAACTATTTAGTTATGAATTAAATTATTTGTTAAAAAATTCTCTTTTCGGCTTGCAAATTCGACAGTTTCGTAAAAAATTCATTTATTTTTAAAAGATTCTTCTTTCTTGAGAGAAAATTATTCTTTTAGTTTAAAATATAATATTTCTTGTTCGAAACTCACCATATTAGTAAAAAGTTAAAATCTTTGTTTACAAAATTAAATATTTTCCTGTTTCTTAGAGAATTCACTGTTCGATGTGTAAATGAAACTAATATAAAGAATAACTATTATTAATTTTAACTAAGAGGTTGAAATTTGAACTATTTTTTTTTAAGTTTTATAACTTTAGTTTAAAGTTCAATTATTTCGTTTTCAATTTACTTTTTAATTAGAAATTTTAATTTGTGATCTTAAAATTTATCTTTTTTGTGAAAAATTTTTGTAATTTACTAAAAATTAGACTTTTTGGTAGAAATCATACCATTTCGTAAAAAAATAATCTTTTGGTATAACATTACGTCATTTTAGTTTAAAATCCAACTATTTGGTTTTGAATTAACTTATTTGTTAAAAATTTCTCTTGTAGGCTGGAAAGTTTGACAGTTTCGTAGAAAATTCATTTAGTTTTAAAAAATACTTCTTTTTCGATAAAAATTATTCTTCTTGGTTAATAATTTATATGTTTAGTTGAAAATTCAACAACTCTGTCGAACGATTTTGTTTAAAAATTTAACTACTTTATGAAATGTTAAACGACTTTGTTGAAAATCTATTTTTTGTTTATTAAAAATTCATCAAATTAGTAAAAGATTAAAACGTTCTGATAACAATTTAAATATTATGTTAAAAGTTACTTTTTATTTGTTCCTGAGAGAATTAACTATTTTTATTTGTAGCAATAACTATTTTAAAGTATAAATATTATAAAGTTGAACCACCTGGTTGAAAGTTGAGCTATTTTTTTCAAAAATTTATAATTTTTGTTGAAAAATTAACCAACCACGTTATGAATCTACTTTTTTCTTGAAAATTAAAGTTTTGGGGTTTCAAATTCAACTATTTTGTCGAAAATTTATTTATTTTGCTTAAAATTGTAATTTTTTGATAGACTATACAGTATTTGATAAAAAATGTATCTTATCGCATGAAAAATAAACTAAAGAATTCATAATTAAAATTTTGAAAATGGAAACATGCCAGGTTGTGACGTTTCCAATTTCAGAATAATGTCTTAACTTTTCCGATTTTTATAACCTTATTTTAATTACTACCTGCACCCCTAATTAAGTTTATAAATTTTTACGAAGCAATTATTCTTTTTTCATTATTAAATGAGAAAATATTTCAATTCAGAGCGGCAATAAAGAATGTTTTACGTTAGAAAAAAAAACAAAAAATAAAAATAACTTTTTTAAAACTCTCAAGTTCATCATTATATAAGAAAAATAATTTGTGCAAATTTGGCTAAATAATTGCCACTTTCTATGGAAGATTATAAAAAAAGTTACTTATAAAAACTTTAACGTGTATAAATATTTTGGCGCGCAATCGTTATTCTAATTTTTAAAGCACACATAATTATTATTTTTCTTACCTTTGTTTAAACAATCAAAAGTCAATATTTTTTCAAATAGAGACTGGTTACCTCATGCTCACCATTTCAAAATATAGCATTCTTATTATTTCAGCAAGGTTGAGAATGCTACATCATCTCATTAATTGATGAATATATAAATTTTTTACTTTTTCTATATTAATCGACTTTTTAAATTATTATTAATAGTCCACAATTTATTTTTATAAAGTAAGCAGTAGCTATTCAACATTTAATTATAAAATATCTTAACTATTTAAATTATTAATTTTCTACTAATTTTTAGTGGCTCACTTTTGGCTAATCAGATCTGTTGAATCTCACTATTTGTAGTATTAGAAAAGACAAACAATATTTCTTTATGACTTTTTTATGAATAAATTACTAGAGTAGCCCTTACTCAATTAAAAAAAATTAACATTTTAAGTTAAATAACGCACGATGTGAAAAAAAAGCAAAAGAAGACAAATGTTTCTTTTGGAATGCATAATAAATAATCGAAAATCAATAAATCCAATTTGCGGTCAAAGTATGCGAAATTCAACAAATAGATATTCGAGAAGAATAATAAATGCAAAAAAAATTTTTAATTTTTTATGTGTCACTTTTTGATAGGACGTCTAGTTTTTATTTTATTCGTAAAAACCAACATTAAAAATTTAAAGAAAACATAATTTTTGAACAAACGAAAAGGTTATCAAGAAAATTAATAGAAAAAAGCTGCTCTTTCAAAAACTATTCACAAATTTTTTAGGAATAATTTTTTTAAGCACGCGCATTTCTAATTGTAATTTAAAAAAATAACATTGAAAAGAAAAAAAATGTGTAGAAAAACTAAGAAAAGCACGAAAAAAATTAATTGACAAAAGTTGTTCACCTGAAATATTCTACAAATTCGCTTTTTTCATTTTTGGATAGGACTAGTAGCTTTTCTCCTTATTGTGAAAATAAGATGAAAAATTAAATTTTTTGAAAAACAACGCAAAAGACAAAGAAATGAAAAGAAAAAAATTATTCTACCAAAAAGATAAATTTTTTTTTTAATTTGTGTGATAAAAATACAATAATAATAAAAAATTAGTTTTTGTTATATTTTATTTTAATTGTAAAAACATTAAGAAATAAAAACAAAATTCTCGAAAAAAGAAACCAGATACGAAAAAAATGAATGGATAAAAGTTGTTCGATCGAAAAAAAATCTACAAATTTGTGATAAATAATTATTTTATAGGACGCGTAGTTTTTCTTTTAATCGTAAAAAATGTCATTGAAAAAAAATTTTTTTTAATCCACACTAGATAATTTTTCATCTCAAAAACGTCTGCACATATTCTAGAATACGTATTTTGGAAACACATATATTGTTTGTTTTGATCGTACAAATTTTTATTAAAAATAAAAAATTCTGCATTTCGCAGAACCATGCGAGATGTAAAAAATACTTAACATGAAAATATTTTATCATAAAAAGATCAGCAAATTTGATTAGGACTATATTTCTATAAGATATATAGTTTTTGTTTTGTTTGTGAAAGATGTTCTAAAAATTCTATTTTGTATACAAACTATAGAAAAACAAAAATATTTAAAAAAGAAGAATACTTATTCATCTAAAAATGAATTTGTTTAAAGTAACAAGTAAATAATTAATTTATATTACTTAAATTAGAGAAACTGAATTTTAATCTTTATTCAATTGAATCTTTGAAAAAATGTTCAACTTATATCAATTGATCATTTGACAAAATGAAAAGCATGAAATTATAATTCTTACTTGAACCTTTAAATAATTTTTAGTTAACACATTTCTTTTAATTCAAACTTTTATTTCTGAAATTTTTATTTATTTAGTAAACTCTTAAACTAATTCCAGAAAATGTGACTTTGATTAAAATGTATTGATAATTAATTAATCAGTTCACAACAAAAAAAGCTATTTTTATTTACTTTTATTTTAATACTTTTCTTATTTTCACTATTATTACAACTATTATTTTATCTACAACATTCAAACAATGTTAACATTATATTCTCATTTTCTTAAACTGCAATTCTGTACATCTAATTTGTTAATAACCTTTTTAACTAAAGAAATTTTAATTAAAATAATCATATCATCATCTAATAATAAATTAAACATTTCACAACATAAAAAGCCCCTAACAATTATTTCCATGGAAACAATCAAATTATTTTTACTTGAAATTTTTGTTAAGCGAGGCTTTATTTCTTAATATTTGAATTTATTAATACATTTTGAAGTTACTCTAGGAAATTTAATTTTTAATCTAATCAATTAATAATGAATCAATAATTTTTAAATATACAAAGCTTCAACAATTATTTTAATTAAAATATTAGCATAATTTTTAATTTATATTTTTAAAATATTTTAATTTTGCTAGTCATAATTTAAATCAATAATAACTTTTCATGAAAATTATATACAAAATTAAAACGTATGCATATATAATTTCGAAAATTGAATTCAGATCATCATTTCACATCGTCGTAAACATTAGAAACATTAAATAATTATAGCTGATTATAATAAAGATATTTAAAATTAAAGCAAACTTTTAGTATAGAAATTCTAACCAAAATTTAATTACATAACCATAATATAAATAATTCAACAAAGCGATTGAATTAAAAACAATAAAGAATAAATCTTTATGCAATCCGATATTATGAAAAAAATCAAGCATCTAATAATAATTAATTAATCAGTTTGGAACAGAAAAATATCCGTGATTGTTTTGATTAAAGCTTTCTATTAAATAATACTTTATATTTTTATGAAAATTTGAATTATTAATAAACTTTTAAGCTAATTACAGAAAAAATTAAAACATCTGTTAACATAATTTTTTAATTTGTATTTAGAGACTGATTTCGCAATATCAGGCATATTTGGAAAATAATGCAACTGAACTTAAGATATTTTTAATGTAAATAAACTTTTCTATACATATTATAGACAATATTCAATAACATAGCCTTAAAGTGAAGACTCGATTTATTTAGTTAATTTAAAAAAATCAAAATGTAGTCTTTCTGTAATGTAATGTTGCGAAAAGAATTATTCAGTAAATAATACTTATTATTCACCTCTCAGCATTAACATAATTAAACAATGATTTTCATTGCAATATTTGGACAATTTTTTATTTTGTTTTCAATTAGAAATGTTCTTTTCTTAAATTTCATTCATTAATAAGCATTTAATTTTTTTAAGAATATCTAACATTTAAGATAAATCATTTAATAATTCGTTTCTATTATTTTTCTGTAAATTTTAATTAGTAATAACATTTTAAAATAATTTGTGAGAAAATTAAAATACATATACTTATAATTTTAAAAACTGAATTCAGATACTCATTTCACAAGATCGCAAAAATTAAAAAAAAAATCATATAATTGTAATGGAGGGATGTAAACCCTTTAACACTTTCTGCGAAATTTATTTCCTAAAAACTGGTTAGAAAATCCATTAGTTTGCAAAAAATTAATATATTTTCAATTTTTTTGATGCATAGACAAAAGATTGTTTGTTTTATTTCTAAAAAATTTGAAACTATATACAAAAAACACAACATTATTTCAATATAGGAAGAATAGGCATATAGTAAATTATATAACCTTAATGTAAGTAATCAATTATTTGTGTTACTTAATTAAAAACAATTTAAATTAAATACTTATGTGATTTAATTTTTTGGAAAACAATTAATCCGCCAAAAGTTAATTAATCATTAAATAACATAGAAAGGAATAAAAATGTATTTTATCAAAACATTAAAATAATTGTTGTTTTGTATTTTTCTGAAAATTCAAAGTGTTAATAATATTTTAAAATAAATACATAAAAACTTTAAACATATTCACATACATTTTTGAAAATTAAATTTTTTTTTTTTCATAAAATTTCATAACATCGGAATCATTTTTAAAAAAAAGTATTAAATTGTGATTCATTTGATTTTATTATGATAAAAAGATTATAGAATTATGCATAACAATAATTCATTACAAAATAACAGCTTTCATTAAAATAAAAGCAAAAAGACATTAATAGAAATAATTTTCGGCAATCAATAAAAGTAGAAATTTACTTTTTTTAGTTCGATCAATTTTTCGCTACATTAATATATATTGGCTGATGGGGGCTATATATAGATTTGGTGCGAAAATTTAGATTTGGTTAAACCGTAATTATTTATTTAACAACAAAATAAACAATATTTTTATTCTAACTTTTCAGATGTACCTTTTTCTGTAATATCTGAGAATGGGCTAAAGAAGAGCCTTAGTCAGTAAAATTACAATCTAGAAAAAGTTTTCAGTAGGGTAGAGTGAGAACAAAATTATTCTAAATGTTTTAAACAAATTAATGAACAGGAGCCATTTTTTGTGATTCGCAATTATAACTTGTTTAAAATTCACAGCTCTTATATAGAATATAAGAGAAATGTATGCCTAATTATGATTATTTAAAAATATATACTGTTTGACAACATTTTTTAAACAATTTTTGTAAACAAATACACAGTTTTCGTATGGCAAAATGAATAGAATCCATTTCTTTTGTAGAATCGACCAAAAATGTCTTTCCAATAACTCCTTGCTGTATTTTTTTTTAATTAACAGCAATTAGTAATTTAAAAAAAAATATTTATGAACAAATTCAAATTTTTAACATTATGCCAGGAATAGGGACAATTTTTTTTTTGCGGAACACACTAAAAATGTATCTTTAGTGACACCTAGGTGTAATTTTGTTAAAATCGATAAAAATATTAAATTTTTTTAACAATTTTTTATGAATAAATGCACATTTTAAACATTTTTCCAAAAATAGGCTACATTTTCTTTCCGAAATTAACTAAAAATTTATTTCCAATAACATTCTGATATGATAATAATGCATTTGTTTATCAAATTTGTGCATAAAAAAATATGAAGTTTACCAACCAATTATGAATTTTTCTGAAATCATCATGAAGTTCTTAATTAAAAAGACTGATGTCGAAGAAAACGAATTTTTCCGCCGACAGATGCCAAAGTAGTATATATTTGTTTTAAAAAATCATTATATTTTTCAAAAAATTATCAAGTTTGCTAAATTTATGATAAGGTTCCGAATTAAAAAAAGTTTACATAGACAATAAAAACATTTTTCTGTCGACAAATGCCTGATTAATGCCTATGTTGATTAAATTTGTTTAACAAAATCAAAAAATTTATCAACTTATTATGAATGTCGTTGAAATTGTCAAGAAGTTTCGAACCCAAAAGACTAGCATTGAAAAAACGAAATTTTTCTGCCGACAAATTCGCAAATAATGCATTTGTTTATTAAATTTATTTTAAAAAATCATAAAATTGGTCCAAAAAATATCAATTACGCTAAAATGATCATAAAGTTCCTAATTAAAAAACTCGACATAAAAAAACGAATTTTTTAATACAAAAATAACAGATTACTGCATTTGCTTATGAAATTTGTTGGTAATAAAAACATTTATAATCTTAAGAGAAATTTTTTTTTATATAATATTGTTTCCATTTGTGTTTCTTGCAATATGGCTTGGAAAGACTTATAATAATGGAAAATCGTAGAAAATATTTTTCAACGAATAATTTGTTAACAACATTTGTTTTGTTAATTGTTAATTTTGGAACATCTTTAACTAATGTTACTTTATGCATCTTAGGTGATTTCAACCATTTTGTTGTTATTCACGGGCACAGAGGACGTCGAATACGAAAAATTGCCATTTTTTTGTCACATTTGTTTATTTACAAAAAAATTGAAAACCTAAATAAAAAACCGGGCTGGACAGCTCTCTAAGAAATCGCATCAGCTGTTTTTTTTCTAATTTGCTTGTCCAAATCGTTATACATTTGTGGGCTTTACGTTATTTTCAACCAAAAAAGTCATTTTTCCCCACTGTGAGACGGCACCAATGAGGAAATTCCAAATGATTTCGTCATTTGTCAAACGTCAAACATGATTTCGCTCGACCTGAGACAATCAAAAATTTTGAAAAAAAATTAGTTCACGCTATAAAAAACGCGAAAAACCTCGAATGTTCTCAAAGTTTTCCTCAAACATCAAGAAACAACTTAGCTACTGGAATTTTTCCGTCTTCGGAACTTCCTTGCAGACATTTTGCGTCAAATGCGGAGAAAACAAGTCTTGTCTATAATAGTTTACATTTATTTTTGTATTGCAATTATCAGGAGAAACTTTATTTTCAAGACATGAGGGGTTATTAACAGAGGATTTCCTATTTGTCAAAAAAACCGAGATCGTTTCGTCGAGCAGATGTCCAGTTTTCGCGAGTTTAGTTTCAAAATTCATTGACTACCGTACAATGAGATGTTCTGGTTGGTTATTTTCAGAAATATTACTCCCTTTCGGCAACTAACAGGGCTCCGTAAGGGCGAGACCAAGCTTTAAAATGTTGTGTAATTCCGATGTTCAATTGTTTAACAGTGTATGAAATGTTGACAGATAGCGTTATTTCTCAATATTAGGCAATATAAAGGTTAATGATAAACCAGGCCCCTTCGTCTTCAGTTTCTTATACTTAAACAAGATAGCGGCGTGTGTATATCGTCAAATCACTGCTTACTTTATTATTCATCAGTAACGTTGGAATTTATTCTTCCAGAAACAGTCTCTGTCACGTTGTCCTAATGACTACTTTTATTTCTACTCTTCTTATAACCTCAGTAGTTTTCTTTTACTTTATTGGTGAGTAAGATGGACCATATCATTTAATAATAATTATTCTACAAGTTTAATTAATTATCGCAGGGATCATCAATTAATTACGCAAGGCTTTTTTCCGGTCTCTAATTTTTGTTACAATATGCTAAATAACATAAAGTCTCCAAATTTCTCACTTTTCAGCGATTTTAAATAATTAGTACCCGGGTTGAGCAAGGTCCGGAACCGGTCCGATATTTCTGGCTTACAAGCGGCCCGAAAAAATATTAGTTTAAGACGGACCTGTTTTCAGTTGCAACATAAATAAGCTTTGTACTCTTATTTTGAGAATCTTGGCAAGATTCATAGTTTTGAGAATCTTTCTTTCTCATTTCCTGTACGGTCGAGCGTTGAGCTGCATTTTCATTCGCCTCTTAAAGTGATTTTGTTGTTTGTTATTTAGACTAAATTATTAGTAACAATTGGGTGAATTATAACTATTATTACCTAATTTTTAATTTCATTTTACAAGTATTAGTTATAAACAATAAAATTTGCAAATAGTATCTTAAGGAGATCATTTTTCAGTAGCTCCTTTCGAAATCCCGAAAGAAGGAATCATCAATAATTTAAAATCCACAATATGTATCCATCCACCCGAAAAAGCGAATGACATATTACGTAGGGCAGCCAACATTTTGCGCCAAGTCCAAGTTCCCTCCTCAAACTTAACAAGACAAGAAAGAACCGCAATTAAAGAACTCATTTGGAATAAAGACGTCATAACATTATCCGCAGAAAAAAGCAACACAACAGTAATAATTAATGAAGATGACTAGAACAACAAAATACTGGACCTTCTGACGATACCTACAAAAGACTTTAAAATATCCTCACAAAAAGAAAATTTAGTTAAACAAAAATCCTTCTAAAAGAGTCTAAACTTGACAGCCAAACAATATCTAAATTAAGACCTTCTAGTCCTATCTCTCCAAGACTTTAAGCGCTTCCAAAAACCCACAAAAATAACATTCCACTCAGTCCAAAACTCATTTGACTTTATCAAAAAGATACAACAGATTCACATGCAGCCCCAAGACATCATAGTGAGTTTCTTCATAGTATTCTACAAACCAATTCTACGAACAAACCACAGAAGCAGCAATTTGATCCCTAATCTCACCCGTAATAGCCACATTTATGAAATATCTAGTGACTGAAATCTTTGTTAAATCTAAGTTTAAACCGGAATTTTTGGTTCCTTTACGTTGATGACACTTTCATAATCTAGAGACATGGACTAGATGAACTAAAAAAGTTTTTCGATTTCATCAATCGATTACATCATAATATCCAGTTCACCATTGAGATTGAACAAAACAGAAAATTGCCTTTCTTGGACGTATTATTTCACAAAATACCTAGTATAGCATTAGGACATAAAGGTTACAGAAGAACTTACCCATACAAACTAATAGCTACATGCCTCCTTCCACTACGACCCATCTAAAAAACAATCGGTCATCAACTCCCTTGTTTACAGAGCTGTCTCCATAACAGATAAAGATAATTTACAAAAAGTATTATAAAATGTTAAACAAATCCTAATACAGAACGATTATAGAAGCCACCAAATTGATATAGCAATAAGAAAATACACTAAAAAAAAACAACAAACAAGTAAATACAAGCTATAACCCAGTGGGCACAAAGTTTGGTGACGTCTTCACGACATTGTTACGACATCTTTGCGACAACTTCACGACATCCTATGTCCATGTCGTTTCGATGTCTTTGCGATATCAAAAAGACATCGTCAGATCATACGACTTATTTACGATATCGTAAAGACACCTTAACGACATGGACATAGGATGTCTTAAAGTTGTCGTAAAGATGCCGTAACGATGTCGTAAAGACGTCGTCAAATTATGTGTCCACTGGGAAAGACCGAAAGAGAAAGAAACAACCACTATCCTACCCTACATCCAAGGTGTCACAGAACAAACAGAAAATTTATCAACAAAAACACACCATCCAAACCATATTTAAAGCACCCGCGAAAATAGAACAACTACTAAGTAACCCTAAAAACAAAAAAGTATTCTTCAATGATCCGGGAGTATATAATGAAAGGAAACCTTAAAAGACCCTAATAACATCAATAGAAATAATGGATATAATACCTATTCGATTTGGCTTTCTGTTCTCCCAAAAAAAAAATAACTTGATTAGCCAATCATGTTCGACGAGTCCCCACGGTGGGGCGCCCTGGCCAATCACAGGCATCGTAGAGAGTATACACAAGTGCAACATAACCTGATACCTCAGTTTAGGTTTATCCCTGAAAAAGTTAACAGCAATGTTCACGAAACATCTGCAAAATTCGTAGTTTTATAAACAATTGGAACCATCAATATATCTTTTTATCAAAATGACTTATCGTGAAAACATTAAATTTATCATTAATATAAGTCTTCGGTAACTTAGGTGAATTATTTTTTCTAAAAGTTCGCAGGGAAAGATCTGTTGCAGAAAAAAAATGCAAGGAAATTTTTTTTATGAAAGATCTATCTAGTCTGAAAAGACGCTTAAAATTTCTGTTATTCTCTGATGATAATACCAATTTTTCGGATAACTTAGATTAGCCATGGCCTACTTGATATCCCAACTAAAGCTGGATATTGTGTCGAAGTCACGACCGAATAAATTTAAATGGGGGGGGGGGTCCAAAAATGTATTGACATTTATTTTCTTCGTTTTTGTAGGCATATCGCGCCGGAAGTTTGTTTTTATCGACACCAAAATAGATCGATTTGAAAAAAATTATATTTAGAGGTGGCTCAAGCCCAATTAAATTCAATACCTGTTTCCCATAAGAATAAAGTAGTTTTCGTAAATTTTATTTAGTATCTTCAATATTAGCTAAGTTCACTCGAGCTTTAGCATTTATCATAACAATTAGCCATATAATAGGAATTGAATATTACTTTTCAAATCATAATCGCATAACTCTGTCGTATAGGATCCCAAGAAAAGCCCATATCTGAAAAATAGAATTTTGTGAATTTTAGGCGCTAATCATGATTTTTCGCTGTTTTTAAAATGAAAATTGTTTCTAAAAAATGATATACTGCTTTATACTGATAATATGATATTGAAATAAATTATTTAAACAATTTATTATTTTTTCATAATTTTCCTCTCACAACAGGGATTGAAAGTCGCAGTTTTTCAAAAATGTTCCACTTTTTGTCCAATTTTTAATGAAAGTACTCATTAGTTACTCTTAACCAAAATTATTGTTTAAACGATTTATTATTATTGTTAATTATATTATCTTTGATTAATGCTAGAAATTGTGTTTTTTCTGAAATTTTCAACTCTTTATCCACTTCTTCCTTGGTGTGAGTCAATATTTAATTCAATGAGAAATGATAATTGCTTAAATAAATTAGTATTCTTTATAGCTATTTTCTTCTCTAGATTAATACTAGATAATTAAAGGCTTTTTATGACTTTTTAACTCCTTGTTTACTTCATACTTAGTGAGTTAATAATAATTGCAAATTTAAAAAAAAAATATTTCAAACAATTTCTTTAGAAATTTTTAACTTTGATTTGCCTTTCTGATAATAAATAATAAATACTAGATATTAATATTTATTATTTGTTTTGAAATTTTATTAATTTAAACTTACTGAGTAAAAAGTTAAAACAAACCTTAAAAATTCAGGACAAATCGCATCTTTTTGCAATTTTCCGTGAAAATATAATTGTAAACAATAATAATTTGTTTAAGCAACTATATTTGATAAATTTCAATCATTATTTCCAAACTCTAAGTAAAGACTGGACAAAAGGTAAAATATTTAGGGCCAAACCAAAACTTTCTGAGAGTATTCAATTATAATATTATTAAAAATAATAATAAATTGTTCGAGTAAAAGAAATTAATTTTGTTACATTCAAATAGCTACACATCTCAATGTAATTAAAAATTGGACCAAACGTCAACATTTTCTGAATAAACTTCAATTCTCTAGCGCTATTATAAGACAATTTTATTAACAGAAATAATAAGTTGTTTGAAAAATTGCTTTGTCAAAATTAATGAAGTATTACCTCACCTTAATTGAAAATTGAACAAAAAAAGAAACATTTTTGAAAAAACCTAGACTCTAACTCTATTCTAAAAGAAAATGGCTGAGCACAATAAGTAATTTTAAACAAATTAATTTAAACAACTTTTTATCCTTATAAAGCACTACTTGATGTATTAAAAACAATCTGAAATTTTAAAAACCGAAAAAAAAATTATAATTTTCACCAAATTTTTATAAATTTATTCGGGAGATTTTTTTAAATTAATATTTTATTCATTTCGGATGGCTAATTGTGAATAGAAATGTTGAGTTTTCACAGGATTTAGATGATATTGAAGATTCTCAATGCAGTTGACAAAATAATTTTTTTATGGTCTGGTAAAATATTTATTTAAATGTTACTGAAGATTCATAATTTCACTGAAAAATTCATCTTATTAGTTAAAAATTTAAATAATAAGCTGTCAATTCATTCTTTGTTTGTTTAAAAATTAGCTTTTTAACTATAAAAGTTATTAAATTTTGTAGTAAAATTTATATTTATGTATGAAAAATGGACAATTTTTAACAAAAATTCAACTATTTGTTTAAATATTCAATTATTGTGTCAAAATTTCTTCTTTTTTTACAAAATATATTTGTTTTGATAACAAATGCAACCACTTGGTTGAAAGTCGAACTATTGCTTTTTAGTTAAACATTTAAGATTTTAGTTAAAAATGAAGCCATTTCCTTTTTAAATTGCCTTTTTTCTCAAAAATTAAAATTTTGTGACATAAAATTCAAATGTCTTTTGGAAAACTCTTGTATTTTGCTGAAAATTGCTTTTTTTTTTGTAAAAATGATCCTTTTTGGTGAAAAATTAATCCTTTTGTATGAAAAATCAACTACTTAATTCAAAATTTATTTTGTTTAGTTGGACGCCCAACTAATTTGTTGAAAGTTGAACCAATTTGTTAAAAAATAATTTTTTTATAAGAATCACCTCTTTGGTTAAGTATTTAACTATTTTACAAAAAATAGTATTTTTGTTTTATTTAAATCTAATCTTTTTGGGTAGAAAATTTATCTAAGTTGTTAATGAAGTTATTTTTAGTGAAAAAATCGACTTTTTTATATGTAAATTTGTCCCTTCGGATTAAAAATGTATGTTCTATGGTAAAAAAAGTATGTTGTATTTAATATAAATTTTATTATTTTGATATGTAATGAAAATCAGGTGTACTATAAATTCACTAATATCAATATAAACGAAAAACTCACTATGTTTATTAAAATAAATATTTTGGAAATTATCTCTTAGCAACAAAAGGTCTAGATTCGTTAAAATCTGATTATACCTTCAAAGGAATATTTATTTAATTTTGTTTTTAAATATTTATTTTTGCATAATCCACAATCGTACTTCATGATATATTTTTATGAATATCTGCTTCTTTAGATAATTACAATTTTCTAAAGGAAAATAGAAAAATGAACAACCGTACAAAATTTTAAAATTCAGAAACAGAATCCTGTTTAAAAGTAACGTTTTCTAATATTAATTATTACCTAATTACCTAATAATTATTACCTACCGACCTAACTGAGTTTATAAATTTTTACGAACCAATTAGTCTTCTCTCATTATTGAATTATAAAATATTTTGATTCAGTGAGGCAATAAAGCATCTTTTATGTCCGAAAAAAGACTATAAATTTAAAAAAAAATTCTGTAGACACTCAAATTCCTTATTATATACAAAAATTAATTTGTACAAAGTTCGCTGAATTATTGAATTTATTATTGTAATTTGAAAAGTATACGAAATTATCATTTTTCTTAATTTTGTTCAAACAATTTGAAGTCAATTCTATCAAATTCGAGAGAGGTTACTTAAATTTAAGCATTCCTCAGTAAGATCTTGTTATTATTTCAATAGGCTTAAAAATGTTACACCATCGCGCCGTTTCATAAAACTTGTTTATTTATTACGCTTTCCCTGTTTCTAAATTAATTTAAAATTAGTGCATATAATTCTGAATAATTTTCTTTTTACAAAGAAATTAATTTACCACTATTGAATTAGGAATTATCTCTACTACTCAAAGTAATGAGGCTAATAAGTCCGTTTATAAGCCCCCAACAGATTGGGCTAAGATTGCGTAAGATTGTTCATTTGAAACTGTCTCACAAAAAAATCTGCCACGATTTTTCGAATGAGCATTTCATTTCGGAAAAACACGGGCTTCACACAAAAATTTTAAATGGGATTTCGAGCAGCTTTTTCCCACACTTTTTAATATTTTTTCCACGATATTTAATATTTTTCACATCCCTTCCTGTTTTCCCACGCTTTTTATATATTGTCCACGTTATTTATTATTTTTCTGCAATTTTTCTTTCTATTCATGCTATTTCATGTTTTCCCACACTTTATTATATTTTTCCACACCCCTTTCTATTTTCTCACGCTATTTTATATTTCCCTACTTTTCTTCTTTTTCACACGCTTTTTAAAATTTTCCCCTTTTTATATATTCTTCCGCGCTAATTATTATTTGCCCATGCCCTTTTTTCCCACGATATTTCATAGTTTCCCACGCTTTCTTTACATTTTTCCACGCTATTTCATACTTACCCACGCTTATTATTTTGTTTCCCACGCTATTTCATATTTTCCTACTCTCCTTTTTCACCCGCTCTTCAAATTTTTTCTCTTTTTAGATTTTTTCCCGCGCTAATTAATATTTTTCCACGCTTTCTTGACATTCTCCCACGCCATTTCATACTTCCCTACGCTCTTTCATATTTGGCCACGCCTATTTATTTTTCCCTGCGCTATTTTTTATTTTAGGACGCTACTTTATATTTTTTAACTCTACTTTCATTTTTCTCACGCTATTTTATATATTGTTTTACCACTATTCCTGTTTTCCTACGCTTTTTACATCTTTTCAAAGCTATTTATTATTTTCCCACAAACTTTCTTACTATTCATGCTATTTCACATTTTTCCACACTTTGTTATATTTTCCCACAACCCTTCCTATTTTGACGAGCTATTTCATATTTTCTTACTCTCCATCGTTTGCACAAGCTCTTTAAATTTTTTTCTCTTTTTATATATTTTTCCGCGCTAGTTATTATTTCCCCAAGCGCTTTTGTTTTTCCACGCTATTTCATATTTTCCTACGCTTTCTTAGATTTTCCCACGCCATTTCATACCTGCCCACGCTTATTGTTTTGATCCCCACGCTATTTCATATTTTGCCATGAGTATTCATTTTCCCAGTTCTTTCTATATTTTACCATGCTACTTTCTATTTTCCAACACTTTTTCTATTTTTTCCACACTTTTTTATATTTTCATTCGCTATTTTTTATATTTTATCACACTATTTAAGGGCATGTGACACAGCTAAATACCTATATTACCGACCTCACTTTTTCAGTTCACTGAATGTTTTTTTAAACCTAAGAACTTTTTTTATAAATAAA
>NC_046657.1:68091767-68097115 GCF_010883055.1 Belonocnema kinseyi
GTTGATTTCAGATTGAAACCCATAGTTGTGTTAAGTTAAAAGCTTATGCATTTCCTAAAGTATATAAACAAGATCTTAATAGCAGATTTTTAATCTAAATAAAAAAATTAATAACATTATAGTACCTAATACTCATTCATTAGTATCTGTAGACGTGGTCTCAACGTTTAATAATATTCCTTTAGATTTAGCCTTAGATTTTATTTAAGAGAAGTTAAATTTAAATAAAAATCTTACAAAAAGATCAAACAATTAAACAGTAATTGCTGTAAGAAGTTTTTTAAATAACACAGTTTTTCTTTTAACGACAAATTTTATAGACAGTTATCAGGTTTTTCAATAGGATCTCCTTTATCTACTATAGTATCAAACTTGGTTATTGAAGATGTGTTAAAATTAGAATTGTACCCACTGATAAGACTACAGAACTTTTTAACGTCTCTAACACTAGCGATAATTACATTTAGTTCACACTCAAGATAGAAAAAAACAACAAATAACATTTTTTAGATTTAACGATACAAAAAATAAATAATGGAAACATAATAACAAATTGGCATAAAAAACCATACGGGTGTGGAAGTTACTTGAATTTTAAATTCAATCATATGTTAAGCTAAAACTTCGGTTTAAAAAAAATGTTTAGTCGATAGATACATCAAATTAAGTGACATAAAATAGAGAAAATAAAATGTAGAATAAATAAAATCCACCTTCCCGTGTATGAATCCAATCAGAGATCCGGTCGGGTCTCGGACGGATTGCAACAGCTTAAGACGGGCGCTGGTCGGGGAATCCGGCAGGGATGCGGCTAAAAACGTCAAGGTAAAGTGGTCGGATCCCGGCTTTAATGCTGGCCGGGATCCGGTCAGGTAATCCGGCCACAAAACAGTTTAAAATTTTGCTTTAGGCGAAAAATTAGTAACTTGTTTTGTCTTTTAAGGCTCATCGTAAAGATTACGGTAAATTTCGAAAGTAAAATCAAGTGAACCAATTCTGACAAGAAAATTGGAGTAGAATTTTAATCCCCGATGATAGAATCTCGTAGCAATTTGGAAACCACGTCGTTATTTAGGGTTAGGAAGGAAGAAAGGAACATCTGCATACACAATAGTTGATTTTAATTTAGAATAATAATTATTCGTGCACTAAGTGGGGTTTTCAAATTAATTAATGAAATAAGGTTGATTTTAACCGCGAGTCTCGATTTTATTTGCAAACTTCGAAGAGACGACGCGACGTGCGTGCAAGGACCATCCACGTTCCAGGTGCGAAACTGAAAGTTACTGAGGGTCTGTGCAGACGTCAGACGCAGTAGGCGCTATACATGGCGGTAAATTTGAAAGTGTACAGGCTAAACATTGTCTGAACATAGAGAAGTTTATAAAAATTGTATCATTTCTGTTCTCATTATATTAAACTTTTACTCGGGTGAACCTGGTTATACATCATAGCCACGGAGACTAAATCAAGTAACTGATGAGATCAGAATCTTATAAGTTAAATCAAATAATTTAATCCGATGCTTGAAAGGTTGGAGGTGATTTATTTTTTGTCTTTTTTATATATTTTCAAAATTGTTTATAATAATTTTTATTTTTATTTAAATATTTTTTTTATTTTATTTTATTTTGTTTTTATTTTCTTATATATACAAAATTTTTTGCCTTGATAAGGGTGCCGTATGGGTGCCGAAACGTTGGTGATTATATATATATTTACAAATTTTCTTCAATTGTGATTTGATAACGATAAGAAAAGAAGAAGACGAAAGAAATAAAAAAGAGAAGGAAGGGGATTTGGTATGTTGCCTCCTGATTTTTTTTCCTCTTTTTTATTTCTGACAAGAAAGAGCCCAAATTTTTTCTTTTCATTTTTAGAATGAAGAAGCTTTTTTCAGATTGGAATAGGAACATTTTATGGTGTTTGCCCAAATTTGGTCGTTAGATTCTTGATTTTATTTTCAGGAATTATTTACATCAACATGATTATTGGTCGTTCAATAGGATTTTAAATTTGATTTTATTCTAATTCAAAAACCTTAAATTGTAATTTAAAAAGTTAAATTATTCAAAAAATTTAATTTTTTAAAAGAATTTAAAAAGGCTCATTTCTTTTTCACTGATCTGATAAAGCTTAAAATTAGAATTTAAAAAAAAATTATTTAGCATCCATAATGACGTCTTTGATAATATCACAGCTCTTAAAACATCTGTAATTTATGCAAAAAAAATTAACCTGACCAGTGCCCGGTTGTCTCCCAACTATGGGATATAACCAGGTTGGCCCGGCCAGTAACCGGCCGGCCCCGGACTACGTGATTCGAGAAAAATTTAGCCCAGTCGTCTCCCGCCCGGTTTCTGTTCATGAAACCCAGTCAGGGATAGCCCGGCCGGGACCCGACCAGAAATCTTGTTGTATTTTGACCAACAAGGGAAATTTCTACACGAGTTACCATTAAACAACTATACTTTGCCGTTAATAGAGAATATCATAAAAGAACGTATTCACGAAATATATAATAGTTCTATTTTATAAAAAAAAAGATTTAGATAACAAAATTTAGAAGGAAAAATCTAAAAGTCACCATAACATACATTCAAGATCTTTTGGCACGATTGAGGAGATCCTTAAAAAAATTCAATATAAAAGCAATTCAAAAATGAACACACCTTAGAAAAATTGTGACCTGATGAAAAGATTTCTGATATAATAGAAAACTTGTCGAATTTTAATTATTTATTTAAATGCCCTGGTTGTAATAAAATCTACATTCGTGAAACTAGCATGAGATAAAAAACCAAAATTTATTAGCATAAAAGAGATTACAGAATTGGCAATTAAAACAGAGGTTGGTCACAAAATTCATGAAAATCTAATCACCTTTTTGATTTTCATAACATACAAATATCGTCTAGAAAAAACAATGCTTTGAAAACAGGAATCATCGAATCAAATTATTACAACAAATATATTTAAAATTCGATAAATTTAACAACCATTCAATAGATTTAAAAACATTTTTAGAGGAAAAAATCTCCTGGCCTCTAAAAATGGTTTAGCCCGCATGATGCTCCTAAGATGCCTTCCTTTTGTGAGCAGAAACTTAAAAAAATATTTTAAAAAATAAAAAAGATGAGGTTTTCCTGAAATTATACTTTTTCATGTTTTTAAAATTTGAAAAGGGGTTTTCCCGAAATTATATTTTTTAATGTCTTTAAAATTTGATAAAAATAATATTTTCTCTAAAATCCTACATTTCTTATTTTTATAAATATTTTTTCAAAGTTTTTAATAATAAAAGAAAGGCATCTTAGCGGCATCAAACGGGCAGAGCGAGTTTTGAGGCCGGGATAACTTTTTTCCCTAAAAAAGCAGTTTAAAAAATTTTTTTCTTGAATATGAAAAATATCGCAAAAGAACAAGAAACATTTTTGGTAGAACTTTTTTAGACGTGCAAACTTAAATCATAACAATTTTTCGCATCTATAATTGTTTTATGAAAAAAAAACTAAAAATTTGTTTGTAACCAAATAGAATTCTCCTATCTACCAAGGTTATTTAGAATTCATCAAACTTATAAGATATTTTCATTAGCAAAGTAAAAGAAAAAAAAATTTTAATTAAAATAACGGTTTATTGAGAAGATTGAATTTTAATTTTTTATTAATTATTTTTATTAAATAGCGTGGTAAAATAATAAATAGTATGAAAAATGTATAAAAAGTGTAGGGAAACAGGAGGGTCGTGGGAAAATATACAATAGCATGGGAAAATAGGAAGGGGTTTAGCCAAATATAAAATAGCATGAGTAAAAATCAAGGACGTAATAAAGTATTAAATAGTTTATAAAATTTAAGAAAAGCATCGGGAAACAGGAAGGGTTGTGAGATTATATAAATTAGCGAAAGAAAAGCTGAAAACGCGTGAGGAGTTATAAAATATAATGAAAAGAAAGAAAGAGCGTAATAAAATATTCAATAGTTTGAAAAAATATACAGAAAGGGAAGTGAAGCATTAAGGGCCGTGAAAAAAAATAAAATAGCTTAGGAAAATATGAAAAAAGTATCATAAAATATGAAATAGCCTAATAATAAAAAAATTGTTGTGAAAATAGTGTAGAAAAAAGGAAGGGGTGTTGGGAAGTATTAAATGGCGTGGGAAAATACGAAATAGCGTGGAAAAAGCAGGGAAGTGGAAAAATATGAAATGACGTGTTAAAATACAAAATAGCGCGGGGAAAGAGGAATAAGCGTGGAAAATTATTGAATAGCGTGGTGTAAGAGGAATGGGCTTGCAAAAATATTAAATAGTATGGGAAAAATAAAAGAGGAGCGTAGACAAATATGAAATAGCGTGTAAAAAAAGGGCATGGAAAAATAGAAAATATTGTGGAAAAGTGTATAAAAAGTGTAGGGAAACAGGAACGATGTGGAAAAGTATGAAATAGTGTGGAAAAATGGGAAAGGGTTTGGCAAAATAGAAAATAGCATACCAAAAATAACAGGACGTGGTAAAATAATAAAAAGTGAAAAAATTTCTATGAAAAGCATAGGGAAACAGGAAGGGTCGTGGGATTATATAAATTAACGAGGGAAAAGCGGAAAAAGCGTAAGAAATTATAAAATAGAATGCAAAGGAACAAAAGGGCTTGATGAAATATTAAATACTTTGAAAAAATATATAAAAAGCAAAGGTGAACAGTAAGGGTCGTGGGAAAAATATATAATAGCTTAGGGAAATATAAAAAAGTATAATAAAATATGAAGTAGCCTAAGAATAAAGACAGGGGTGTGGGAAATGTGAAATTGCGTAGGAAAAATAAAAGGGTGTAGAGAAGTATTAAATAGCGTGGGAAAATAAAAAGGGGTGTGAGAAAAAGCAGAGGAGTGGAAAAATATTAAAGGACGTGGTAAAATATGAAAGAGTGTGGGGAAAAAGAGGCGTGGAAAATATTAAATAGAGTGGAAAAAGCAGCAGGCTTGTAAAAATATTAAGGGCATGTGACACAGCTAAATACCTATATTACCGACCACAGTTTTTCAGTTGACTGAATGTTTTTTTTAAACTAAGAACTTTTTTTGTAAATAAAATATCGAGCTGAAACTTTGGGAAATGTATTAGAGAACAATAAAGTACGTTTAAGTACAGCATTTTTGTAGGAACTTCACTGAAAATTATTTCATCTTTTTTCTGAACCTCAACATTTTTTGAACGTTCGAACTTTTTTTATACATAAAATATGAGTCTCAAACTTTGAGAAATGCAAGAGTCGAAAGAACACTACGTTTAAGTACAAAGCTTAATAATAAAAGATGTAAAAAAATATATTTCAACAATCAATTCCA
>NC_046657.1:68097215-68101018 GCF_010883055.1 Belonocnema kinseyi
ACCATCTTAAAACAACATCATTTAATTATTGTTAACTGCTGAAACTAAATTCGTTTTTACATTTTCATAGAAGTTATTATTTTGAATCTTCTCTATAGTATACACTGTTAAAAATGTTTATAAATCAACAATACTTCTAAAACACTTCTACAATACAAGAGGAAGGTAAAATTCCAATACATGTATTAGAGTGTTTTTATGAACAAAATTGTTCACAAGGAACTTACGGAATTCTCGAAATCCATGAAATTCACGGAATTCACGGATTTCATGTAATTCGCAGAATTCATTAAATTCTGAGAATTGATGGAACTCTTGGATTTCTTGAAATTTACGGCATTTAAAGAATCTACGGAATTCGAGGATTTCATGGAATTAAAAGAATTCGCAAAATTGGTGGAATTTGCAGAATTAACAAAAATTAAAAAATGTACAGAATTCACAAAATTCACGGAATTCGAGAAATTCGTGAGATAAGAGGAATTAACGGAATTCATATGATTAACGAAATTCTTGAATTTCGTGAAATTAGAGGAATTCATGGAATTAAAGGAATTAACGAATATTATTATATTCATGGAATTAAAGGAATTCACGGAATGTATGTAGCTTATGAAATATCAGGAACACATGGAATATGAGGAATTGTTTTCATTAACGGAGTTTACTAGATTGACAAAAATTACGAAAGTTCACGAATTCTAATAATTCTATGAATTTATTAAATTCGCGGAATTCGTGGACTTAATGGAATTTACGGAATTGATGAAATTCGCAGAATTCACAGAATTGAAGGAGTTTACGGAATTCATAGAATTCTTGAACTCCACGAAATTCTCGGAATTTACTGAAACCACGGTTTATTAGTTTACTAGTTTGACGAAATTTACGAAATGGAATACACGAAATTTATGGAATGCCTGAAATTCAATGAATTCAAAGAGTTCAGAGAATCAAAAGATGCATCCATGCATTCAGTGAATTCTTTGATTTAATTAAATTTCACGAATTCCTTGAATTTCATCAATTTGAAGAATTTCATGAATTTCATCAATTTGATGAATTCGTTGAATGCCGTGAATTAGTTGAATTTGGTGAAATCCTCAAACTGCGGAATTCCCATGACTCTTGCGAATTTCTAAAACTTGAAGAATTCCATCAATTCCGCTAATTCCATGATATTTGTTAAGCCCATGCATTCAGTGATTACAGTGATTTTCTTGAATTGCGTGATTTCTGTCATTTCCATGAAATTCTTAAATTTAGTTAATTTCTTGAATTCCGTCCATTTCATGAATTCTGTTAATTGCTTGAATTTTGTAAATTACTTGCACTCCATGAATTATTTTAATGTCGTGATTTCTTAAAATTCCGTATATTGCCTGAATGCCTTGTTTTCGTGAATTTTTGTAATTCCTTCAATTCCATGAATTCCATGAATTGCATAAAATTCGTACGTTCCAGGATTTACATAAATTCCTTGAAGTCTGTAATTTCTGCGAATTACTTAAATTGCACGAATTCCTTGCATATCTCTGTCTCAAACATTCGTCCTGAGCAATTATTTTTTTATTTTTTATTTCAAGCTTCAAAAGGTACTGAGTTACTGGATACTAAAGTTGTATTGTAAAATTCAAATAAAGGTGAGGTACCATACCGATAAAATTTTTAACAGTGTAATTATAATCACTTTTATGCACCAGCATTATAATAATTCTTTTATCAGCATTAAAAAATACCAATTCTTGGTATTTTTTATGTTTTATTGTTGAAAATTTGCAATAGTGTCTGTAATTTTATCATTAGTTTTTAGATTATTGTTTATATTGTGATTTGAAATTAATTCTGTAACTGTTCTTCTAATTTTTAGCTTGCCTTCATCATTATCTAAAAATTTTATTGAGTTTTCAATATTTGCTACGATATTGTTTACAGAAATTTTATTAGTAACGTAAGGAACACCAAATTTTTCTGCCAAGGCTGAAGATTAAGCTATTTCGTCAGGGATTTGTACATGAGAAACATTTTTAAAACATTTGTTAACTCTAAATTCTCGAAAGTTGGCATTAATTTTTAATTTTTTATCTTTCAAATATTGAAATTTTCTAATGCAATCATCTCTAAACTTAAATTTTATATTTTCTATTCCTGCTAATTGTAAATCAAAGATGAAATGTAAGGAATATACGCTAATATTTCTAATTAAACGAAACTTTGAATAATTAGTGATATGACCTAATTCGTGAATATTTTCAACTACGTTATTAATTTCGCAATTTAACAATTTTCCTTGAGTATTTGGTTCTGTGTTTTGTAATTTAAATAAGAGTTTAGAGTGCAAAATTATGAATTTCTAATTTATTCGTGTTATTTAGAATGTAGGCTGAACTTAAAGAATTCATTCGACACTTGATTAAAAACATATTTTGTTCTTTCAAGAGTACAAGTCGACATTGAAACTTAATCCATATGTCCATAATGTAACTTCTTACGTTTTCACAATATTTTGTCAAAATATAAGATATGTATTCCATGAAAACTTGTAGGCTACTGACCTTGCAATTACAAAATAAAAAAATTTTCAGATACGGAAGATCCAAAACTGTTTCTTCTTTCTTCGTCTATTATAAATTACCATTAAATGTTTCAGCAAATTATTAGTAATATGGTTGGTCAACATGAAGTCGAATTATATGTCCAAAAAAACATGTAAAAACATATTTATTTTTTAAAAATGAAATCATTCTCTACGTTTCGACCAACAATGCGGGTCTATTTCATATTCATGTTTCTACCACTTTTGTTTTAATATTGACAGAATAATGGGATTTGAAAAATCCCTACTTTTTTACTTATAGATTGTATTTTATCGACTCTTGAAAAAGAGCCACAGTCATGGCCGAAAAGTAGAAAATTTCTTTTTTTTTAAGTAAAAATTTTTTTACATGTTTTTTCTTGACATTTTATTTGACTTAATTTTGAAGTTAGAGCCACCATATAAGTGATAATTTTCTGAAACATTCAATTAAAATGTATAACTGTTAAAAAAAAAAACAGTTTTGGTTTGTGCACTTCGCTTCTTCTGTCGCAAATCAATATGAGAAATGATTTATTGACTAAACTTAATACAGTTCCCTTATCTTTTACAGAATTAAGCTCACAGTCACATAACAACGATGGTAATCAAGTCCCGCGTCTACGAAAAATACGAACCCACGGGAATGTAGGAGGTCAGTATTTTTATTAAAATAATCCAAACTATTATTTTTTCCTGGCAAAAGAGCTCACGAATTTTGGGCGCTCAGTTGATTTCGTCGCATTGCCTTTTGAGCTTAAGCGTGAGCCGAAAGTTCTACGAGGGTAGTTCAATAAGTCCTTAGAATGACCAACATATGGCGCGCGAATCGCTCCAAATCATCTGTTTTCAGTCAGCACCACTCTCGACTAGATATATGGTGCAGTCACAGTCCACATCTTCTGAATTTACGTGTTTTTATAACCAATTGAAAAAAAAAATTGTTCGTTAAGAAAAATGGAAAAAAAAGAAGTTCAAAGCGGTAATCAAACATTTTCATTTAAAGGGTTTAACTCCATATGAGATAAAAAATGAATTGGACTCAGTTCATGGCACATCTGCCCCTGCCTTAGCAACGGTTTATAACTGGGGAAATGGATTTAAGCGTGGTCGTACATCAATAAGCGACGAACCACGTTCAGGAAGGCCCGCAGAAGCAAGTACTCCCGAAATCATCAATAAAATCCACGATATGGTGTTGAAGGATAGAAGATTAAAAGTGCGTGAG
>NC_046657.1:68101118-68103658 GCF_010883055.1 Belonocnema kinseyi
CCAAAACAGTAGATCCTATAAAATTATCCAGTAAATACATTAATATTTTTAAAATATTGAGATGTTTATCAAAATTAATATATGATTATTATAAAAAAAAAAGTAGAAATGTGTGAATACATAACATTATAATCGATAGCTTAAATAATCATTTGGTGAGAACTGATTGATTGACTGCAAAGAGTCGGGACAAACTTCATACTTTCTTCAGTAAGGCCGCGAGTACCTCACCGCGCGCCGGCCATAAGCACCAAACGCACTGTCGCGCGCACGAAAGGCGCTACTTGTAAATTGCGATAACTAGGATTCCGACTGGTTAATCCAATGTCGCGTACAATGAGTTGCTTCTTCAATTTTCGAAAAATATTCAATAGGTCAAGAATAATCGATACTCAAAGTTTGAAAAAAACGTCAAATTTTGATGTTTGAAAATTTATAACTTTGTAAATATGCATTTAACAAAAAAGTTGCAAGAAAACTTTTATGCTTAGAATTATCCATATTTACTAAAAAAAATTTGTCCCATAAAAAAAAAACTTTTTTTCCTGTTTGTTTAAACAATTGCGTTTTAAACAAAACCTATCCACTTCTCGTAAAATTAACCGGTACCATTGGATTCAGCGGGTCAAAATACATAAGATTAACTAGTTTTTACCTTTTGCCTCTAGAATGCATACGGGAACATACCCAGTTCCCGGACTACTAGTCCGGATGGCATATACCCGGTCCTCTTGAAGACGGTTAGAGAGACCATCATAAAGCAGCTCGTGAGACTTACTAAGGCTTGTCTGACACTCGCATATGTCCCGAAGACATGTAGAGGTACAAGAGTAGTCTTTGTTTCGAAAAAAAATCCCGATCGGTTCTAATTCTGCCTTCCCAACAAGAAAAGTAGTAACTACATGGCAGCACATTCGGAGAAGAAAGGTAAAGTTTATTTTTTGCTGTAGCATACAAACTAACAAAGATTGATGAGCAAGGTGACTTTCAAGGTTAGAAAATGATAAATTTGAAGAAAATGAGAAGAACAATTTTTTTTTCTTTTTATTGTGATAAAATTGTAGTTACGACAAGTCGACTGGTTGCGATGGCAGCAAAAGCTGTCCTAACTACAGAAAATGGCAACAAAAACTGAGAGAATTAAACTAATAAATGCAACACCTCTTTCTGAACATGGTGCTGCAAGTGCTCCGGCATATCAAATTAAGATTGCAAAACTTACACCAAAACTTAAAATATTTTAATATAATAAGGGAAAGCTTTTTTTGAAGATTAGTTTGGTTATTTTGCAATTTAATTCAGCAGAGCAAAGTAAAAACAAGCGGCTGATCTCAGATTTTTGTATCTAGCTCAGTCGCCTGCTGGTCAGGACGTCGTAACTACACAGGTACGCATGCGCATTCGCACTTTTGCAGTTGCGAAATCCAGGAATGTCGGCCGTAGATACGAAAAAATACTTTGGAAAAATTATAAACAATGCGGAATAGAAATGCCTCACATCCTTCCGACTAAAAATATTGAAAATACTTGTAGATATATGTATATTTGCGACAAGTAACATAAATCAAAACACAACTCAAGCAGAAAGAACTCGTGGTTAAAACATTCACAGATCTCAATGAAGCCCTCAACTACATTTCTAGAGAAATTATCAAGTAGGAAATGATTATACATCTTGTGCGAATTGCAACCGTAAAATGAAACTGCCACCTGTTGGCCAATAGGAAGCTTACAACGACTAAGAGTGATGCAACTTTATGTGAAACCATTAACCCGAGATGTCCACAGAGAGACAGACGATATAATGTTCATTGTGCGCGTCCTGAATCTGGATGCTCTCTTCAGAGTAATGTAGGAAGCACTAAACATAACGGATTTCTGGTGCAAGAAGTCTGAACTATCAGTCAGTCTAATTAAAACAGACGCGATTGTATTCAGCAGGTTGTATAAGTGGCAAACCGCGAATAAACTGAAATTTTGAGGACAACAGCTGGAGATCAAAGAACGAGCTAAATGTCTAGTATGAATGTATGTGGATCTATACAGCGATTTTGCGACCTAGACCAAGCTGTGCAGTGACAGTTTGATGAGGCAGAGTCGAATTGTCCACTGTGATGTCTCGAACAGCCATGGACTGCATAGAGGCCAAAAGATACAGATGGATTTAAATTTAAAATCTAACCGGGTCAAGCTCGGGAGAAACAAACTCAAAGTCATAACAGAAATTTGTATAAGACACGTAGGCCTCGGCTATCAAAGACGTAAGTTAGAAATAACAAAGAGCCTCTTTTGTCGTATGTGCGGAAAGGATGATGAGACGGCTATTCGCATCATTTTTCGCTTCCTCGCGCTTGCGGGAAAATATCGAACATTCACAAGCTGTAATTATATCAGCGAGCCAGAAATATTGGCCAAATGCCTGGCTGCGGTCGTCTGTATAGATACGAGGGTAGTTCAATAAGTCCTTAGAATGAAGTATAAAAACAATTTTTTTGGGTAAATTTTTTTTTATTTTTCAACATAATCTCCTTGGAGCTCTA
>NC_046657.1:68103758-68160848 GCF_010883055.1 Belonocnema kinseyi
TTTCGAAAAATATTCAATAGGTCAAGAATAATCGATACTCAAAGTTTGCAAAAAACGTCAAATTTTGAACTTTGAAAATTTATAACTTTGTAAATATGCATTCAACAAAAAAGTTGCAAGAGAACTTTTATGCTTAGAATTGTCCATATTTACTAAAAAAAAATTGTCCCATAAAGAAAAACCATTTTTTCCTCTTCATTTAAACAATTGCGTTTTAAACAAAACCTATCCACTTCTCGTAAAATTAACCGGTACCATTGGATTCAGCGGGTCAAAATACATAAGATTAACTATTTTTTACCTTTTGCCTCTTGAATGCATACGGGAACATACCCAGCTCCCGGACTATAGGAGACTTTAAGGACTGAAAAGAATTCCAAAGCTACCTGAGCATGGAAGGGGTAATCATCATCAATCAATTGCATGGAACCGCCTGCTGTGCCTTTTCCCTGAGGCTGATCGTGCCTAAGAAATTTGCTAGGATGCTGTCCTTAATGAGAAATGCAATCCCTCCAACCGATGTAGGTCA
Organism: Belonocnema kinseyi; assembly: GCF_010883055.1. Lineage (NCBI taxonomy): Eukaryota > Metazoa > Arthropoda > Insecta > Hymenoptera > Cynipidae > Belonocnema > Belonocnema kinseyi. The sequence continues at coordinate 68,104,288 of NC_046657.1, forward strand.
TTTCCGTCCCGATTTCAAAATAAGTTATCGGTCCGAGAGCGACTTCGACCAAGGGATCCAAAAGGCCCGTTTAAAAAATTCTCTTACATGTTTTCACCATAATACGTTCACGCATACTTACATACAAGCCTCCCCATCAACTAAAAGGTGTTACAGTTCCTAGGAGAGGCATTAAAATCATAGGGAAATTAATTTTTAGTTCTTAGATTCCGATTTCAGCAACGTAAAAATGAAACGAACACTTACATAATACAGTTGTTTTCCTTGATTTTCAAAACTTTCTGTTCGACTGAAATTTTAATAATTAAAATTAAATTTCGCCCTTTTTTGTGCAGCTAAGCGGGCTAAACTTACACGCTAAGTGAAACAAGTATATTGTTAATTTATTATATATCATAACACTTTTTTATTGCTATTGTTTAAACCAATAAGTTCCTTAGCTGATATCGCGAAATCTCAAAAGAATACCATACTTAACTTTTTGTTTGTTGGTGCCAGATGTACATGCGTCAACCCAATATTCACAAAAGACAAAACTGGAGGTGTGTAGGATTTTTAGGCCTGAGCTACCTTGAGCCCTCTGACATGAAATAGTGAAATAGATGGTTAAAGATACTTATAGAAAAATTCGACAGGCTTGAACTCGCGTCTTACCGTTGAATAAATTATACTTAGGTTTATCATTAAAATTGGTTTGCACATGTATTTCATGAAATGCGCAAATTTATACACGAACATTAGGTTCTCCATGGCGATAAGGTTCAAAAGCGTAAGATTTTATGGTGATTTTAATTAATTTCATACGAGGACTACATGGCGTCTTGAAAAGGAAATTTCTACAAAGTCAAAATGTGATTCCCGACAAATGTACAATTCGGAAGCAACAAAAACTCTAAAGCGAAAATTATATATTTTAAAAAGGATGCGTTCATAACGTCCGAAGCATCAAAATAAAAATAAAAGATGCCCAATACTTTTCCGGGTACGTGTTATCGTCTTAGGCGAAAGAGAGCAAATAATTAAAATAACGGTATAAGATACCGATATGTTCAAATTTAATCGACTCAAGGGGCTCCTTATATTCGAAATGTTTAGCAAATATTAATTGTCACTTAACATTAATTTTAACGCAAGAACCACTTAGTTTTAGAGTCACAAGCAAGATATTAGAAGCGCAAATACCACGACTGTCCCTTGGCACGTGGCTGTCAAAATAAAGAGAAAACGACTTTTCGGACGTCGAGCACCACATCTCGTCTCCTATGAGCGAGTTTCCCCGAAACAACGCTGATTGGCTATTTGTGCGGCGCTCTCGTGGGATTAGTTGGTTTGAACTCTACTACCTCTTCTGAATTTTGGCGCCCGTCTAAGAGGAGATGCAAGGCGGCCACTGATAGCCCTTAACTAAATAAAAATATCAGCAGAGTTGATCTGAAGAATTTTCGGTAAATGAGGAAGCTATTGTCCTCTGTAGAGCGAGAGCGTCTGCATTGGCAAAACATACGGCAACAAATCCAGGACGACCAGACCTGCTTTTCATATTTATCGCAGGACTCTGGAACGGCCTATAGATCGTGATTCGGAGTCATCCCTGACTTTGTAGCTATACAATCTTTCCATCCACGTTCCGGGACTATTAGGGACTGCAAAAGGAAAGGCGGTAACCAGATTCAAATATGAACCTCGATTCCAAATTCTGCGAGTAAAAGCAAGCAAATCCCAGTTCTCTACAGACCTCACAGGGTCAGCACTCAGTGTCGTCTGAATTGTTACTGGCAGGTTGCCATTTGTCATTGTGTCGATTTTCAGTGAATATTTTCCTCCGGTTCAAACCGAATTACTTGGATCGGATTATGTGGATGTAGTCTTCTCCGGCAGTTCACATTGAGTCTACGCCTCGCAATTCAAGTCCCGATACTACCTGAAAACCCTGGTCGTTGCTATTAATTAATTTTTTATCTGACTGTGAATTCCTCTGAATTTCAAGGCCTATAATCGCTTGAATAAAATTATTTAGTCTATTTATTATTTTAGTCTGAGATCCTTGCTTGGCGGTCAATCTACTAATTCCATTCACGTAACTTCTTGAATAATTTTAGGGAATATTGATATACTCGTAGTTCATTTGTCATTTTACAGGATACAGCTTATGCTCAGGAAATAACGATGCTGATGAATATCTCCATGTAAACCCGATACTAGGTTTTTATACTGCACATGGTCAATATTATAATTATTATTAATAATAATGTTCATTTTCTCAGATTTCATTTATTTACTTCTTTTTTCGTCATTTCCTCAAACTACCCTTACTTTTGTTTTCTAATTTACCATCCCTGATCTTACTTTTCCTTCTCTGATTGCCCTACACTTCTTCTAACCTTCCTTTAATAATTTCCCTTAACGTTTCATAAGTGCTTCCAACTTCTTGTCCCTTTATTTCCTATACTTCTATTCCATTCATTTTCCTCACTTATCTTACTTCTTGTTCCCTTATTTTTCAACGCTTCTCCTAGTCTCCCTTCCATTATTTTACATAATTTCTTTAATTGCGCTGCGCTAGCTTAACCTGGAAACACTCCCATAATTTTCCCTTTTCTTAAATTATTCTTCTCTTCTTATTTTCTCTCAATGCAGCTACTTCTTTGCCCTCGTTCCCCCTAAACACATTCTTAAAATTTCCTTTTCTCGTTATAACCCCCCCCCCCCCCCCCCCCCCCCCCCCAACCCTGTTATACTAGTTCGCCATCCCTCAATTTCCTTTAAGTTCTGAAGCTTTCTCCCTTCATTTTCTCTCATTTGCCATCCATGCATTTTCTACTTTTCTTCTACTAATTCTCCGTCACTACCTCTAATTTCCCGCTTTCCATTGCGCCTTACTTTTCTATCCCTAATATTTCGTCACACCTCTTCTTTTCATTGCCTTCTACTGCTCTTAACTACGTTCCCACATTATCCTTTACTTCTGCTCCAGGGAAAAAGTACGGCAGATGAAGAGACAATTGATCGAAACTATACTGGTTTCTGCCCCAGCCAACAAAACCCTAATGAAAACTACGTTTTTGGTAAACGCGATTTTTGCGGTACCAAAAAAATACCTTAAGAACAGGTCTTCTTTAATTTTATGCAAGATGAATAAAATGTTAATGTAAATAATTCCTGAAAATAAAACCAATAATATAATGACCGAATTTGAATAGTTTGATTGTAAAAATTTGGTTGCTAGATTCTTGGTTTTATTTTCAAGAATTCCTTACATTAACTTGATTATCAGTAGTGTTTGTCCATGTTTGGTCGTCAGATTGTTGTATTTATGTTCAGAAATTCTTTACATTATTTTAATGATGAATTCAAAAGAAACTTTGAGGAACTACAAAAGACCAGACAAAGTGCCTTCTGCTGATAAAAAGTGATATGGCGTGAAATGTTCCACATAATAAACTTTCGCTTTAATTGAAAAGGGTTGGGTTATCCTGTCACGCAGTTTGGTTAATGATTACAAATAAAATCTCGAAGCAATATGAGTTATAATAATTAATTACACCTAAAGTCTCAATTCAATATGAGTAATGGGTTAGACACTAAACTTGATACATTTTCCTTGACCTTTTACAGAATCAAACTCACAAGCATGGAACTATGGCAGCAGTTCCATCCTAGATTTACCGCCAATACGAACCCAAGGCAATATAGTTAGTCGTTATTTTTATTAAAATAATGGTTACTATTATTTTGTCCGCAGTAAAGACTTAGTTCCTTCTGCGCTTGAGTATTTATCTTGCTCGGTAATAGTTTACTATCATATACATTTGTATCTTTTGGACTCTTTACAACCAATTAGCAATCACCACTCCTTTTAATCTTCCTCGGACTATCAGCTGTTGTTTTTCTTAGTGATTAAACTATTGGAAATTACTGTGACTGGTTTAGGTGCAGTAAAGTTTTTTTTTGCTGATAGTTTTCCTAGCACGTGCGATATCTCATTGCCCTTGATTCTACTGTGTCCAGGGATCTAAAGTAGAGTCACTTGCTTTTCCTTCGCTAGATTGTTCAGTACCTCAAAGCACTTACATACTAGTAGGGACCTACTCGTTGTTCCATTCAGGGTCATTATAGTAGCTCTGTTATTTGAGCAGATATAATTGTTTCTTTTTTTGTTATACTCCTATACTTTGTAGTCGCATGGCAGCATAATCTCAGATTGTTTAACTGTGGTGTTAAACCCCATTGGGATTGTGAAGCCCATTCCACTTCTTCTACGATGCACACTGGCTCCTGCTTTCTTCTTTTTAGAGCCATCTGTAAACAGCGGTTATGTCTTGCCGTTAATCTATTCTTCCTTCTTGTATAGGCTACGGAAATATATCTTGTTAAGAAGATAGCTAGTTTCGGACTCAAGAATTTATGCGACTAGGAATTGCTTGGAATCTCCTGCTATGTCTTCCTCCTGACACTAAACGTGCCTGGCAAATCTCCAAGACACCCTCGCCATCCTTTGGATCACGTGTATGTTATCTTCTCCGCCGGCTCACGTGAGCTTTTTCTAAAATCACCTAACATCTTCCCTGGATTCCTGCGCCCAGCAGCGACTGTCTAAACTCACTGTTGCTACTTGGTACTGCTAGAGTATTGTGCTCCATTGCAATTCTTTCCAATCTTACCTTTTTAATTTAAAAGTTGATCCTGGTAAAGGTTATGACTCATTGGCCATCCCTTAAGTCGGGTATTCCAACTTCGATCCCGGGATGTGCGTCTTTATTACGAGCTCTGGAATTTGATAAGTCGTGTCTGCCATTTTGCACAAGAGCAATATTAAGGACAGTTATATTAAGGATTACACTTGCTTTACTTCTGTGTAAGTCAACATTAAAAATTAATGATTCATTTAACTTGATACATTTCTCTTCTCCTTTTACAGAATCCAGCTCACGCTCAAGAGTCAACGATGATGAGGAATATTTCAATGTAAACCGCATACGAGGCTTTCATACTACACGTGGTAAATATTTTAATCACACGGGCCTACAAAAAAGTGGGTTTTGCGAGAGATCGAAATATATCTATATTGATTTTCGGGTACTCAATACTAATCTGACTTCAGCTTTTCCCCAGTACGTCAGGGTTTTTCCCTAGACGTGGAAAATTCCCTTTAAAATGAGCCTTTTCGCGTTTAAAATTCCCCTTGTTTTTCCAAACGTCTTCAAGCAATTTAGATGATGAAATCTTTATGTATTTTGGTGCGCTAAATGCGAATCTGACATTATGTTACCCTTATCCCTTCAGTGTTTTACACTGGATGCGAAAAATTCCCTAGAAAATCAGCTTTCTTTTACATGGAATACTCTTGTTATTAAATTCATCGGGAAAGCGCCCCAAAAGTCATATCATGATGTATTTTGGGGGTCTAAATACGAATCTGACCTTGTTGTTTCCTCAGCAGGTAAGGCTTTTCGCCTAGATACGATGAATTTCCTACGCAAGCAATTTTATCAGGTATAATGCCATCCTCATGACATTGAACATCATACATATAATGTAGACAGGAAGGCAATTTGAGTTATTCTTCATTATCTCAAGTTGCTCCAACAGGATTTGAAAGGAGAAGGTCACTCTGAAAACACATCCGACCTGAGTTTTTCTGCATTACCTAGGTTTTCATACTAGAATTAGAATTTTATTATATTGTTTTTTCTGGTCTTCGGAACACGTTTATCATTAAGATCTATCGAGTGTTTTTATTCTTCTATTTCTTTCTTTTCTCTTACAATCTCTTTTCAACATCCGACCTGTTTCTAGACGATTTCAAAACGAAAGTTAATTTCATAACAGAAAAATCTGATTTTCTAGGAAAATATCCGCATCTAGGGGAAACTACTGATGTTCTTGGCAAAAAATAATGTCAGATTCGTATTCAAAACACAAAAAATATAAATAGAGCATGTAAATGATTTCAATAACAAGGGTCTTCATAAACGACAAAGCTGATTTTCTAGGGAATTTTCCGTGTCTAGGGAAAAACAATGAGGTACTGGAGAAAAGTTAATATCACATTCATATTCAACGCACCAAAATATATATAGATACCATGTCTGACTAGTTCCAAGATGATTTCAATACCAAGGGTAATTTCATACTGGAAAATGCTAATTTTCTAGGAAATTTTTCTTATCCAGGGAAAAACCCTGACGAGATGGGAGGAGACCGTTTTTAGATTCATACTCAGCGCACCAAAATACAGCGAAACTCTTGTATAGCGCCGTTTTTGGGGCTGATGGTGGGTGGGAACTAACTCATTATAACCCACTCCCCTTTTTTTTCGTTCACGCTTAAATGCTCGCCTGAGTGACAACCTCAGACCCCGCGCACCCCGCGCAGCTCCTATTACACCTACCTGTGGCGCGGCGTCAACTCTCAGAAGGGTTATAAAAGGGAGGGTTATTGAAGGGTTGCATTGAACATAAATGCATTATGCTCTCATCTGCTTATAGACTATTTCAATACCAAGGGTAATTTCGTATCAGATAAATTCGATTTTCTCGAAGAATATTCGCGTCTAGGTGGCGCTAGTAGTAACTTTGTTCTACAAAACCATGCAGTAGCATAGGAAAAATGCAAAAAAATGACAAAATAAATATGAAATATCCTTTAAAATAATTTTTTTTCATATTGTCGAATCAGGTAGCAAATAAAATTGATGTGCTTACTTATTATTTTGTTTAATGTAAGAAAAACTACATGAATAAAATAATTCAAATTAAAAAATCTGCCCGCTACGCGGGCACATTCTCGTGTCGCGCTGCGCGCGCGGCTCGCTTGCTCGCAAGTTTGAGCGCGCCTTGGGCGCGGGACTGTTGGTTTTCGCACTTCGCGCTCGATTGTAAATATACCTCGCGCTTCATGCTCTATTATGTATTAACCTCGCGCTACGCGCTCGGTCTTTATATTTTCGCACATTCTTGCGCAAACCTTTCAAAATTAAGACTCAAAACATCCACCACTGTAATTTCGTGATTGTCAATTCTCTTTCGTTAAAAGAGCTTAGTTCGAGAATTTGAGTGCACCTACGAAACGCGACCGATAGCAATCACACTCTGCGCTCGGTCTTTGCATTTCTCCCGCATTTGTATATAATATATATATATATATATATAATTACAACTGTAATTTTGTGATTTTGAACTCTCTTTTGTTAAAGCTCTTTCGGCTTTAACAAACACATTCTCATCACGTAGCTCGTGCTTCGCACTCGATTTTGTTCAATATGCCAACTTTTCTACATTATACACAACACTTTTATATCAAATATAATAAATTTTTTATTTAACTCTGCCTGGGATTGCTAATTAAAAAATTGCAAAGCAAAGAGGAAATCGTATTTATCATGATTATTTTTTTTTCTTATTTTGATTCAAATTGTATTCTAAGCTGCGCTGAAAAATTCATCATTTCAATAAATGTATATCATTACAATTCATAATATGCATAAAAAATTAATCATACTAACTCTTGTTTCCCTGTTTTTATAATTTTTTTATTTTTGTTCTTGTTTTTTACGATTGAATAAAAACGATTGCGCATCTGCTTAGGTTCTAATACAGGAACCTATATAGGGTCCTATGCTCTCTTTTGTCGTTTCTGTCCTTTTTCCAAAAATTTAATTTTTTTATTTTTCAATCTTACTTTTTACGATTGAAAGTCCTTTCAAAAAATGATTAATAATAAATTTATAGATCTTTTTAGGCGAACAACTTTTTTCTGTTAATTTTAGTTCGTACTTATGTCGGTTTTTCCAAAAATTTTATAGTTTTATTCTTATTGTTATTTTTTACGACTAAAGCAACAAATACGTGTCCCATAAAAAATTATAGCTCTTTTTTGGATAAACAAGCTTTGTCTCATTTTTTTTCGTAGCTTGTGTCGTTAGTCCAAATTTTTCAAATTCTTAAATTTTTAATGTTGTTTTTACGACTATAATCAAAAACGACGCATCCTATCGAAATGTGATTCATTACAAATTTGCAGGTCTTTCCAGGGCGCGCAATTTTAGCTTATTCATTTTTTGCGTATATTGCAGAGTTTAACCAAAAAATGCAATTTTTGGATTTGTCAATATTTCTGGTAAGATCATATTTGAAATGTTCAACGTTTCGAGCAAATTAGAAATGTTGTTATGATAATCTTGTAGGTCTTTCAAAAATCAACGTTTTTCTTCTCTTGAATTTTCTTTCAGATCATGCGTTACTTGGCTTAAAATTGTTGTTTATTGTTTTGGTTTTTGAAAATGCTATAACTCTGGTAATTTTCTTTTTACAGAAAAAAGTCACAGGGATAAATTGTTTGAGTTTCTGAGAACTATAAACAAATGCACATAGAATTTTCAAATCTTGAAAAAATGTGGTTTCAAAAATTTTCGGTATAATCAAAATTTTGAATGTTCAACTTTTCGTCCAAATTAAAATAGTTGTTATGATCATTTTGCAGGGTTTTAAAAAATGAACGTTTTTGTTTTTTTGACTTTTTTTATATCATTCGTTCGTTGGCTTAAACTGTTAATTTGATTTTTTTTTGGATTTGGAAAATGCTCTAACTCTGATGATTTTCTTTTTATTCAAAAACGTCATTGAGGTCAATTGTTTGAGTTTCTGAGTACTATGAATATTCGTACATAGAATTTTGAAATATTGAAAAATGTGCTTTCAAACATTTTTGGTACGATCAAATTTTGAATTTTCAACTTTTCGACCAAATTAAAAAAGTTGTTTTGATCATCTGATAGGTATTTAAAAAATGAACATTTAGTTTGCTTTTTTGGGATTTTGAAAATGCTCTAGCTCTGATCATTTTCTGTTTATAGAAAAAAGTCATAAAAAAAATTGTTTGGGTTTCTAAGTACTATGAATGATTGTTCATAGAATTTTGAAATCTTGAAAAAATGTTTTTTTTTTAAATTTTGAAAATGCGCTCACTTTTTGAATTTTTATCCAAAATAGCTGGTTTACGAACTTGTTCTTTCTTTTTAGGTTTTCAAACAATTGTGCTAAAGCAGAAACCAATCTGATCAATTTTTCGAAAGTTATTGTGCCTACAGAATACAGACTACAGACAGACAGAAAAAAACCTTCGTAAAAATCGTTTTTTCTGATTCAGTCGGCTTCAAAACATGGAGATTTGATAAAAACCGGCAAAGTGAAATTTTACATAAAACCAATACCTTCTCATTAGGATGAGAATGTAAAAAATTGAATAAATATTTTAAAAACTTACAAAAAACAATACAAACATAAATAACGAATTCACAAATGAATGGAAAAAAATGGCCGAAAATGAGTATTATTCCGGAATTATAAAATTTCCCGAATTTCAAATAATGACAAGATTTTTAATTAACAAATAATAAAATCCAGAATTTAAAAATGTCCGAAACTAAAATAATAAATGAATGATTAAATTTCCACGAATATTTCAATTCTCTAAATTTAGAAATGCTGAACATAGTCAATTAATTAATAATTTATGAGCTATTTATAAAATTGTTAATGAAGACATCAATTTAATCAATCAATAATTAATAATTTATTAAGTATTGTCGTTAATTTGAAATTTCAGGAATAGAAATATTTATGGGAATTTAACCATTCATTTATTTTATATTTCAGCAATTTTTTGATATGATCAATTTATAATTCGTTAATTTATACTTTTGGACATATTTTTTGCTCATTTGTGGTTTTATTATTTATTCTTCCGTTATTTTGTATCTGTCCTAGGTATTTAAACACTGTTGCATATAGGGATAAAAAAGTATTTTTTTACATTTCTGTTAAAAATATAATACTATAGTATAATAAATATAATTATTGTATCTATATATTATAACCAAGGAATATGATCAATCATACCAAATTGTTTACCATTACAATTAAGTAATGAAATCTTTAATGTGATATTTTTCTTTTGAAATAGACTTTATAAAGAAGCTAAGATATTATAGCATTTGTATACTCACTCTAAAAACCATAAACAAATATTTTTTGTGTTTGGAAAGAAACAAGGGTAATCAGAAATTATTTTTCGAAGTTTTATAATAAATACATGTTGAAATTGAATACTAAAAATTGAGAACAAAGAAACTAGTATTATCAATTTGTTACTAATTATATATAAATTTAATTTTTATAGGATTCTTAAAAATATTTAAAAAAAGGTTTTTGAATATTTCGTACGTTTCAGAAAATTTATTTTATAGGATTTTTCAAAATATTTCAAAAAAACCAAGGCATTTTAAAAGATGCTTTATATATTTCCCAGTATTAAAATATTTCTTATCTATTTAAAACATCTTGAAATTCTGAAAATATTTTTAACTGACTGAAATTTTTCTCAACATTCTCAAATATTATTCAAAATTTATAAAACTTACATTAAAATATTTTTTTTCAGACTTGTCGGATCTTCTGAACCTTTTAATCTCTATCAATTATTGAAATTTCTCCTGTCTTTTTTATTTATTGTACGAAATTCAAAAAACTGCCTTAAAGTCTTCCAGATATTTCTTTGATAGTTTTGGAAATCTTTTGAAATCTTTTTAAATTATCTCTTTAAATTAATTTAAAAAAAAAATCATTTCAATTGTTCCTAGTAACATAAGAAAATATATTTTATTTTCGTGAAACTATACAAAATTCTTTAAAAAATTTAAAAAGTTTTAATTATTTTTGAATGGTTTCAAAACTTCTGAATACCTCTTGAACTATTACTCCAATTTTTTCTAAAATTATGTAATATGGCAAAGTTGAAACATTTTTCTTTAAATTCTTTTATACTTTTTAAAAATTAAAAATAATTTGTGATATTTTTTCAATTTTCTTTTGAAATTTCTTGCGAAACGATTATTGAAAAATTGTCCAGGAATCTTAAGAATTTTTTGTTGTTCTCTTAACACTCTGATAAAATTCAGTTTGCCTAAAACATTTGAAAATCCTGAAAAAATTTTAAAAAATTGTCTCAAAGTCTTTCTCTTTTATTTGACATTTTGAAAACATGAAACCTAAAAATACTCTTTTAAAATAAAACCTAAATCATTTCTAGTCAAATCTTTAATAATTATTAAAATGTTTCTAACTTTTTATTCAGTGTCTTTGAGTTCTCTGAGTTCACTTTGATAACCTGACTTGCACCGTGGAGCTATACTCATCGGCATAATTAATGGAAATAATTATATAAATAAAAATAAATAAAACAGAAAAAAAACTATTGGAAAAACTCACAATGCCATTTTCACAATCAAAATATAAATAAACCATTTTCTTGATCCAATTTTTAAGAGTTTGTAATTACCCTACATGTAAAGAGCCATATAAGCATCAAAACAGCTAGAACAAAGTGGAGACCCTACTAGAAGAGAAACTGGCCATTTACGTCCCAAACTTCTTATTGGCGCATTGGAGTCAGAGTGAAAAAATGGCGGCGCGAATGGACGCGTATGCGGGAAAAATGCGGATTTAAATAATTAAACTTTCTCAAACTAGAAAAACAATATAAATAAACGAATAGAATTGTTGAAATTACGTTTCAGAAATAATATGGTGATGCAACAGTTGACCATTTTGTAACCTAAAAATAAAAAAGATGTCGATTTCTTTTGAAAAAATTTTCATTATTAATAGTATTATATTATTTATTTATTAATGAATGGTATAATAATAATTTACTTATTCATAATTATTCAGTAATCATTTGATAAACTTGATACATTCTTCTCGTCCTTTTACAGCACCCGGATCACACTCAAATGACGAAGACAATATTGTAAGAGAGATGCGAGTTCCTACTAGTGCAGGTATTCAATATTTTCATTAATTTTATTAATAGATTTAATTTTAATGCTAAGAATTGGATTTTGGAATAATGAGAATAGCACGCCACGTTATACAAATTTCGGACAATCACTGAACATGACTTGTGTGTGACAAGTCTAATATGTTCACTGTTCATCTATTGAAAAGTTGCACTAAGTTTTTGTTCATGCTTCTCGTAATCACTCATTATTCATCAATTATATTCAATCATAAAACATTATTGTTTTATTTTTACAGGCAGAAACTTACGGAGAAGTTCACAACCTCTTAGTATAGAGGAGATACTAGGAGAAAGAAATCCACCTGGAGAGCCAATATTTTTTAGAAAAGAAAATATATTTATTGGAACACTGGATAATGGACGGCACGTTCATCCATACCTCCAAATGGAGGACGAATTTACTATTTTTCAAAGCCCCACTAATTTTCGGCGCATTAATGCCAAAGAATGGCTGGGAGTCGTACATCGGTGGCTTGAAGAAGAGAAACCTGGAAACGCAAGAGAGCTCTGGAGAAGTGCTTTCTCTGAAGCAAAAAATGTAAACACAAGAACAAATGCCACTCGAGGAACTCAGGATCCACCCCCACGACTAGGAGTTGATCCTGGGCTTGATGCACAAGATATACATGCTGTACAAATGGCTCAACAGATGCAAACTCCCAATCCATATGGCGGACATAGTACCACTCACTCACCTTTCAGCACACCCTCTACCCACTTCGATGAACACTCTAATATAGGCTCCCATTCAGAAGACAATAATCAATTTGGGAGGGAAACTCAGCTCACAAAACGGGCACGATCTTTCCTTTCAAAACTTTGTTTCAGGAATCCTTAGCATTTGTAACGTTATGCGAGGAAAGGGGCCTTTGGGTTAAAAATCGATTTTTAGATTTTTGATGGTATTGATAGTTTCAAAATCGATCTTTTATATTAAAAAGAATTAAATTTTTGTCTGCAAAATTGGAGTTGTTATTGAGCTGCAAAGTGAAGAGTCAATCACCTATTTTGACGCGTGCGCTCCGTCCGAGAAATCCAGCCCCACCACTTTCTACACATCTTTATGTTCTTAGTCTGCGTAACTGCCGTAACTCAAGAGCGCGCCTAATTCGCTGAACGCGGAGCGAGAAGATTCAGTCGTGAGTGGAGGGGATGAATTCCGGAGATTTCCCCCACTCGCTGAGTCTGACTACGACCGTTTCTTCAGTCGCTTCTACTGAAAAATTTAACTTTTAACCCAAAGGTTCTTTTCCTTCCGGAACAGCACTTTCGATTTTTTTTAGTATATACCCTAAAAGCTAGTAAATCTTTATAAATTCCTCAAAATGCAAGGTAATTTTCTGAAATCTTATCATTTCTTTTCAAATCGAGTGGAATACCTTAATTCGGATAAACTCCCTCATAATCTCTAAAATCTCTGAAGTACGTAGAAATTCCTAGATGACACTTGCATTTTTATTTGATTTCATTTCACCCTACGGGTCTCTAGTAATCTTTTTAAATTAAAAAAATTGAATACCACTGAAATATTAGTAATCCTATAAAAATCGAATGAAAAAGTTTTGAAATTCTTTAAGGGCTTGCGAAATTATTCGAAATTTGTTTATATTTTGAAGTTGATAAAAATATATAAATCCATTGTACCATTTTCGATTCTCCAAAATAAAGAATGATTCAATAAATATTTATTTCTTAAAAGCTTCGTAATTATAGAAAATTTTAAGTAAAAAAATTAAAAATTTGTTAAAAATAAAAAAAATGTTCTATTAACAATGAAATTAATTTCAGTACTTTAAATCGGAAATTAAAAATTTACAACGTGCAGCAATTAAATTTGCAATGACAAAGTTTAAATGTAGCAATCTGAAATTTTAATGATTGAAGGCATTCTATTTTAGAGCAGTTTGTTTTTAATTGTTTATCTTAAAATATTTGATAATAATTAATTTTTTTCAATGAGGATTCAAATGTTGCTAAATACTAAGAAATAATTCTTTATGTAAAATTAAAAACATTCAAATTCAATGGGTTAGAAATTCAATATATTAGATCTAAACAATATTTAAATAATACTTTAAATTTCATTTTGACTTTAAAGTTCAGTAGACTTTCTTTTCAATTACAGAAAATATTTTTAAGTTTAAAAAAATTCTTTGGTATCCCTTTGCCTTTTATAATTCCATTAAATTTTTATGTGTTTGAAATCCCTTGAAATTATCTTAAATTTGGTAACTTCCCAGAGTCCTTGGGTATTCGGGTGATCCTTATTGACTCTTGGTGGTGATAACAATTAAAATTTAAAGTTTTGATCAAATTCAAGATGACTCCCCAAATATGTTCTTTAACTAATTATTTCTTTGTTTCTCTATGGCAACTTTACAAGTGTCAATTAAAATGCAACATTATTGCAAAAAAAAATATTTCGTAATGTATGAAAGTGAAAATTTTGAAAATTCGAAATGGCGCCTTATGAAATACCCAATAACTCTTATTTTTTATGTTTTTCGTCCGAACATCTTTGAATTTTGATGAAAAATCAATTTTTTTTGTTACCAAGTGCATCGCAGTATATTGGGATTTTTTTTCTTGATGAAATTTAAAAACTTATCGCTATTTTTACTTTAGTGAAAAGTTCGACATGTACTTCCAACCGTAAATTTTATAACAAAACATTTGATTTTTCTTTAAAAAATAAAGATCTTTGGACGAAAATCATACAAAATTCGAGTTTTTAATTGTTCCATAAGGCGCGATTTTGAATTTTTCGCAATTTTGACTTTCATGCATCACGAAGTGTTTCTTTTCAGTAATGTAGCCTTGTACTTGACACCTAAAAAGTTATCACCGGCAAACAAACAAAGAAATAATGAGTTTGAAAACGAAAATTTTGGCGAATTCACAGAATTTACGGAATTCATGCAATTCTCGGAATTAATACAACGCCCGCAAATCACGGATTTCGTGGAATTAGCGAATCTCATGGAATTCACGGACTTCACGAAATTCAAGGAATTCACGGCATGCACGGAATACACGAAAATCAGGAGATTCAAATAATTAATGGAATTCAAGAAATTCTTGAATTCATAGAAGTCCCGTAATTTAACGAATTGAATGAATTTACGAAATTCAATGAATTTACCAAATTCGCGGAATTCAAGAAAATCAGAGAATTCGAAATTGAGCACTTTACGGAATTCAACGAATCTAAAGAATTCACGGAAATCAAAGAATTCATAGAATTCAAGAAATTTACGGAATCCAAAGAATTCTCAAATCTCAAGAATTTCACGGTATTCATGGAAATCATGAAATTTACGGAATTCACGGAATTCATGCAATTCAAGTAATTTGTAAAAATCAATTTCATGAATTCTTAGAATTTCGCTAATGCCTTGAAATCCGTGAATTACTCGAATTGTATGCATTCCTTGAATTGCGAGTGTCACATGAATTCAGTAACTTCAGTAATTACATTCAATGCCGTAAATTCCTTGATATCCGGGAATTCCATAAATTATGCGTATTCTATGAAATTCGAGAATTCCGCAAATTCCATGAATTTTGTGAATTCCGTAAATTCTATAAATTCCGAGAATTCCGCAAATCAAGTGCATTGCGTAATTTCAGTAATTTCCTTCAATTCCATGACTACAATGCATTCGTTAAATTTCTTTAATTCCGTGAATTCAATAATTTCAGTAAATTCCTTCAATTTCGTTAATTCAGTGAGTTTCTTGAATTCCATGAATTTCAAGAATTTAGAAAAAAATTCCTTGAATTCCAATAATTCTGTGAGTGCCAGAAATTTCGTGAATTCCTTTTATTCAATGAATTCCATGAATTACCAGAATACCTTGAATTCTTAAGAATTCCGTGAATTTCATAAGTGCCACATTTTTCGCGAATTTTTTTAAGTCCATGAATTTCATAAATGCTTCATAAATACTAATAACCAGAATTGAACAAAATCAAATGGATCCTCGATCAAATACAATCAAATGTTAAAGTCTGTTGGAATCGATCAATCATAGAACGATTCCAACAGACTCTAACATTTGACTACATTTGATCGATTTAATTTTGTTAAATTTTTGGTTTACGTTATTAGCGAAAATCCATTGTGAATCCAAATTGATTACACCAAAAATAATCATTCTTGTAGCCATTGTTGCAGTCACAGTGAATTTGAGCAGACTGCTCAGTCTGCAGACTGCACAAGTTAATTCCAAATTCTCAACTCATACAAGCGCCATCTAGGGGACGTAGCAATTATTATTACCCTTTTGCCACTTTTCCTATGAGAGTGGGCACAGTGAGGAAATCGACTGACACCGAAGTTGGGAATCGTCTTTAGAATGTCCGATTATCACTTTTAGATACTGAAGATCGCGGTGATCACTGAACTACTAGGGGTCCGAACCGAGAAATTGAGACCTTGAAATGGTGGAAATCAATCTAAACTGAAGGGTCCCTTGATGGCTTCCAGGTGATAAATGTCAAAACTCACAAATCAATTTTGGAATCCTTGGTTCGAATACCTTACTATTCCAAAGCTTAGCGCATGAAATCAAATATAAGAAGTCTAATAAACCTTCTACTGATCCATAGAATTCAGGAAGATGCACGATAAGTTAGGACCTATCCAATGTTACATATCGGTATCACAACGCGTCACACGAAAACTTGGGGTAGCGAATTGTTGCAGCTATTTCGATCCAGAATTTTAATAAAAGTCCAGGTATTCAAAATACATCTTCGTTGAGGAAGTTGTATTTATAACTGAAATTTAAGAGACCCTTATTGGTTTTCGAAGGTCTCGTAATTTTGAAAACTAAACCCAGTAGTCCGGGTGTTTAAAAATCATCTTCCTTGTGGAAGTTGTGTTCGTAACTGAAATTTGAAACGCGTTGTTCGGTTTTCGAAGATCTTGTTATTCGGAGAATCTTATCAGTTTGACCAGATGTAGACTAGAGGTAGCTGTATTCCTTACTCATATTTAAGAGACCCTGATTAGATTTAAGATGTAAAGATTCTAAAATGTAAAGCGGTCCAGGCTCCGAACGCTAATTTCTTAAAGAAGAAGTTCCACGGTTTCTTCTACTTTAGTTCTAGTCAAAACTTCGTGGGGAAAGATAAATTTTGAATACTTGGACTATCAGGTTTAGTTTTTAGAACTTTTCTAAAGGCATCTTTCTTAAAGGAGATATTATATGAATACCTAGACTACTAGGTTTAGTTTGTAGAAGGATGAAACCTTAGAAAAATAGCCAAATAAAAATGTTGTCCTGAAAGCATCCTTCTCGAAATTTATTTTTCAAATTTCTCAATAAGAGTGTTTTTGCTCGTCGAACCGTACATTGTAATGTTTGTTGCGCCGTAAATTGACCAAGTTTGTTATTTTTTGAAATTTTACAGCATTTCGGCAACTCATGAAGTTTTGGAAGAGCGAGCTAAAGCGCTAAAGACGTGATAAAATCCGTTTGCGCAATTGCTTATCAGTGTACAAAATGTTGACAAACATCTTTATTTTTCAAAATCACGCAGTATGGTTATAATAAAACCAGGGCCCTTGATGTACTACTTACTTTATCATTCATCAGTAGTGTTAGAATCTATTCTCCGAGACACAACTTCTTTCACATTGTTCTAATGACTACTTGTATTTCTACTCTTTGTTTAATCTCAGTAATTTTCCTAAACTCTATTGGTAAGTAAAACAGTCCATATTTTTTAATCATTTTTGTAACAGTTTAATTAACTTTAAAACATTGTGAATCAATTAGTGTCCGGGATGAGCAACTCCCGGATCCGGTCCGACATTTTCGACTCTAGATCCAGCAGATTCTATAAGCAGACTCGATCTGTAAATTTCGGTCAGGGTTTTTTTCAATACCCGACGCGGTATTTTTCGGTTCATATCTCTATTGGACTCGAACCGAAAAAAAATCGGAACGAATTTTCTTCGAATTGCTTTTGAGAATCTAGGTGAAATTTATAATTTTGGTAGTACTTTTTTTCTCATTTAAAAAACCGGCGAGTATTGGGATCAATTTTCATTCAACTCTTAAAGCAATTTTGTTCTTCTTTTTTTGGACAAAATCAATATTAAGAAGCGTTTTAGTCACAATAACGCAGGGCATATATTTGAGGTAGCTTAACCTGAAGGTCAGGATCAAGATCAATTGAAGGTGAAAATAAAGAAAACCATTGGATCGGAGAAAACCTCTAATCTCGAAAGTTTTAGGGTTCACGGCATCTCAGTCCGGGGTCAGTTTGACCTTATCGTGTAAAAGTCAAAGTCAATTAAAGGTAAAATCCAGGGTCATTTTTACCCCTCTTGGTCGGAATAATGGTCATCGCATGGTCAAAATGGAGAAAACCATGGAATAAAACTTATAGACTTATAGACTTCAAGAGCGTCTGAGAGTAGAGGTTTTCTCCAGCTCCATAGTTTTATCAATGTTGACCTTGGGATGACCTTAATCCCGACCTGATGAATTGAAAATGAAACCTGGTTATATTTAGTGACCTCAAAATCGTCTTCAAGCAGAAGTTCACGCCGATTTATTGATTTTTTCTTATTTTAATCTTCACAAGAGCTTGATGTTCACCTGATGGTGTCAATCTGACCCCGAATTCGGATTCAGCATCTCCAAAAACGTCTGAGAGTAAAGGTTTTCTCCAATCAATTAGTTTTTCTGGTTCAATGGTTTGCTTCGTTTACATCTTTACTTGACCTTCATCCTAACTTTATGGAGTACATTTACCCCTGGATTCGGATTCAGCGATTGTGTAATTTTTACCTAGTTTCCAATTTCATTCTTTTCACAGTACGTATTAGTTGCACAAAATAAAATATTTAATTTGTAGTACAAGCCTTAGGTACGAATTGAAACTTAACAATTCTCTTCACCATTGGCCATAGAGCACGAATAAAATATTAATTTTCAAACGTCACCTCGATAAGTTTGTTTTCTAGGGTCCCAAAAAAACTCCATACATAAAAAAATTAATTTTGTTAGTTTTAAAATAAATTTTAATTTTTAAATTCAAATTGTTTTTAATACATCATATTCTACTTTATATTGACAATTCGATATATAAAGAAATTTTTTAAAAAATTTCCTCTTTGAATAGAAATAGAAAGTCGCAGTTTTTTAAAACAAATTTTTCACTTTTTGTCCAATTTTCAATTATTGTGAGTTATTAGTTAGTCATCAAAAAATTAATTGTGTAAACAATTTATTATCATTGTTAATGTAATTTCGTCATTATTATTGAGTTTTTAAAATAAAATTTTGCACTTTTTTTCCACTTTTGAATTAAAGTGAAGTAATAATCAATTTAAGTTATCAAAAACAATTGTTCGAGGAAATTATTATTGTTTATAACTATTTTCATCTATACTAATTCCAGATAGTTGCGGTTTTTTCTGAACTTTTTAAATTTTTGTCCACTTTTTACTGAGTGAGATAATAACTGCAAGTTAACCAAAATAGTTGTTCAAACAATTTATAATTGCTTCTGTCTTTTCTTTGATAAGTTCTAGAAACAGGCAATTTTCGAAAGCTTTTAACTTTGATTTTTATTTCTAGTTATAGACAAATAATAAATAAAAGATATCGCATTGCATATAAATTATCCTTTGATTAGTTAATGATAACATTTTTGTTTAAAATTAATATTAATATTTATTATTTATTTCTAGCTTGCATTAATTGTAACTAATTCACTCAAAGTTGACGAAAACTTAAAAAATTCAGAAAAACTGCAAGTTTTTAGCAATAATCTGAGGAAACATAATTATAAACAATAATAATTTGTTAAAACAATTATGTTTCTTAAACTTCAATAATTATTTTCAGACTCTAATTAAAGTCTAGACATAAAGTTAAATATTTCAAATAAAACTGTAACTTTCTAACAGTTCAAAGATGATATTATTAAAAATAATAATAAATGTATTCAGAAAACTCAATTAAATTTGTTAAAATTACAGAGTCATTTACCTGATTTTAATTAAAATTTGGTTAATTTTCTCTTTTCCCGTTTCTTTATATTCCCTGTTTATCGCCTAAATACAAATTTAATTATAAGAACCCAATCAGAGACTTCAAATATTTTCTGTTGAAATGTCAATCTTTTTAATTAAAAAGTCTACTTTATTATTTTTGTACAGAGTTTATATCGTTCAGTTAAAAATGATTTATTTTTTATTTTGAAAATTCAACTGTTTCGATAAATGCTGATCTTAGATAAAATTGATCTCTTTTAGTTGAAAACTCAACTAGTTCGTTTAAAATTGAAATATTCGTTAGAAATTCTTTTTTTCTCGGAGACTCATCATTTTAGTCAAAAGCTCATCATATTATTCATTTTGTTTTTTCAACTGCTAATGTAACGATTACATTTTTTTTTATTGAAGTAATTAGTTTGACGCGCAATGAATATTGCAATTCAAAAAGTATACGGAATTATCATTTTTCTAAACTATTTTTAAACAATCGGAAATCAATGTTTTTTAGTTGGAGACAGATTGCAGCACGCTTAGAGTTTCACAAGATGGCCTTTTTATTTTTTCAGTAAGGTTGTGAATGTTAAACAATCTCATTATTCCATAAAAGATTAATTTAAACTTTTTCTATATCAATAACCTTTTTTAATTATTATATATTGTGCTCTATTTATTATTATAAAACAATTAGTTGCTTTTCGCTATTAAATTAAAAAATATCTGAACTAATCGAATTATTTAAATTCTGACAATTTTTGGTGACTCACTTTTGTCTAATCGAATCTGTGGAATTTTACTTGAAATCGTCTATTTTTTACTAATTTTGATTTTAATAGAACTCAAAATATTTTTTTATGAGAAAAAAATGGTTTTCCAAGACATCCGTATTATCATCAGAGAATAACAGAATTTTGTTAACATCTTTACAGACTAGATGGAGCTATAAATTAAAAATTTATTCACATTAAATTTTTTACCAAAAAAAGATCTTCTACTTTCGCTCCACTGGGAAGCGAACCACAGAACTTTCGATTACCGTTTAGGTACTTTCCCATTAAGCTACTACAGAGGTCGAGAGAAAAATCCTTTTTCAGAAATACATGCATTATTATGATATTATTATACATACTAGATGGAGATATGCATTAATTTTTTTTTAAGTTAATTGTTTCCTAAAGAAAGGATCTTTTCATTTTGCTCCTTTGGAAAACAATTTAAATAACTTTTTGTTATTTAAAGCTCCATCTAGACTATGAAGACTTGTAGAAATTCTGCTATTCCCTGATGATGACATAGATTTCTTGAAAAATTTAATTTTTAACACCTGGCATAATAATGCGTGTATTTCTGAAAAATGATTCTTCTCTCGATCTCTCTAGTAGCTTAATGGGAAAGCACCCGACCGGAAATCGAAAGTTTTGTGATCTGATTCCCAGCGGAACGAAAGAAAATATTTTTTCAGATAAATAATTTAATTTGAAAAAAGGTATACAGTTAAAATAAACTTTTTTAGACACTCAAGTTCAGTATCGTTCAAGCTGATGCTCATTCAAGGCAAACCATTTTTACGAAGTGTGATAACAACAATTTTGACAATGAAAAACAGAACTCTTTGAGAAAGTTACACAATCGCTATATTACGTAAACGTACAAATAATGATTTAATATTTACCCAGATATTAGTTTACCACTATTAAATTAGGAATTATTTCGACTAATCAAAAAGGTAGAGAGGGGTCTTAAAAAATGTCGAACAACTCGATCTGCAAGAAATTTTGTTTTATTTCTACAAAATTAAAATAATAACTAAAATTCTTTTCTTTTTTCTTATTTTTCCACGTAATTTTATATTTTTCGACGCCCCTTATTTTTTTCCTCCACCTATTTTATATTTTTCCGGTTATCGCCTTTTTCCATGCTATTTCGTTATCAAAGAACCCTATATTTTTCTCAATGCTATTTAATATTTGCTCATGCCCCTTCTTTTTTTCCTAAGGCTTTTCATATTTTCCGCGCCCAATTCTTTTTTCCACACTATTTTGTATTTTACCAAGATATTTTATATTTTCCCTGCCCCTTGCTTTTTCCTACGCTATTTAATACTTTCCCACGCCCATTCTTTTTTTTCCCACACTATTTTATATTTTTCCATGCCCTTTCTTTTTATTTAACACTTTTTCACATTTTTCCTCTCCCATTCCTCTTTTCCTCGCTACTTTGTATTCTACCAAGACATTTTACATTTTCCCCCGCCCCTTGATTTTTCACATGCTATTTAATATTTTCCACGCCAATTCTTTTTTCCTTTATACTGTTTTGTATTATTTCATTTCTATTCCTTCTTCACGATGCTATTTCGCATTTTTTCACGTTATTTCATATTTTCCCACTGCCCTTGCTTTTTTCCACACTATTTTGTACTTTCCTACGCCCCTTCCTATTTTTTAACGCTATTGAGTATTTGCTCACACCCGTTTTTTCCCATGCTTTTTCATGTTTTTCTTTCCCCAATCCCTTTTTCCACGCTATTTTGTATTTTACCAAGATGTTTCATATTTTGCCACGCCGCTTGCTTTTTCCCATGCTATTTAATATTTCCCGACGGCTATTCTTTTTTTTCCCACACTATTTTATATTTTTCCACCCCCCTTCTTTTTACCTAACACCTTTTTTCATATTTTCCCTCTCCCAATCCTTTTTTTGCACGCTATTTTGTATTTTAACACAATATTTTAATTTTTTTCACTACCTTTATTTTTATCCATGCTATTTAATATTTTCTCACGCCGCTTCTTTTTTTCCCACGTTTTTTCATATTTTTCGCACGTAATCCTTTTTTAACTCTATTTTGTATTTTACGAAAATATTTAGTATTTTCCTCCGCCTCTTGAATTTTCACACACCATTTAATACTTCGCCACGCCCATTCATTTTTCCTTCATACTGTTTTATATTCTTTCATTCCTATCCCTTCTTCCCTATGCTATTTCGCATTTTACGACGTTATTTCATATTTTCCCACTACCTTTACTTTTTTCACACTATTTTGTATTTTCCTACGTCCCATCCTATTTTTCAACGCTATTTAATGTTTCCTCACACCCCTTATTTATTTCTCACGCTTTTTCATATTTTTCCTCTCTTCCGCCTCTATTTTTTTCCTGTGCTATTTGATATTTCACCACGATATTCGATATTTTTCCACGCACCTTATTTTTTCTCACTCTATTTAATATTTGCTCACACCCCTTTCTTTTTTCCCACGCTTTTCCATATTTTTCCGCAGCCAATCCTTCTTCCCCACGCTATTTTGTATTTTACCACTATATTTAATATATTTTCACGCCTCTTGATTTTCCCACGCTATTTAATATTTGCTCACGCACCTTTTCTTTTTCGCACGCTTTTTTATATTTTCCGCGTCCAATCCTTTTTTTACGCTATTTTGTATTTTACCGAAATATTTCACAGTTTTCCGTGCCTCTTGCTTTTTCTCACGCTATTTCATATTTTCCCACTACCTTTACTTTTTCCCACAATTTCTTACTTTCCTACGCCCCTTTCTATTTGCCAACGCTATTTAATGTTTCCTCACACCCCTTATTTATTTCCCACGCTATTTCATATTTTTCCTCTCCAAATACTTTTTTTCCAGGCTACTTTTTATTTTAACACGATATTTCATATTTTCTTCCGCCTCTATCTTTTTTCTGTGCTATTTTATATTTCACCACGATATTTTATATTTTTCCGCGCACCTTATTTTTTTCCACTCTATTTATTATTCGCTCACACCCCTTTCTTTTTCGCACGCTTTTTTATATTTTCCCGCGGCCACTCCTTCTCCCCCATGCTGTTTTGTATCTTACCACTATTTTCTTTTTTCCTACGCTTTTTCATATTTTGCCACTATTTTGTATTTTACCACGATATAAATATTTTCACCCGGTCTTTGTTTTTTCCCAGGTCCCTTGAATTTCCCCATGATATTTATTATTACCTCACGTCCGTTCTTTTTCTCCCACGCTTATTTTTTTTTTCCCGCCATCCTCTTTTTACGTTATAACATCCAGAAAAAAGGCGCAAAAAATATTAAAATGTGTTCTTAACAAATTATAACAATACAATAATTTGTTGAAATAATTTTATAAAGTCATAAAGTCTAGAAAACACGCTCATTTCGCGGTTTACCTGAAAAAAAACTATTTAAACAACTAAACATTATTTAAACAATTAAAAATTAGTTCGCATATGAATTCGTATTCCTAAATGACCGACTAAAGATTATGTGTTAAAAATTGTTTTAATTGTTAATAAATCGTAATATTAAGAGAAATTGAAATTTAGTTCATATCGAGTTTTCTTTTGGGACGCATAAGAGAGGCTTCCCGTGTAGGAATCTAATCAGGGATCCGGCCGGGTTCCGGCCGGATAACCCCAGTTAAAGCCGGGCGCTAGTCGGGGAATCCGCCCGAGATCCAGCTAATAACGTCACGGTAAACTGGTCGGATCCCGGCTTCAATACCGGCCGGGATCCGGTCGGAAAATCCGGCCACAAAGCGGTTAAAAAATATTGCTTTAGGTAGAATTTAATTCAAAATAATAATTATCCGCGAACTAAGTATAGTTTTAAGACAGATTACTGAAAC
The DNA here is from genome assembly GCF_010883055.1 of Belonocnema kinseyi. Classification (NCBI taxonomy): domain Eukaryota; kingdom Metazoa; phylum Arthropoda; class Insecta; order Hymenoptera; family Cynipidae; genus Belonocnema; species Belonocnema kinseyi. The sequence continues at coordinate 68,128,813 of NC_046657.1, forward strand.
AAGGTTGATTTTAATAACAAATCACAATTTTATTTGAAAACTTCGAGGAAATGGAGCGACGTGAGTGCAATGTGCACTCTCGTTTGAAGTGCGAAACTAAAAATTAGTTAGTGTCTACGCAGTCGCCAGACGCAGAAGGGGATATACGTGGTGGTAAATTTGAAAGTGTACAGTCTAAACATTGTCTGAAAATATTACAAATTGTAATATTTCGTCTACTTCACGTACCAAAATTGATAAAAATTTTATGAACTAAGTTAAAACATTCAGAAAAATGGAATGTTTTTTTAAAAGAATTCAAATTATCTTATTTCTGTTCCACTGCTCTAATAAATCTTTAAATTTTAGTTTTCAAATGATAATTCATCTATCACCCATAATTACGTCTTTCATAACAGCACAGCTCTTTAAAAAAGTTTAATTTTGACAAAAATTATCCTGGCCAGTGCCTGGTCAGGTCCCAACCATGAGATATAACCAGGGTTGGCTCGGTTAGTAATCGGCCGGCTCCCGACTTGGTGGTTTGAGAAAAATGTAGCCCGACGGGCCCCCGACCGGTTCCTGTCCGTGAAACCCAGCTAGGGGTAGCCTGGCCGGGATCCGACCAGAAACTTTCTTGTAGTAGGGCCAACCGGGGAAATTTCTACACGGGTTAAATTCATTCACTATTAAAATTTATAATTGATTCTTATTCTCCGACGATTTCTATAAATCGGTATGAAATTTGAAGTACGCGGGTTTTCCGAAAGCTTATTTAAAGTTCAGAATCTAAATTTTTTTAAAGAAAATAGTTTCTCTAATATTTTGCAAAAAACCTTCAAACTAGTTACAAAATTTCTTTTTTCTACTGAGTTCATAAAAACTACGAAACCTCTAAATCATTCAAACACATTGGAGCTTCACATTTTTTATTTTTTTATTTTTTTCCAACTTAGGACGTATTTGAGATATTAGTTATTTTCGGAAAATTGTATAACAAAGGCGTTCTCAGCCATAAAAAGCAGGAAAGTAAGTGACTCGAAATGGACAGGTCCAGAGTGACAAGAATGAGGCGACATGTACAATAAAATTTACTGATGTCCTTATTCTTCCTACTGGAATTTCTCAGGGTCATTTCCATTAAACATGAATTTTGAAAAACATATTTTTTTTCTATTTTTTTTTGCTTCCTCATGGAGAAATTATTCTAATGGTATCATAAATAAATTGAAGATGGTTGCAGATTTATTTATGAAATTTGGAGGTCTTATTTTCACCACTAATATGATGAAACTGACTAACGTATTTTATAAATATTAATTGCATTTATTCTATTACTTAATTATTTGTTTAGAGCATAACTTTTTTTCATTAACATAAATTAAAGTTGACACAAGAATATACAAGTGAGAAAGTTCTCTTCAATTATATTATATTTCAAATCGATTTTGATAGCAAACATTTTGTCATATAATTTAAAGAAATATTTGAAAACACATCTTTTCATAAAAAAACTTTTTTCCTTAACCTAATTAAAAGTTGATTCACGAATAAAAAAAGTTTCTTAGTCATAGACAAATCGATTGACCTATAACATTAATGTTATAGAAAAGTTTACTGAAAATAAATTTGTTGTATAGAAAATTCCTTTTTTTATTTAATTTTGTTTGTTAAATTTCGTCTTTTTCATAAAATTCTACTAATTCTTATTTTTTAAATTTCAGATTATTTTAGTTCAAATATTCAACCTGTTGATTGACAGTTAATTTTTTTAATTGAAAAATTAATCTTAAATTAACTTAGCATAAAGCTAGGGAAGAGGCAGGGTACGACAGCAATTTCCCTTTCTCCTTTTCAGCTCGAATCCTTACGATTCTAAAGAAAAAAAATGATTTATCTGATGTTCCATTGTATTTCAAATTTTTTGTATTTTTTGAGATTGTTTTTTTTTAGATTTTTATTTTTAAAAGGATCAAAATCAAAAATATAAAAACTATCAATTGCTATTCCCATTTTGAGTCGTTTACGAGAAAAATGAGATTTTTAATTGTTAAAAATGAAAAAGTTCCAACAATTAAAAACTCGTATTAATATTTCTTTCTTTTTGGACTTAAAATAATCTGGGGGGGGGGGGGTATCTGAGAAACCCGTAATTTTCGTTATTTAGACGAAATAAATAAGGAATTGGCTGGTCATTTATAATAATAATTGCCTAATTAAAATGTTTTGTAAAATTTTAAATTGTATTTTAGTCGTATAAAAGATAATGTCTACTCAGTAGTGTAAGTCTTTTTAGGTTAGCCATGACCGACTGCAAACAAAAATTGAACCCCAAGCACTCGAAAAATTCGGATTAGGAAATTGTACAACATTATATATATACTTACAGGTTTAATAATTGGTATTTTTATTTCAAACTGATCTTTTCTAGCTGAAAATTTGACTCTTTCGTGAAAAATTCACGTATTTTGTTCTGATTTATGTTGTAGAAAATTACTCTTTTTGGTGGAAAATTCACCTACTTGTTCAAATGCTGAAATTGTTATTCAAAATTCAATTAATTTGATGCAAACCCCTATTAGAAAAAAAAAACAAGAATCCAGCGACCAAATTTGGACCACATCAAACAAAAAAAACTAAAAAAGGTTCGATTGAAATTTGAAAAAAATTTTGAAAATAATTTTCGGACAAAAATAAAAAAGAGGAAAGAAAAATGAGAAGGCAATCATCCACATCCCCTTACTTCTTTTTTTTTGTTTCTTTCATCTTTTTTATTTTTATCGCTATCAAATTACAAAACGAGTCCTTTGTGAATAGAAATAAAAAATAAAATGGCAATACATTACATTAAATTAGTAATGTAATTTTATTTTTGTTTTTTATTTTTATTTTCAATGGACTCTTTTTGTAATTTGATAGAAATAAAAATAAAAAAGACAAAAGAAAGATAAATATAATAAAAGGGATGTTGTTGGTTTCCTTTTCATTTTTCTTATCTCAAATGTATTTTTGCCGGAAAAGTTTTTTTTGAATTATTTTTTAGATTACAAATGAAGTTTTTTTTAAATTTATTGTGGTCCAAATTTTGTCGTTTAGATTCTTGTTTTTTTTTTAAGGAGTTTGCGTCTCTTTTATTTTGGACGTTCAATAGGATCTTTATTTAGATTTAAATCTAATTCAAATTTCTTTAAAATTGATTATATTATTTGTTGTAAAGATTCATTATTTTTGTTGAAAATTCATCTTGTTTGGTTAAAAATTCATCTACTTCTTCTACATTGAATTGCTTTATTAAAAATCAATTAATTGTTGTTAACGATTTATCATTTCATTCTATATAACTTTTCTTTCATTGGAAATTTAATGTTTAGCTGAAAATTCGTTATTTCGTTTCTGTTTGAGAATGAAATGTAAAAATGTCTATTTTTATTTAACAATTTTTTTAACAATTCATTAGTTATTTACAATAATTTTTTTATACGCCCTTAGTATCTCCCATCAATAATAACATTTCTTTCCTCTTGCTGTTTTTTTTTCGTATGAACCTTTTGCAATTTACATCGTTACAATCTGTACATATTTTATAACAATTTTAATGGATAAAAAGCCTGAATGACCAAATATTATTTTCAACCATTTTTTCGTTAATCTTTGGTACAATATAAAACTTTTTACTCTAGTGACATTTTCCCGTACGACGAGCCATTATTTATCCATGGTTTTTCCAGAAATATATTTTTTATAAACTCAAGTTTCCTTGCACATTTTCAATTTTCTATGGAAAACTGGAAAAATTTAGTACTGTATAAAATTTTGAAGATCGAAGACAGAATGGGCTTTTTATTGTTGCAATCGAATTAATATTATATGCAGTCCTGAATAATTTGATAAACTTCTAATAAGAAATAAATTATCATTTATTTCGTGATAAAAATATTGCCTCTCGAAACTAAAATTGTTGAGACTTAAATAATTACTAGTGAAATTTTGCAAATATTTCCGAACCGCTTAAGATTAGTAAAAAATTACGAAATCGGTTAGTCAAGATATTTCCAAATTTAATCAAGAAAAATAATGATTTTTCAGTACTAAACTCACGATTAGTAAAAAATAACTAAATCCGTAATTCAAGATATTTACTAATTTAATAATGAAAAATAATATTTTTTCAGGATAAAACTTAGGACAGATCTTGAATAACCGATTTAGTAGTTTTGTCACTAATCTCAACCATTTTGGTCTAGGGAGGCAATGAAGCCTCTTTGTTTAAACAATCTATAAAATAAAAATAAACTTTTTTAAACAAACTGCGTATTTGTCCAAATTTTTAGCTTCATAATTTTGTTATTTTGGTAAATATTTTTTTGCTATTTTAACACTATAATCTTTTTTTAACTAAATTATAATTTGTTTAAATGTGAAAGCTTTCACCCGCTGAAAATAAATTAAAAACAAATTTAAACGTCTAAAAAAATCAAAAACGTTATAATTTTCAAAGACTTATTTTTTATATTTTTTGAATTATTTCCTTCTATATATTGATTAGAAATTTTTTTCAAGAATTTAGAGTTCCTTACTAAAAATTATACACTGTTAAGGAAATTTTATAACAATAAGGAATCAAAATGTATCTACTAATAAATATATATATTTTTTGAAAACCTCGAAAGTGATACAACTGAACTAATTGCTAGTTAAATTTTTCAGATTCGTTTAGTTTAAAATAAACCACTAAAAGTTAGTCGCCAATTACTTATTCGATTAGTCAACATATTTACTAATTCAATAGAAGAAAAATTATTGTCTGGTAGAAAGAAAATTGTTTAGAACTGTTTATAATAACTTAAAAAATTTAAATTTAAGAGTTTAAAATTAGACCTAAATCTATTTCAAAAACCTATTTAACGTCCAAAAATTAAGTGAAAGTATAGAATTCCTGAAAACTAGACCAAGAATCGAATAAAAAAATTTTAAAAACACCATAAAATGCTTCTATTGGAATTTAAAAGAAATGTACACACATAAGTAAACAAAAATAAAATGAAAAATGTATTATTTATCTCTGGACAGAAATAAAATAATCCAGAGATCATTAATTTTTTTTAAACATTAATTTAAAAAATATGGTGTGAAAATTTAAAACTTTAAAAATAGAATTTTGTTTAAACGCCGTGACTTTTCAACACTTTTAACTCTATTGGAATAACAACACCATACTGAGGCATGATAAGCGTATCGTAGCCTACCTACAAATTTAAAAATCATTTCCTTCAGATTATTTGAACTAAGTCATGAAAATAAGAATTTTTCCTAATTTTAAAATTACAGAGCAATCAGTGAACAGATTTTTGAAGTTAAAAATTGAATCCCATTTTTGAAAAAATTGCTATTACGGAAATTCTCAGAAACATTTCTAAATTGTAAAAGAAGAAATTTATTAATTTTTTTATGAATTTTAACAAATTAAAAATTAATCTATTATAATACGATAACATACTAATTGTCAATAAAATTTTCTCTTCAAATTGAAGAAATCTTTATTAAACCAAAGAATTTTAAGTCTAAGTCTGCATTCATATTTTTCAACCAGAAGGCTTTAATTTGCAGATCAACTTTTATAACTTTAAATAAATTTTTTTTATTTCAACGACCATGATAAATTTCGATGAAACTAAAAACCCGAAAAACTAGGTTCAAAATCCGATTCCGACTGAACCTATGGACCAATCTGAATGTCTTTTTTTAAAGCGGATAAAATTTCAAAGAAAGTTTTCAAGCCTGGTTTTCAATTTAGTTTTTCAATTTTTTTATAAATAAATAAATATGAATATAAAAATAACAATTTTTTCTATTTAACGCTCCCGATGCTCGTCAATAATAGAAAAATTGTTGTGATTGCCGACTTTCCACAGATTTACATTATAAAAAGATATCTCATCATGATACAATAAACAAAAAAACTTTATAAATAAATTATTTGTTGAAAATGTGTTTTCTATTATTTTCAATAATTTAAAGTTTTTGTAAGTTATATTGCAAGAAATTCAAATGAAAACAATATTTTATTTTTAAAAATTTCTCTTAAGAAAATTTAATAAACAAATGTATTGTTCGGGCATCTGTTGGCGAAAAATTCGTTTTTTTCGATTTCAGTCCTTTTATTTCAGAACTTCATGTCAATTTCAGCCAAGTTCATAATTAGTTTATAAATTTTATGATTTAAAAAAATAATAACAAACAAATGCATTATTTCGGCATTTGTCAACGGGAAAACTAGTTTTTTGCAATTTCAGTCCTTTTAATTGAGGACTTTACGATAATTTCTGTGAGTCATCCAACTTTTTATATGCTATAGAATTTATTTATAACAATTATTAAATGTATTGTGCAATCACTTCTTGTAATCATACCCTCTTGTGTTGGCCAACTGTAAGTACTGAATAAAAAAAAGAACTTTTTTCTGAAATTAAAAGAAATTACTTTGAAAAAAAAATTTTTACTTTGACAAATGCTCGAATACTTCTTTTTTTACATTAAATTTGTTTGAAAAAAAAACATAAAATTAATAAACTAATCATGAATGTTACTAAAATTATCGCAAAGTTCCCAATTAAAAACACTGACATTGAAAAAACGAGTTTTTTCGTCGACAAATGCCGAAATAATACATGCGTTTATTAAATTTGTTAACAAAATCATAAAAATAACAAAAAATCATTGATTATCGATTTTTCCGAAATGATTATGAGGTTCCTATTAAAAAAAATTGACATAGAAAAAAAACAAATTTTTCTGACGACAAATGCCTGAATAATGCATTTGTTTATAATATTAACAAAAATAGTCTTGAGAGAATTTTTTTTCATTAAAATATTGTTTTCATTGAAATTTTTTGCAATATAACTCACAAAACGTTAAATTATTGAAAATTATATAAAACAAATTTTCAAAAAATACTTTGCTTAAGAAAAATTTTTTTGTTTATTGTATCATGATGGAATATCTTCATAAAATGTAAATTTATCAAACTTCGGCGATTACAATAATTTTCCTGTTATTGACAAACAGCGGGACCTACAAATAGAAATTTTTATTATTTTTTTCGTCGTATTTATTTATAGAAAAATTGAAAAACTAAATTAAAAATCAGCTTCGACAACTTTATTTTTAATTTTATCAGCTTGTTCATGTGCAAAATCCTCCGCACTTCGCACTTCCCCTTTTTTCTCAAAAGGTGTCCTATGATACTTTTTGTTGAATAATTATATAATTTTTTTTGCTCAAGCACTTTTTTTGATAACTTTCAAAAAATAATATTAATTATAATACATACAATTATGGTTCTGACCATATAATGCATAGAAATAATATATTAAACATTTTTTTATCATTTTAAAAAATATAATTTTTTTAACAATTAATTTTGCAGCAATATTTTAAAATCGTATTTTATGAATTAAACATAATATTGAATTATTTCGAAAAGTAATAAATTCTGTTAAAAACGTTATGTCATTTTGTAAACATTTTTTGTTCTGCATCCATCCATTTTGAATTTGAAGTAAATTAAAAAAAAAACAATAATTCATTTATAAACAATGACATGAAGCTTATAGCAGAATTTTTTTCTCAAAATCATTTAATATTATGCTTAATTCATACCAAACGCTTTTTAAAAATATTGTTTAAAAACAAATTTTGTTTGAAAAAATTAAGTTTGTTTGAACAATTAAGAGATGGTTCCTATATTTTTTCTATACACTATACAGTCAGAAAAATAATTGTACATATTTCATTTTATATTATTTTTTTAAAGGTTTCGGAAGGAAGCTGCTTGAATAAGTAACATTTTTTTAAACAAATAGAAACTTCTAATTCAGTAGAAGAAATGTATCACAATTACGTAATGATTCAACAAAAAGTAGCATAGGATACCAACTTGATAAAAAAAGTGGAAACCTGTGGTTCAATTTTTATATATTTTGATAATAAACAATAATTAATTATTTAAATAATTCAGAATATTCAAGAAAAAATTTATTTTTGTTCTTTATTTTATTTAATATGTCAGATTTTATTTTTATTTAATTTTTTTGGTTCTCTTTATTATCACCATTATTAACTCTGAATTAAAAAATATTTTTTTAAAGGACTGAGCATGGTGGCAGTGGTGATGTGCCTGCCGGCTACATATTTGATTTTATTTTGTTTATATTTTTATTCTTTCATTTTATTTTTATTTTATTTTATTTTATTTATATTTTATTTTCATTTTATTTTTATTTTATTTTTATTTTTATTTATTTTATTTAGAAAAATTAAAAAAAAAAATTTTTTTTCCCTTCATGAGGGTGCTGTATGAGTGCCGAAACGTTTATGAATATTAAAAAAAAAATGTTTTTTAATTGTGTTTTGAGAATTTTTTAGGTTGAAAGGAGAAGGGGAAACGTTTCTTTTTCAGATTGCAATTGAAACATTTAATGGTTGTTGTCTAAATTTGATTGTTAGATTATTGTTTTCTTTTTCAGAAAGGTGGGGGTGCCCTACTGAAAGGCTCAACTGTACTTTGAAACATGTAACTAGTGCAAATTGTCTCGGAAAACATGAAGTTTTTACAAGCAACTGCCTCTAAATGAGAAAACAATAAATATTTAGAATTTTTATCTGTTCAACCTCAATTTCTTCAAGTTAAAAATATCCTATTGTGACTATTTGAATAAATATATATGAATTTCATTTAAAAAAGTTTTCTCAGTTTAAAACTGTACAATAATATTCCCAAAAAGTCTTATTTTTTCAGATTATTGATTTATTTGTAAAATAACGTAAGGATACTTTTAAAAAGATAATGTGATCAGACTTCAACGCTTCTTCAAATTATCTTTAAATCTTATTTTTATAAAACTTATTTAATATTAAGCATCTTTTTGTTTTAAATTAAAATTATAAATAGCAATTTATTTTTCAGATTTACTACTTCTTTGTTCAACTTAACAATAATTTATTGAAAATTAAAAACTTTTCGTTGAGTGAAAATTAATTATTTTCATTCAAAATGTGATAATAAAATTTGAAATTGATAAATCTAAAGCAGCTGAATCTCGATTCGTTATGAAGATTTTCGTAACAGACCTATATTTTATATATAAGATTTTGCTATTTTTTTAAGAAAGAATTTAAAAATATCTTTTAAATTTGCAAATATGTCAGAAATCTATGAAGAAAACTCCTAATAATTTATTTTATAGTATTTAAAATTTTTTTAAGATATCTTCACTAGCAGCTTAAAAGATATTTAAGAATTGTGTAAGTTTTATAGAAGTTCAACAATATTTGATGAATTCTCGGAAATCTTTCAAAGTTTTGAAATAATTTTAATATCTTTAAAACTTCTTAACTTTCCAAATATCTTAGAAACTTACTCGAATCATTCCTAAAATTTGGTTCCTAATTTTCGAGATTCTATTTTGACAATTTCGAAAATCTTTTGAATTGTTTCAAAATCTTAACAAATATATTGTTAACATAAAATTTTTAAATAAAGAAATCACTTAGCATTTTTTTAATTCTTATTTTTTTTAAATTATTACCAAAGTTTATTATATTTTCCAAATAATTACAAATATTCTTTTATAATTAATTTCTCTGAATGAAAAATTGTTTGAAATTTTCCTAGGAGTTTAAAAAATTTTATTTCTTTAAAATATTTTAAAATTCTACAAAGCTTCTAAACTTCTTGTTTGAAATCTCCAAAAATCTAAATTTTTTCAATGTTTTAAATTCTTTGAATATTTAAAATATAAACAAAATTAAATTGCAGATGTGTATATTGTCCAACAATACCAATTTTTTTTCAAAATTTGTAAAAAATCTTTCAAAGCTACAAAAATTGCCTTGAAATTTTTCAGATTTTCCTTCGACATTTTTCGAAATATTTTAAAATATTTTAGAATTTCTTAAAATTTTCTTCAAAAATTAATTTTCCATATTGAAAAATCATATAAAATTATCCCCGAAATCTTAGAAAACGTTTTTTATTTTGAAGTAATCCTTAGTATTTTTTAAAAAGCTTCTACATATGTTATTTGAAAATTGAAGAATTTCTAAATTTCATCAAATCATTTTAAACTCTTTAAAACTTGAAAAATGTCTAAATATATTTTAAGCTGCACTGTAATTTTCCTGAAATTCTTCAAAATCCTATGAAATAGAAAACAAGTTTGAAATTTCAAAAAATATTTTTTAATTTTATCAAGACACCTAGGAGATTCATATTTATCTAATCTTAAAAACAAATATAAAAATATTTTCTCTAAATAATAGATCTGCCACGAAAATCTCAATAAAGAATTTAGTTGCAGTTGATGGAAATTTATTGATTGGAAATTTTAGTGTTCTATTTTCCGTAAAAATAATTTATTTTTGACCAAGAATGAAGGAATTTACAAAAAAATAGTTAAATTTTTAACCAAAATGATGAAAAAATTGATGACTGATGAAAACTGGATGAATTTTCAAGGAAAAAAATAAACGTGTAACTAAAATTATTCTTTAAAAAAATAATTTTCAACACAAAACATCAATTTCTCTAACAAAAAGCGACACATCAAATCAAATAAAGTTTTTAATAAATCGTTCAATTTCCCACTAAACCGATGAATTTTCAACCAAGAAGATTAAATGTCTTTCAAAAAATGATAAAGTTTCAAGGAAAAATTGATAGTTTACATTTTTATTCTTAGAAATCTATGAAATAAATCGACCAAAGAAATGCATTTTTAGCCAAATAGATTAATTTTTCACCACAAAAGAATAATTTTAAATAAAACGCATCAATTTTCAATGAAATATTTTAATTTTTAATAGAATTTTCAACCAGAAAACTACCAGAAAAAGAATAGTTCCATTATGAGTAAGATAAATTAGTTTCTAACCAAAAAAAATAAATGTACAAAGAAAAAGTGAAATTATTTACTAAACAGATGAATTTTTAACAAAAAATATTTAATATCAATTACAAAAAAAGCATCGATAAAAAATAGAAAAATTGAATTTTTAGTTGAAACATTAATTTTCAAACAAAAAAATTGGTAATCAAAAATAAAATTTGAAGTAAAAAGATTAATCTGCTACAAAAAAAGAATTATTTTTAACAAATTGCATGAATTTTTTAACAAAAAGTATAAATTGATAAAAGGATAAAAATATGAAATTTCAACGATATAAAAAACAATCGACAAAAAGTAGAATAGTTTAATTTAAAAACAAAGAAAAAAAATTTAAGCGAAAAAAATAAATTTTTTAAATAAATAATAAGATTTTTAAGCATCCGAATGAATGTGGCACAAAAAATATTTATCTGATATAAAAATAATTGTCGATAAAAAATGTTAATAAATTTTAAGTTAGGAAAAGGTAATTTGCCATGAAAAACTCATTTTGAACCGAACAAAAATATTACATAGTTAAATTTTTGAGTGAAAAAAATAAGTCAGAAGAAAGGCTCATTTTAAATAAAAGAAAATTTAACTTAAATGATGAATAATCAACAACAAAAATGCATTTTTAAGGACACCTACAAAAAAAATGGGAATTGAAATTTTTATTAAAAGAAAGATGCTCAATATTAAAAATAAATGTATGCCTAAACAACACTTTATCGAATATACCTTTTTGTTATTGAATGTATTTTTTGGTTACCGAATATATCTTTTCGTTATTTTTTATGGTTCATGAATTAATAATCTGGGAAAATGACAATTTTGAGAATATTATTTTACAATTTTATTTTTAATAAGCTTATTTTTCACGAAATTAATATCTATTTAAATACATGTTTCAAAAATAAAATTTTAATTGTGAATAATCTAAGTAGGCCAGTGGAATTGGGCATGCAAATCGATTTAATTAACAAAACTTCCAAAGGTCTTAAAAAATGTTATATTTATTTTTTTACATGTTGGAAATAATATAAAATTTCGCAAAACGTGAATTGATCGGCAGTTTATTTAGAAAATTAATTTTGCAATATTTTTCCCCCATTACTCCACAAAGTTACTATCCTGAATTAAATTTGCCAAAATTTAGTGTTTCTGCTTTCTTTCTCTTGAAAAGAGACTATTGTATCATTTGTAAAACTAAATAGATAACTCACATTACCTTTTATTAATTATTTAAAATTTTTTTGAAAATCGACTACTAAAATAGCAACCAGAATTGCGAATGTTGCGTTTTTGGGTAGCAAATGTTAGCAATGTCGAGATCTGAAAATTATCAAATTTGAAAAAAATTGCGCGGCTGACAATAAAACAAAATTTGCAATCAAAGAAAATACTTACTTTCGTAAGCTAGTAAAAAATTCCGAAAATTGTGCAAATCGTACTGAATGATAAACGACTCATTTCAAATGTTATATTAAATTTTCTAACTGTTTACAAGTTGAAAACTTTATTAATTAGAAACAGATTATTATTTTGCTCAACATTTCCAAGCGAAAATACCGAAAGTTTTGAAAAATTCTGTTCCTGATATTTTAATTGAGATGAGATTATTATGATTTGCAAAACTGTATGCATAACCCAAATACTCCTTTAAAACAATTAATGGTAATGTTATTAAAGCAAATATTGGAAATCTTGGAATTAAAAAAATTATTAAATTTTAGAAACGTTGCACGACCGGCAGAAATATTTAAATTGCAACTAAGCAAATCAGGCACTGATAAACAAGTTTATACAATATTTATTTTATTATCTCTTTAAGCGACATGCTGTGTTCAAGCAAATGTTCCTCGGGGGACAAGATCAAAAAGAATTTTGATTTTGGTCAATCCTAATGCCCTAAGATTATTTGAGTCGCAGAATACGACTCTGTAGTAAAAATTAGGAAATTCAAAATGGCTGATCTAATATGGCAACTGAAAACTGAAAAGTGTAATATGACTCCATGTTTAAAATTAAAAAATTAAGAAAAGCTCATTCATAGTGATGTACAAAATGTCTTCGGGTATATTAGGGTTTTTGGTTTACAACCTGACCCGAAAAATATGAAACAAAATGTTTTACGGAAATCTATTAAGTTTTTAAATTTCTTAATCTTTGGAAGGCGCTAAATCGGTCAGCTATTTTCATCAACAAATTTGGTAAAAATTGATCTATTGCATTATATATAATCTTTTAAGTTTTTTAAAGGTTTCTCGGTTCTTCAAAGAAGTTTCCGAAAAGATATGAAAAGTTGAAAAAAAGAGTCAAGGTGCCTTTGAATTTGGAACGATCCGGACTACAAGCCATTTATAACTCGTAGGTATCACGAACACTTTCCAACCGATTTTGCAGGCGATAGTTATGGCGGGGGCATGAAAAGTTGGAAAATCGGTTTAGGTGCCTTTGAAATCTAAAAAATCCTGATTGACCTACATTTACAATGTGTTACCACCACCGACGGCTTTCTAACATTTCTTTGTGCTTGAAAGGATCGCGGAAGGTTTTCAGAAGCTTGTCTAAGAGTTTTGAAAGGTGTCGCGGTGCCTTCGAATTCGAAACGGTCTTAGCGTGGGTATATTAACAACCCTCTGTCACCCCGGCTACCTTTCCAGCATATCTTTGTGTTTGGGGGGATCGCGCAAGGTTTGCGGAATCTTGATTATGAGTTTTAAAATGGGTCGCGATGCCTTCGCATTCGAAACGTTCCCGACTGTGGGGCATTCACAACTCGTAGTTACCCCCGACCGTCTGACAACATTTCTTTGTTTGTTCGGGGAGCGCACAAGGTTTGCAGAAGCTTCTGTAAGAGTTGCAAAAGGGTTCGCAGTCTCTTTGAATTCGCAACGATCTCGACGTGGGGATATTTACAACTCGTGGTCACCCCGTCCACCTTTTGAACATTTCTCTGCGTTCAGGGGGATCACACAAGTTTTGAAGAAGCTTGTTCGAAAGTTTCAGAAGGGGTCGCAATGCCTTTGAATTTAAAACGATCCCGACTGCGGGCCGTTACAACTCGCAGGTACCCCCGACGCCTTCCAACATTCCCTTGTATTTAAGAGGGAGCGCGCAAGGTTGGCAGAAGCTCTTTTAAAATTTTTAAAAGGGGTCGCGGTGCCTTCGAATTCAAAACGATTTCGACTGGGGGACATTTACAACTCTTCGGCACCATTAAACCCTTCCTAATATCCCTTTGTGCTTGAAGGGATCGCGCAAGGTTTGCAGAAGCTCGTTCAAGAGTTGTAAAAGGTGTTGCGGTGTCGTCAAATTCAAAACGGTCTCGACGTGTGAATATTTACAGCTCGTTGTAACTCCGTAATCCTTTCCAACATTTGTTTGTGCTTCGGGGGATAGCGCGAGGTTTGCAGAAACTTGTCCTTTCTCTTCATTTGTTTTCCTCTTCTCGTTTGCACTTCTTTGGAACTATAAAGGTTTCTGTCCCATAAGAGTTTCTTACTTTAAGGTTTTCTACCCCAGTCTACGAAACCCTAATAAAAAATAATTTTATTGGGAAACTCAAATTTGGTGTTATTTTTAACGCCAAAAAATCAGACGCCCTTAAATTCAAATCCCATTCTAGCACAAAATTTTCCGTCATCAGTTGTCGCAGACTTCACCGCTTGCGCTTTATTACACAGTAATACAAGAATCTGAATTTCAGTAGAAAAAGGTAGTTTACTTTCAGATGTAACCAAAAGGATAATTCGCCAGTTGAAAGTCAACTGATGATGATAACATGACTTTAAGTAACGCGCTTAGTTGAAAGTCAACTGCTTTATGCACGTAAAATGTACTTTATAGGTTAATTTGAGACAGAAAGATTGTTGACTCCGTCAACGCGTGTGTATTAAATGAAACTTCTAGATTAATATAAGTCAGCTGATTGTTGAAATTCATCAAATTTATGCGCTATCTTTCAGTTACTAGGCACAAGAAATTAATATAAAATTAAAAATTGAATAATTTTAGGAATACATTTTTTTAAATGTGAGCATTGAATAAATTATTCATTAATGCATAATAAATCAAGTTGTTTTATCCTCCAAGTCGATGAGATTCCCTAGATGGAAAAAAACGTAATCGATGCCATATTGGCTATTCTCAGCTGCTCTCTCGGCTCATTTTCTAAAATCGCCAAAATCCGTTATGTGTTTGCGCATCGCCGCATCGCATTTCGCGCACGCTTTTCTGGCAGAAAAAATTGAATTTCAGAGCACAGGAATGAAAATCATTCAAAAATGAACATACTTGTCAGTTAATTATCAGATTAATCGTACATCAGATATGGGACACTGCACTTAAGTTCCATTTTTGATTGAAATTAAGAGACTTACTTGATTTAATGCATAAATGAAATTCATATAAATTTATCATCTTCTGTTACTGTGTACTTAAAAACGAGTATATTACTATTTTTTTTACATCCATATAAACCAATCCGATTTGGCTTTCCGTCCTCCCAGAATAAAGAAAAATACTTGATTGGCCAATCATTTTCGACCAGTCTCCACAGTGGGGCGCTTTGGCCAATCACAGGCATCGTAAAGAGTATACATAAGAACAACATAACCTGATACCTCACTTTCAGGTCAGCCCTGATATAGAGAACTGCAATGTTCCCAAAACGTCGAAAAAATTCGTAGTTTTTTATACGATTGGAACCCGAAATATCTCTCTTTTTATCAAAATGAATCATCGTGAAAGCATCAAATCTATTATAAAAGGAAATAGTAAATCCTGATAAAATTAATAAATTTTCCTTTCTGTTTACAGAATTAAGCTCACAATCACGGAAAAACGATGGTAGACTATTCCCAAAATTAGCGAAAGTACGAACACAAGGTGAAGTAGATATTATTTTTATTAAAATCATTGTGACTATTATTATTTCTTATGTTAAGTATTGCCGAGTTGATTATTAGCAGTAGTATTCTTTTTCGCGCTATGAGTTAAACTCTAAAGCCGTGCTCTTTTGGTCTGTCTGCTGGTTCGGGTCCAGTGAAGTTTCTTCTTACTGCTAGATTTGCTACCCCGTCCGATAACTCATTGCCTCTGATGTCACTGTGTCCAGGAATCCAGGGCAGAGTCACACAATATTCCTTCGCTACATTGTCCATTGCCTTAAAGCACTTTCATATTAGTAGCGACGCTCTCGTTGTTCCATTCAGGGTCATTACAGTAAAACCTATATCACAAGAGCATATACACCATAATGACTATCCTGTAGGTAAAAGGCGGCTGAGTCTGGGGGGTTTCAGTAGTGAAGATAATCTTCTGTTTCGTGATTTATCAGACCTTTCAGTGGTGTTTATGCAGAAGGATAACGACCCCAAACATCGCAGCCGCCTTTGTACCCGATGTAAATAGGAAAATGACATCACGACTTTGGATTGGCCTTCACAGTCTCCAGATGCCAATTCAATTAAAAATTTATCATCTATTATAAAGAGGAAATTTCAGAGGAAGCGCCTATTCAACCTGAAGCAGTATGCTAAGACGATTTCAAGCTACACTCAACAACTATGGAGACTGGACGATTTACTAGGTTCTGACCAGAAAGTAAAATTGATGAACTTTAAAGTACTATAAGATTTTTTTAAATTCCATAAATCTATCTTACATACGTATTTGATGTATACGCTCTTGTGATATAGATTGTAAGTTCGAGTTATAGAGGTTTTCGAGTTACGGAGTGGAGCATTAAATTTGGCAATAGGGCATTACCTATATGAGCATACCTAAGTTTCAAATAATTTTTGGTCCTGAAAAGGACCGATTGTTTCAAATGTGGGGAGAAGAGAGGGGGCGGGGGATTTTTTTGTAAAGAAGTCAGAGATGCTGGATTGCTTCAAACTGGAAACTTTCTCTTTCGTTGCAAATTTATTGAGCTTGCTGAGGGCTACAAAAATTTCTTCATTCACATCTATGCGTGATTCAGCAAATACTCTAAATTTTGCAAGACTGAAGCGTTGAACCCCATCGGAATTGTGAAGCCCATTCTACTACTTCTACGATAAATACTGGCTCCTGCTATCTCCTTTTTCCAAGATCCACATATAAACTAATACATCTCTAAACCAATATTGATATGCTAATACGATGCAAAATAAAAGGCATCCCAAATATTTCCTGACATATGGTGTCTTATCATTCGGAAGGAGGCCAATAATTAAAATAACGGTAACAGATACCGTCTTTTCTGTATTTCATAATCCATCGCAAATATATAATAAAATACTAGAGAGCCTTAGGGACTAGAGGGTTTCCTTAGGTTTGAAATATTCAACTCAATGGAAAAATAAATCGACAAGGCAATCAAATTTACTCGAATATGGAGATCCGTAAGAATCCCCAGCTTTACATTACCATAGTTGTGGGACCTTACGTCAAATGAGTGAGTTAAAACGAAACCTAGATTTTTAGTGCGAAAACAACTTTATTTTAGAACCGCGAGAAAAACTTTAGAAGCACAACTATCGCGATTGGTTACTTCCTCGGCGCTGCCCTGGGATTGGTTGGTTTGACCTCGACTCACTCTTTCCGCTCGTGGATCCCGTCCAAGAAAAAATGCAAAGGCTGCTCGACTGGTAGCTTCTAACTGAATAAAAGTATCTACACAGTATGTCTAAATCATTTACGGTAAATTAGGAAGCTCAAGTTCTTTCTGAAGCAAGAGTGTCGGCATTAAAAAAAATACGGCAACAACTCTAGAACGTCCATACCCGCTTGTTATTCTTATCGCGGGAGTTTTGACGTAGGCTGGACTCTCGTTCCAGTGATATAGGCGTCAAGGGTCCGTGCTGGGGAATTTCAGGACTTCCGCTCACATAAGAATTATTGGCGCAGAGCTGGACACAGAATGCCTCAATTACATTTCTGAAATACAGGTATTTCATCACCATGTAGTTGAAATACATCACAGGAAAAATACAACTCAGCTAATGTAGTTTAAATGCAGCTACAAAATACAATTAAGTATTTTGAAATATTATTTGAAAACGTCTAAGAATTTCTTTTTGTAGTTGAGGTATTTTGTGCATTTTATTGAAAATACTGTCTAATCCCTGGCGGACCGAAGGAACCGTATGGGACCTTTACAAAGTACCCGTAAAGACTCCATTGGGTCCCCATTCGGTTCCTTTTTAAAAAACTCAAAAAAACAGCTAAGTCAACTTCTCAATTGTTGGAATTCGGATTAGACGTTAAAATTCCCTGTAGAAGGTCACGCAATAATCGCAATAGTTTTTTTGCAACGGTAAAAAGTTTTAAAAAATATAAGACGTATAACGCCTGTTGACTGCTATACTTCAAAGGCATCATCTGTAAGTAGCAGTCGACAATAGAAAATTTAACGTTGAATCCGAATTTCAACTGTTTAAATGTTGATATTTCTGTTTTTTTGAGTTTTTAAAAGAGGAACCGAATGGGGTCTTCACGGGTACTTTGTAGAGGTGGCATGCGGTTCCTTCGGTATGCTAGGGATTACAGCATATAAAAATTCCATTATAAGTCTAGGAATTTCATCCCAATTAGCACAAAGTTTAGCGATGTCTTTACAACATCGTTACGATACCTTTACGTCAACTTTACGACCTCATATGTCCATGTCGTTGAGGTGTCTTTACGATATCGTGAATAAGTCATACGATCTGACGATGTCTTTGCGATATACCAAAGACACCGAAACCACATGGACATACGATCTCGTAAAGATGCCGTAAAAATGTCGCAATGATGTCGTAAAGACGTCGCCAAATTTTGTTCCCATTGGGATGGTCGAAAAGTGGGAATACAAAATAGTGAAAAAAGGGCACACATTGCATCAAACTTGGTTTGATGAAACTGTTCGTAAAAGCTTTGGATAAGAAAGAGAAATTGTTTGCTCATTTATTCAAACGATTCCCAGCCTTATCCAACGCGTAATTGAAAGAAGGGGTCTTTGATGGACCTCCAATTGTTAAGATGTTGAGAGAGAAAATATTCATTGTCACAATGAGTGTCAGGAAACCAGACGCATGGCTGAGCTTCAAGAATGTGGATAAGAATTTGTTAGGCAATCACAAAAGTGACAACTACAAGGACTTGGTGTCTGACTTGCTCAAAAACTACAGAAAAATTGGTTACTTGATGAGTTAGAAGGTACACTTTCTTGATTCCTACCAGGAAAACTTCCCAGAAAATCTTGGAGATAACAGTATGGAACAAGGAGAGCGCTTCGATCAAGATATCAAGGAAATGGAAATACGTGACCATGGTAGATATAATAAGAATATGATGGCAGACTTTTGTTGGATGCTTATGAGGGAGAATATTCACAGTAGCAAGAAGCGGACACGAAATCCATTGCACAGATCTTTCGAAGAAAGGGAGAAATTTTAATCTCGGACAAAGGCTTTTTTTCTCATGTCGCCGTATAAGCTGTTCACACATTAACAAATTTGATGGCATTTTAGGATTGCATAAAACAAAAACATTAGGTTCTGCAACAAAAAATCTGTCTTTGCACGTTACTAATGTCTACAAATGCACACATTTTCTTTGTATGTGACTCAAAGGAATGTACAACTCAAACACATACCTAATCCCCTATATCCCCTTTATTCTCGGCTTCAGAACGAAGATTTCCTTAAACTTCCTCTAAACCACCGGAACATATTCTATGGCGAAACATGCACGAAAGATACAGCACAAAAGACCGACTAAGGAATACAATCCTTCCTCAATAATTTCAGAAAATATTTTATCCTCTCACGCAGCTTCAAATCTTTTAAATAGTAAGACTACCTATCTAATTTTGTAATGAGTAACAACATGATTGGCTGCTCTTTAATATTACATTTTGGCGCTAAAAGTTGGCCCCCTGAGAGGTATGACTCATGGGCCTCCCTCTTAGTGGAATCTAGCTTTAAGCCCGAGAAGTAGGTCCTTATTAGGGGTTCTCTAATTTCATTATCCGCCTATATCATTATTGTCTAATTTGTAAGAGCATCACCTCTTTGAGTTCCTTACGGCATTCGGTATATCACTATAATATCGCATTGTCGTATTGTTTTTGAGGTTCTCATGACAGGACTTCACCAGGGTTTATCCCTGTCTGATCTCCTAATACGAAATAAACAATTTTCCGCATACGCATTATTTGTCCCTTTTCGTAAGATGTCGACCGTAAATGTTATTTGTTCATTACAATTGATTATGTTTTGTAGATTTCCCAGTAAACAAAGGAGATCCTCTCTATAAGTACTTTTAGTCAGTGGATTTAGGGTTCCTATTAGATTAAGCCGCAAGTATATCGGGTTTTCACTCACAAGTATATCTGTCTATGATCCGATAGAGGTGTATCCGGCGATACATGTCATCTCTTCCTCCTTGGAAATACGACTTAAAGTAGGCCGGCTATTGAATCTTATGGATTTAGAGAGACAAAATACTATGTCAAATTTTAATTGCTGCTCATTTGTACTTGCTTCCAGGGTATTTGAGCTTGATTTTAGCAAAATATACTGTGGTAAAATATGAGAAGAACGGTGTGACATTGACTAAATATGGCAGACAGCTTCTGCTGGAATCGAAAACTGCGTGAAATTTTTAATAATGATTTTAGTGCCCACGCATTGCAGATTAAATTAACTTTCTCGACATGTGGTTATGCCATCTTTTATTAATATCGATGTCCGTAAATATTTAACACCTAATTTAAGAATTAATATTCTGGCCAGATTTAGTATTAAATTTTAAATTTAAGAAGTAAATAATCGACATAGCGAAGGACCTACGGGCGGCCGGGATGACAACCGTTCGAAAAATAAAACAAAAAACTGGCTTCTGCCAACAAACCATTCCCCAGAAAGTTTTTTTGTAAAATAAAAAGTGGTTGGGTTGTCCTGTCACGTGATTTGAAAAATAAATATACATACACACATAACAAAAATCGAAGTGAATTTTGTTTTCGAGTAGTCTTCTGGAGGGTGAAATTGTTATTTCTTATATCAAAACAGGGGCAGATAGTAAATCTTACTATGTAAAGGTAATTTTCGCTACATGTAAAGATTACTCTAAAATCACGGTAAAGACAAAATTTCAATTTTCCTGTGTATTCCAATATGAAACATTAATAATTCATTAATCTGGATACGTTTCTGTTTTCCTTTCACAGGGAGCAGCTCCCGCTCAGGAAACATCGATGATGATGAACATCTCCCTCAAAACCGACGACAAGTCTTTAATACTGGACTAGGTCAGTTATTTTTATTGTTGAAGTAAATATAAAAAATGTATGATTTAATTAACCGCCTAGATAGCTGTTTTGTTTTTTATTTCGCGGTATTGTCTTTTTCACATTGGCTTTAATTTAAAAAAAAATTTTAATTATTTTCGGAACGCGTTCTGGTCATTTCTAGAAAATTTCGAATTTTCATCAGGACCCCTTGATAAATCGTTCTAGTAAAAAAAAACGCGGTTTAAATACGATGAGAAGAATTCCTGAAAATAAAATCAAGAATCTAACGACCAAATTTGGACAACTGCCACAAAATGTTCCCTTTGCAATCTTGAAAAAGGAGGAACATCCTCCCCATCTCTCTTCATCCTTAAAAAGAAGAAAAGAAAATCATTTGTCTTTAATTTGGAGAAAAATTAAAAGGAGGAAAGAAAAATTTTCAAAAATTTCTTCTCATCAACTTGAATATTGGACCTAAATAAAGGGTTTGAATTGCATTTTTATCTCATTCAAATTGGTTCGACTAACACAACACAATTTTTTAACAAAACAGTTTAATAAACGATCCAGTTTAATTTTCAAATAAAAACGATCAATATCAACTGAAAACAGAAGTGATTAAATTTTCATTTAAAACAATTGATTTTCCACCAGAACAAAACGGCCGAGAATCATATTTAGTAGCAACGCAAATGTTTTAATTGAATTTTTTATAAACAAATGAGTAAAAGTTAGTAGTTAGTTATGTTATAAATAAATGCAATAAAAAAGTAACCTAGAAATGTAACCTAAATATTATATTTGTTATTTCAAAAAGAATTGATGATAAATGTGGAACAAATCCAATTTAAAAATTGCACTATTTGACTGCTTTTGTAAACAAAAGTAGTTCTTTCGACGTAATCCGCTGCACAGAGATTTCAGTGCAAATCAACAGTGGTCATGCCTAGAAAAATTAAATAATGAATTCTCAAATTAAATGTTTGATTGTTTTATATTATTTAAAATTTTTGTTATTGAATAAATAATAGGGGACAAATGTCCCCTAATTTTCTCTACTTTTCCTCCTATAGTTTTCACTCACTTTCCTTATTTTTGTCCACTCACTTGCCCCTACTTCCCTTCATTTTCCCTACTCCACATAATATTATTTCATAGCACTTATCCTACTTCCTTTCCCTTGAACTTGTACCTTATACACCCTGAACGCCAAATCCCGTTTGGACACTAAAATTCACGAAATCAAATAACTCGGACAGCACTGATGGCAGCTTATAGCGGAAAATTAAGTTGTATGCGAATGTTTATTTTCCCCCAAGAATTATTGTTCCGCTACTCTTATTCCTTTTATATGTAAATACCATTCGCCAAAAGTTTTATATCATTATTCGTATTTATCGCAACGTGGACCGACTTCCCGACAGGGTTTTATATTCTTTTATCACAATGTATTCGACGGAGTCCTGACGAAAAAGTGACCTGCTTTCGACTTCCTCGTGGTCAGGGGAATATTTTAGAGACCACTGCGCAAGACTCTCATTTGGGTCATAAGACCCTACGTTGACGCTCGGACTACGGACCATTTAGAAACCCAACATGCTGACAAATTTGAATTTGAATTTCACGCTTTAAACTTTATAATCGAATCAGAAATGAGAATTCTCATCTTGACGTTCACGAATAAGTTAAATTATTTATTCTATTACTAAAATGACTCCCTGTCACAACGGCGAACTAAAATAACAGTGTAAATTTTACTACGTGAAGGTAATTTTCGTCTCAGGTGAAGATCACTCTGAACGAAGGGCGAAAAATACACATGTTTTTTTTCTGTCGCAAATCCATATAATACATGGATTATTTATTAAACCTAATACATTTCCCTGATCTTTTAACAGAATTTGGCTCACAACCACGGAACAACACTGGCAGTCAACTTCTGAATGCACCAAACATGCGAAACCAAGGTAATTTTTTCAGTCAGTATTTTCATTAAAATCGTTTTTATTATTATTATTATGTTAGCACCTTAACTTCCTTCCACCTGAGGTTGAGTATTACTCAAGTCAGGCAATTGTTGATTTATTAGTGTACTCACAATGCCAGCAGCCTATTTCAGGCCCAGTGATGCTTCTCCTTGCTGCTTTAATATCTTATTGCCTTCGACGTCATTGTGTCCAGGAATTCAGAATTGAGTCACTTAGTTCTCCTTCGCCAGATTTTTCAGTGCTTTAAAGCACGTCCATACGAGTAGCAAAGTAGTTGAAAAGCTTATTTCACACCGTTTACGATAGGCACTAGCGCCTGCTTTCTTTTTATGCCTAAAGTATTTTATAAACCAGTTGTCACCATCTCTAGGGGTTTTGTGTCACACCGTTAACCCATTTCTCCTTCGTGGATAGACTGAAAGGTTACATATGTTTGAAAAGATAGCGAGTGGTGGTTTTGTCCCTTAGCATGATTAGGATTGATTAAATCGCGATGTCGGTTGGGATCCGCATAGCCGTTGAGATCCTTTCACGGTTTACCATATATAATTTCTAGGCGGCCTTCGTAGCCACGATTCTGATGAAGAAATGGAGAAGCTCAAACTGGCATTTCTCATAATGCCTCTGTGGGTGTCGACCTCGAGACATTAGTACCGCCTCTTACAATAATTTCTATGATTTTTTTCTGGCGAGACTTCAGAATGGACAGTTCGATCATGCTTTACCAGACTACCGCTGCATAAGTTAGCCTAGGTCGAAGAATCACTGTTTAAATCCGTATAAGTGTCTCCGAATTTAAGGCACAGCTTTCTCCTATGGCTCGCTTTCAGAGCCATAGGGTCGCTACTAGCTTTTTTCACTTGTTTCCCAGGAGCACGTTCCGTAACGGATTCCTGTTGACAATAACTAATGGAAGCTTAACTCGTTCTTTGAATTCAGTTGTTGTTTTCCTAATTTCAGTATCCTCGTGGTTCCCCACTTATAGAGGCTAGTGAGTCAGGTTCTTGTTGGCCAACATGTGGCAGTTTCATTCCACGGCTGCAATTGTTACACCCTGTACAATCATGGCCACCCTAATAAATTCTTTGCAGATGTAGTTGAAGGTTTCTTTGATATCCATACGGATTCCAATATCGGTGCCCTTCTGATTTAGGTGTCTTTTGATTTGGTTAACTGTTTGACACAAGGCCATTTCTGTCGAACAACCAGCCCTATTGGCGTGTTGTTCCTTATAAAGTAGCCTTCTTGATCAGAGCTTGTCGCGGATATATCTATCCACAAGTATTTTCACTATTTTTTATATGAAATTTGTAGGGCTGATAATACGGAAATCTTTGGGAGAAGTACAACCAACCTGCCTGTTTTTGGAATGAAGGCCTCTCTATGTCGTCGGGACATATCCCAGTGTCAGACTAACCTTCGCAAGTCTCAAATGCTGCCATTTAGTTTTTCCGCCGAGGCTTTCTCGTCGCCTTTTGAATTTCCTTATTTTTCCTCGTCTCGTGGCGTCCTTTCTCGTTTCTCGCCTCGAGTTTAAACAAGAAATACAGCAGACGTGCATTATAGCAGAGCAATCAGCTCACTGAAGCGTTCTTTTACCTCTCTGGCGCTAATGCTAATTAACCTTGTTTAGTGAATAGATGAAGTCGAAATTGGATTACACCCTACTGAAAATTCCTATATAGGTTCGTATATAGGAACCTACATATGATGCTACGAAGGATCCTACATAGGAACCTATTGTTTCACCTATACGTGCCACCTATAGGAAATGACATAGGAACCTATAAAGGGCCCTATATAGGTCCCTATATAGGAATCTATATAGGATCCTGTACATTTTTCTGTATGGGAAAATATCGAGATGCGCAGTAGTATTCTATGGCACCTACAGCTACCCAGAATTTTTTTTTTGGTCCCAACGAAGCACCTAAAGTAGGGCATATTATACTTGTTTATCCATTGCTAATTAAGATATTAAGCTACCGTAAAGCACGAAAAAATATTCACACTTCGGAAAATTTTTTTACTCAATAAAGAGATAAATCGAACGTTCGTAAAATGGGATTAATAACATCAGTGATTAGGTATAGAAAAATTTTTTAAATTCGTTTAAGACAAAATCGCGACAGCGCAGCATTTCGTTAGAATCTTTTTTGCGACATGGTGCAGTCTGAAAAAAAGGTTAAAATTTCATTAAACAAATTTTAACAACATTGTTTATGAAAAAAACTATGCAATATAAAAAAAATTCTACGTACGTCGCTGGAGAAAGCAATTTTGAATTTTTTTAAATTTCTTATCGATCGGTGAATTATGTTTCCGACCAGTTAAAAAAAGTGGTTTCGATAAATATTCGTTCAGAGTCTTATATTATATTATAGTATATTATTTTCAAGACCCTAAAACACCTTTCAAAAAAAGAAAATATTTTGTTTTTTGAAAATTCTACAGCGGTTTAACCCCTTAATTTTATATTAAATAGGACTACGTTACGATTTTTTCAGATATTTAGCTTCCCTCTATGAGTATTTTGCTTTGTTTTGATAATAACTTATTTGGACATTTTTGTGAATTCCTTGAACTATTTTAAAGTATGCACTATATATACGAAATATTTGAATTTCTGTGAGAACTTTTTGACTGTTTTGAAATTTTAGAAAAATATTTGAAATCCTTGTGAATTTTTTTAAAATCTTATAAAAACTTTAGGAATTCTCTAAAATGCTTGTGAAATTATTTTCAACTCTTTTTTATTATTTAAAAAATATTACGATACTTGAAATGTTTCTGAAAAAAATTCTTTTGTTAGGTGAAGCCAAAATAAAAGAAAATAATTTTTAATTGCAGTTTTGAACACATCGTTAATGTATTTTTTCTTTAAACAAAAAATTAAAATTAAAATGTACCAATACTTTTTAGCGATCTAGAAGGCCTGTGTTAGCTAGGCTCTATCATTCAGGGTGGCCGTTTTAATGAAGTGAAAAAATCCCCGACACATTCCCGGTTTTTTCCCTGTTCGAAAAAATTTTACACGGTCAATGAACTAGAAAAATTTGAATTATACTCTAAAAATGTTTCCATATAAAGTACTAAACAATAAACAATAAATTAAAGCATTCGCAGTGGAACTTTTGAATTTCAAACTTTAAAATTTAAGTTTAAAAGTTTTTTAATTCAAAAATTGTGTATTCAAATGCTCAATTATTCACACGTATGCAATGGAAGGTACAAACACTTTCTAATTAAACAATATTAAATGAAATTCAGGTAAACTGCAAAGTTTAGATGTTTTATAAATTATAGAGTTCAAAAATGTAATTTCAGTTCTTAAATTCGAGACTGTCAACACTAAGTGTCGTCTGCAATGTTATTAACAATTTTTCAGTTGTCATTGTATTAATTATCAATGAAGAATTTCTTTCAATTCGAAACCAATCCGCTGGATCGGATTGCGTATACGAGGTTTGATGAAAAAAAGGTGACTTTTCAAATTTCGCGGGCTATGTACATTCGATTTTCTTTTTTTTTTGCACACATGTCCCTAACAGATGTTAACGTCATTATTCATTCTGCATGTTCAGTTTGTTATTGACAAATATAAAGTTCAGACGTGTTTTTGTGTGCTTAGCAATTTTTTGCTGTCAAAAAAATGGCTCAAAGAATCTGTTTTCAATGGTGTGTAAAAAATACAATTAAGAACTTCAGAGGCACTTAAGATATTGACTGTGGCATCGAACGAGTTCACTTTGAGCAAAAAAAGTGTTTATAAGTTGTACAAGCTTATCACAGTAGACCGAGAAGATAATGACGATGCTTGACCTGGAGGCCCCAGCACGTCAGCAACCGATGAAAACGTTGAAGCAGTGAAGAAAATTTTTGTAGAGAATCGTCGAATCACTATTAGAAAAGTTGCTCAAGATGTCGAAATTTTTGCTGAAACTGCTGATCTTTGATCAAAAGAAACGCCACATAAACGTCGCTCAGGAGCAGTTGAATGACGACAACGAGGATCCAGATTGGCTCGAAAGGATCATAATTGGTGACGAAACATAGGTATATGGTTATAACGTCAAAACTAGGGCTCAATCCTCTCATCAGTGGAAACATCCTAAATCTCCATGACCGAAAAAAGAACGCCAAGTTCAGCCAAATGTGTAGATTTTGCTCACTGTTTTCTTCGATCAGAATTGCGTGGTGCATCATGCGTTCTTGCCAGCAGGCCTTACAGTCAATAAGGAATATGACCTTGAAGTTATGCACCGTTTACGTGAAGCAATGCGAAAAAAATGCCAGCATGTGTGTCGAAACGATTCATGGCTTTTTCATCATTATAATGCACCTGCTCACACATCGTTGCTTCCTTGTGATTTGTTGGCCAAAAAGAACACCATAATCATGCCTTAGCCACCTTATTCAACGGACATGGCCCCCTGCGTCTTTTCCAGGTTCCCAAAACTAAAAAGACCCATAAAAAGAAATTGTGTCGCCATAATTGAGAAGATAAAGACCGCATCGCTGAGGATCACAAGGCACAAGTGTAGTATATCTGAGGAGGATTACTTTCAAGGGGACAGGATCGATATTGATGATTAAACAAATATTCTTCAACAAAAATTAAAAGTCACCTTTTCTTTGAACAAACCTCGTAGTTGATTTTTCAACAACAAAGTCGCGTTTGCTGATAAAAAGGAACAGGACATGAATTATTATCTGTAAGAAACAATTTCCTTCACTTAAAAAGGATCTGGTTAACCGGTCACGCAGTTTGATTAAAAATCCAACATGAAAACCGAAAAAATAGAAGTGATTTTTTTGTCTGTTGTTTTCTAGTGGATAAAATTAAATTTGTTCACATCGAACTAAAAGAAGATAGTAAATCTTACTACTCAAAGGTGATTTTCGTTGCAGGTGAAGATTACTCTGAAATGAGGGCGAAAATTAAAATTGATTTTTTCTGTCGCAGATCAATATCAGAAATGGATTATTCAATAAATTTTACACATTTTCCTTATACTTTAGCAGACTTTAACACACAGTCATGGAACTACGGTGGCAGCCATCTTCTTAATACACCAAACATACAAGCACAAGGTAATGTAAGTTGTCAGAACTTTGATTAAATTCATTGTTACTATTATTATTTCCAGAGTAAGACGAGAGATTTGGCTATCCTTGAGCCCTATCTTACATCTGTGATAGCAGAGGCTCGCATGTTCTATACACATTTCTGTTAATACTTTAATTTTTTCTCTCCTTAACTTCAATATTTCCTTTGCTCGATTAGCGTTTAACTTTAAAACCATGTTTCTCTTTTGGCCTCTCTACAGTCCATGACCAATTACCACTCCTTTTGAAGTTTCTCGGCCAGCCATTTATTGATTTACTCCGTGACTAACCTACTAAAAATGTTTGCAGCTGGTTCGCACTCAGTAAAGTGTACTCTTGTTGCTAGTTTTGCTAGCCCTATAAATACATACATGTTATTTTTATGTTACTTTAAGTAATGCACGACTTGAACACAGACGGAATCTTCCATTTCTCCATCAATGATGTTTGTGTGTCAATTAAATAATGCATTTTTTAAGTTTGGATGATTCAAAATAATTAGGCTGTGCAACCATAATTTTCAACACCTTGTATGCGTCCACGAATAGACGAGTTTCATTAGTATATGATTTTTTTAAATTCTTAAGCTTTTTGATGTTGAGTTGGTATTCTTTTATTTAGTTCCACATTTCCAGTTTATTTTAATTCCGTATTATCTTAATGGTCATTTCAAAGTATATCCGCATATGCTCAGAATTTATATAATGATTCCAGTAAAACACATTTTTATTGAACGAAAATTGGGTTTTTCTAGGTATTTCAAGGTGAAAAATTGATAATAATTCATTCTACTTGATACATTTCTTTTGCCCTTGTACAGGAACCAGCTCACACTCAGAAAGCAACGATAATGATGAATATGTGCGTCTACACGCGAGACGAGGCTTTAATACTACAACAGGTTAGTTTTTTTATTATAGTCACACATTTTCAAGTAATAATGTTTATTTTTTCAGTTTTTGTGTATTTTGACTATTTTAAAAATTATATTGCTACTCAAAATTACAATTTTATAAATTAAATTGGTTATTTACTAAGATAATTTACAAGGCCGAAATTTTCTATGAAATTAAATAAGTAATGCTTGCCCCTCCACAATAAAAAAAATCAATGATTCTCCACTTAATTACGAGCAAAGCATCACATAATACAAATTTTCAAAAATCAGTGAACATAACTTTTGTATGACGAAATGCGTGAAATTTAAACTTAATCGAACTAAAGAGAAGGAAAAAAACCATGCAATTAAAAAAATCAATCCAAGTACTCCAAGTACTCCAGTAGCGGATACTCTAGGGGTTTTTCCATGAAGCACGTAGCCCTTTTAGTCTACCTGTGTCATTCCGTATTTACTGAATGTTTTTGCAATTAAATAAAAACGTTTTTATTTTTTAACCTTCATGTAGCGAAGTTAACTTTACGTAAAAGTGCCAGATTAGCATCGCAAGAAGCTGTTGTTTATTGGGAAAAAGCATGAACTACAATTAAGGAAATAAGAAACTGCATACCCAAATTAGAATTATTTTATCGATAATGGACACAATTACAAAAACACGCTTGGAGAATACCGAACGCTCGTAAGAAAAAAGAAGCGAATTTCAAATCGATGCTCGAGGATCTTTTCGACGTTACGCAGGCTAACACTTCGAAAAATATTACTATAGAAGAAGATTTTTTTCCTTAGCGAAGTACTACCTCATGTACTACTTCTGACGTATTCCGGGGGCCGTCCATCTAATTTTCCATTGCTATCCCTATTTGACTTTTCCCGACTTTCCCTCGCTCCCAACTTTTTATATACACTTTTCTTCGTTTCTTCTCCACACCTTATATTTCCTTAGCTCTTTGACTTTTACTTCCATTTTTCTACTCAACCTGCTGACTTCCCAAATTCTTATTTTTCCTACTTCCATTCCATTCATTTTTCCTCGCTTTCCATACTTCACATTCCCTTTTTTCATCACTTTTCCCAGCTTTACAATGCTAATTTGCTGTCCTTTCTTCTACTTTCCGTCTTCTCAACTATCCCTACACCCCTGTCATAATTTTTCTTTTGCTTTAATTCTTCTTCTTCTCTTATTGCAAGTCACTTCTCCCACCTCTTCTACCCTCATTTCCAGTCTCATTTTCAGTCTAATTACTAATGTCCTAATTTTCTTTCATAATTTCCCCATACTCTCTATAATTCTCCTACCCTTATTTAACCTTATTTCCCCTGCATTCCCCTTCTCCATTATTTCTTATATCTACTTTACTCTTTTCTTATCACTTTCACCAATTTCCCTCTTCATATCTTCTTCCATTTTTCCTAATTCTACATTCATTATATTTTATTTATACCATCACTACCATCACTACCATCATTGTTCGTTTCCTTCAGTTATTTTTTCTTCCTGACTCCGTTCTTTAATTTCTTCTCCTTTTTACTCCTCTCTTTCTTTAGTTTTCCACGCCTCAAATTTTCTTTACGTTTCCAATTTTTCTCCCAAAGTTTTCTCTCACTTGGCCTCAACTAAGTACCCCTATTTTGCCTTCCCTCACTTTTAGTACTCACCTACCTTCTCCCTACTAATTTCCTGTCACTACCTCTAATTTCCAGCTTCTCATTTCGCCTTATTTTACTATCCCAAATTTCCCTTCATTTCTTCCATACCCCCTTCTCCCGTTATCCTTCACTTCAACTAATTTGCCACTTCTCATTGCCCTTCGCTTGCCCTAATCCTCTTCCCACATTATCCCTTTCTTCATCTCCTTTGAAAAAGTACGACATGTCACAGACGCCAGAACGTAACAATAAGGGTTCCTGCTCCAGTGTACGAAACCCTGATGAAATCGACTTTTATTGAGAAACGCGACTTCAGTGGTATTTTTAACTTCCAAACTTTCATACACCCTAAACGCCAAATCCCATTTCGAAACTAAAATTCCCGGGATGAGATAACGCGAACCCCGCCGTTTGCACTTTATTGCTGAAAATCAAGTTGTCCACAGATGTTCTTTTCTCCTTAGGAATTATTGTACGGCCACTTTTCAGTATTAAAAAAGATCTTAAAACAGATAATTTTTAGTTTGATGCACGATGAATAAAATTTTAGTACAATTTTGGGGCTTAAAACCGAATTAAAGTGAAAATGAAATGTCGTGTCGAATTCAAAAGAGACTTTAAAAAATTATTTCTGAATAAGCATTATAAAACAAATCAGACACAGTGGCTTTTGCTAATAAAAAGTAATAACGCGGGCACCATTCTTTATAAGATTTTTGATTTATTATTTTTATAAGTTTATGTTGAACTAAAAGGAGATAGTAAATCTTACTACGTAAAGGTAAGTTTCGTTGCAGATGAAGATTACTCTGAAAGAAGAGCGAAAATACACTTTTTTCTGTTGGAAATGAATATGAGAAATGGATTATTCATTAAACCTGATACATTTTCCTCGCCTTTTACAGATACGGGCTCACTAACATGGAACTTCACTAGCCATGAACTCCTGAATGTACCAAACATGCGAAACCAAGGTAATGCAGATAGTCAATATTTTTATTCAAAGTATTGTTAATATTATTTTTTAATGAGTAAATGCTTTAAGAGTACCTGTCGCTTAGATGATCCTGTTGCACTCCCTTTTGAACTTACGCATACGCAAAAATTCCTCTAGTTACGGAGAGAACCGCAGCCACGCTATGGACTGATATTTTTGGATCTTTTATGCATTTGATACTCGTGATTGTTAGATATCTTCCAGCAAGCGTGGGGCGGAC
>NC_046657.1:68160948-68164478 GCF_010883055.1 Belonocnema kinseyi
ATGATCCTTTTCGCACAGATGAAAAAATTAACTATCTTTGAGCTTTATTTTTTCTCCTTTACTTGAGTATTTCCTTTTCTTGGTTAGAGTTTAACTTTAAACCCATGTGTCTCTCTCATCCGCTCTGCAGCCAGTTGACTCATCATCACTCACTTCAATACTCTTTGGTCAGGCAACTGTTGATTTCTTTGCTGACTAACCTACTGGAAATGCCTGCAGCTGGTTTAACTTCAGTGAAATTCCTTCTTGTTGCACTCATATCTCATTGCCTTTGATGTCATTGTGTCCAGGGATCCAGAGTATAGTTACTTGGTTCTCCTTCTCTAGATTGTTTAGTGCCTGAAAGCACTTCCATACGAGTAGGGAAGTATTTTTTGTTTTATGCGGGTCGATTATAACAGCCCTGCTAGCTGATAAGATACCGTTTTTTCTTTTTTTGTCTTACTGCTGTGCTTTATAGTCGCACTGTAGCATAATCTCAGGCTGTAGGACCTACTCGTTAAACCTGATTGTAATTTTAAAGTCCATTTCACTGCTTTTACGATACACATTAGCAACTGATTTCTTGTTGTGCCTAGAGTCATCTGTAAACCAATTGTCCCCTCTTTAGGCGTTTGTGCCACGCCGTTAACCCATTCCTCCTTCGTGCATAGGCTGACATGATACATCTTGTTGAAACAATAGCGAGTGGTGGTTTTGTCCCTGTGCATACTCAGAATCGCCTTATCCGTGATCTCGTTTTTGATCCGCACTGCCGTAAAGATCCTTATTCATTTTTCCATATAAGTGTTGACTTCGAGGCTCCAATGACGCCTGTTAGAATCAGTCGCCTGGTTTTTTCTGGTCAAGATTTCACTGTGGACAGCTCAATCCTGCTCCACCAGACAACCGCTAAATAGGTTAGTCTAGGTCGTAAAATCACTGTAGATATACAAATAAGTGTTTTCAGATTCAAGTCCTAGTTTTGCCCTATTGTTCTCTTGCGGATCTATTGGGTCGGTACTAGCTGTTTGCACTTTTTTCCCAGGTTGCACCTTCCATAACGGCTTCTTATTAAGGATGACTAATAGATGTTTAGCTCGTTCTCTGAATTCAGTTGTTGTTCCCCCAAATTTTAGTATACTCGTGGTTCCCCAATTATAGAGCTTAGTGAGTCAGGTTCCTGTTTGCGAACATGTGGCAGTTTCGTTTCACGTCTGCAATTAGCAAACCATGTACAAATATGGCCGCCAAATTCACCTCTTTGGAGTGTTAGTTAAAGATTGCTTGGCTATCGATAAAGGTTCCAATATCTAGGCCTTTCGGTTGTAGTTGTCCTTTGGTTTAATGTAGTGCCTCGCTCAGGACTATCTCGTTCGAACGGCCAATCATATTGGCGTGTAGTTCCTTGTGAAGTGTCCTCCTTGACAAGAGCTTGACGTGGATCTATCTATCCACAAGTCTTTTTACTGTTTTTGGTAGGAAATATCTAAGCCTGATAGGATGGAAATCCTTAACTGAAAAACAATCGATCCTGCCTTTTTTCGGAATGAAGACTACAACCGAATCTGATTCTATTGCTAAGCATGCGCAAAAGCACAATGAATCTTCTCTGTGATTCACACATTAGAAAAATTTTACAAGCAACGTCGCCAAATTATAACTGATAAAACAGCATAAAACGAACAATGTGGCGTCTGACAAAAAAAAGTGAGATTGCAGGAACCATTCTCCAGAAGACATTCTTTTGAAATCAAAAGTGATCGGGTTATCTTGTCACGCAATTTGAAAAATAAATACACAAACACGAGAAAAAATGAAGGTGAATTTTCTTCTCGCGTACTTTTCAAAAAGGTTTGAATTATTTTTTCTTGCATCAAATGAAGGACATATAGGAAATCTTACTGCGTGAAGGTAATTTTCTCTTCAGGAAAAGATTAGTCTAAAATCAGGGTAAAGACTACACTTCGTTTTTTTCTGTTTAAGTCAATATGAAAAATTGACGATTCATTAAACTTGACATATTTTGTCTTGTCCTTTTACAGGAACCAGTCCACGCACAGATGATAATGAATCTCCACCTCCAAACCCGCGAGGAGGCTTTAATACTGCACATGGTCAGTATTATCATTATTATTGAAAATCTGCCCACTTCGCGGGCACATTCTCATCGCGCGCTACGCGCGCAGCTCGCTTCGCTCGCAAATTTAAGCGCGCCTGGGGCGCGCGCGACGGTTGACTCTCGCACTTCGCGCTCGGTAAAAGGTTACCCTCGCGCTTTGTGCTCGAACATAATTACTCCTCGCGCTTCGCGCTCGGATATTTATTCTTTGCATTTTAAATGCTTAAAAAAACTTTATCAAAAAGATCTCTTTTAGATGGCAGTATTTATATGTGTCTTCATATTCTGTATTGTCTACTTAATTAAGTATAGTCAAAGATTAAGTGTCTCAAAGCTCTGTGGGCTTTAAGGTACACATTCTCATTGTGACACTTGCGCTGCGCGCTCGATTTCCAATAGACATTTGTAAACAGGTTTTCTTGGATTTTTTCTCGTAACTTTCCTCGTTTTTTCACACAATTCTTTTTATTTTATTTTTTCCACGTTATTTGTCACGAATAAAACAAAAAGTACGCGTCCTACCAAGAAGTGATTCTTAACGAAATCGTAGATCTTTTTTGGAATAACCATTTATGTTAATTCATCTTTTTTCGTATCCTACGTAGTTTGTCCACAAAATGGAATTTTTTATTTTCCATTATTTTTTGTGTAATTACAATTTGAATTTTCGATTTTTGAAGAAAATCCAAACAATTGTTATGATAATCTTGTAGGGATTTCGAAAATAATGTTTTTCTTCTCTTGACTTTTTCCATATCGTGCGTTTTTCGGCTTCAAATTTTGGTTTTCGGTTGAATAAAAAAATTTTGAAAACGCTATAACTCTGAGAATTTTCTTTTCATCGAAGAAAGTAATAAGGATAAATTGTTTTTTCGTTTTAATACTATAAATATTTGGATATAGAATTTTTAAATTCAGAAAAAAGTGGTCTCAAAAATTTTCAAAATGTGCTCACTTTTTGAATTTTTATCAAAAATGGCTGGTTTACGAACTCGTCCTTTCTTTTAGGACCGAAAAAAGTGTGCCAAAGATGAATTTGATTTGTTCATTTTTTCGAGCGTTATCGTATTTACGGATGAACGGACGGCCGGACGGACAGACAGACAGACAGGCACCATCGTGGAAACCTGATTTTCGGATTCAGGGGGTCTTGAAACGTGGAGATCCGTTGAAAAAGTGTGATGTCAAATTTCCGAAAATTCTAATACTGTCTCAATCATAAATGATGAGACTGTAAAAATAATTGAATAATAATGTTAATTTTCTCAGGTTTCATTCTTTTTCTCTTTTTTCAAAATTGTGTTCCTACTCAAAAGTATAATTTTATCATTCAAAGGGGGAGGGTCGGTAAGGCCGGTTTTTGGCCTAATTTATTTTTGGACCAAAAAATCTGAAAAAATCATGGTAGTATCTTATAAGTATCCCGAGT
>NC_046657.1:68164578-68168044 GCF_010883055.1 Belonocnema kinseyi
CAATCGACTCGGGTTACTTATAAGATACTACCATGATTTTTTCAGATTTTTTGGTCCAAAAATAAATTAGGCCAAAAACCGGCCTTACCGACCCTCCCCCTTCATAATTTATAAAGGTTATTTAGAAGCTGAAATTCTATATAAAATCAAATAAGTTTCATATTTATTTATTAAAAATTAAAAATTTTTATGTAAGGTTGGACGACCTAGCGATTCTTGCACCTCCTCAATTATTATTAGACACGTTTTGAAATCTATATAGCATGCCGGTTCCATATGATAGGAGTTTTTAAAAATTAGTGTTACACTTATTTATTTCAAATGAAGCAACTGATATTTATTATTTAAATAATTTCAAAATCTCTTTTACAAAAAGGGCTAATTATAAGGTTCATTATTGCATAATTAATTCCATGAAATAATAATTTTTAATGGTTTACAGGGGCGGGGGAGGGAGGTTATTTGAAGAGATTACATTTTTCAAAATAATTGTCATATAGCCAGAAGAAATATTACTTTTAGCATTTGTTAATTTCGTCAATGGTTATAAAAAATAATAACTTTTTACCACATTTGCACTCACTTCCGCTGTTTCCACTTCCTTTATTTCTCTTTATTTCCTTTTCCTTACCTCCTCTAATTTCCATAACTTCTCCTTAGAAGAATATACGACAGACGGTAAAGACATTATTATTAAAAAAAACTAAACACGAATAAGTTTCCATAAAAAATAGGTGAAAAGTGGTCAAACTTGAGAGGCCATAATGTATGACATTAGGTTAAGGTAATTTTTTTATTGGCTGAGAATCGCGTCACTTTACTTGAAATCTACAACTTTTTCCATAAAACTAACACTTTATAAAGTCTCGATTCGGGTTTCTCGAAGATTAATAACTTAGTGCTTATCAGAGATAAAAGGTTCTTCTTTTTAGCTTTCACAGAAATTCTTCTTGGTTAATTTTTCGTTAGACCATTTTGCTCGAAACTGCAAGTGGCTAGGTTAAATTACGCAACTACAATTTTCATAACTTTTTCTTAAAACTGTTTTCGGGAAACTTCCTTTTCATTTTCAAAAAATTTTGAATGTTGTTCTGAATCCCTGAATAATTCGTCCTGAAAAAAGCGAGATTTTATCAAATATTTCTGAATGAAAGCGATTGGTTCTTAACTTTTTTTAGATAAATTTTAGAGGAAATAAAATGTTCTTAAATGTTCTTTTCCATAACGCTGTTGAATTCTTGACCACAGTGTGGAAACTTAAAACTTCAAAGATCTATTTTCAACTTAATTGTCAAATTTTGAAATAAAAATGGTTCCAGTTTCACAAAAAACCTTAATTTTCAACCAAATAGTATACACTTATAGCCAAATGACGAATTCGTTACAGTCAATTTTAATCTCAAATTTACAAGGAAAAATTTTCTATAAAAAAGTAAAAATATTCAAGAAAGCAGTTTAATGAAAAAGAGTTTGATAAGGCTTGTGAAATTTTGTGATGAACTAGTTTAATTTTGAACTAAAATCGAACAGCCTCTGGTGAAAAGTGGGACGACTAGATTTTTAGTTAAAAGAATTTATTTTTCACCGAAAAAAAATAATTTCGATTAAAATGGTTAAATTATCAACCAAGAATTTTCAATCACCCCCCCCCCTTGCACATAATTTTTCCTTCTGGTAAAAAGGACGACAGGAAAAGATATTCAGTATCAATGCAAATGTTTTGAAATTAATTGAATTTATTATACTAAACAAAGTCAAGATTAATAAATGCTTATTTTATAAATGTCTTTAAAAATTATTTATACTAAAAATTCTCCTCAGTCGCAACCCTTTATTTCCCCTTTTATTCTCTTCACCACCACACCTTATATTTCCTAACTTCTCCTACATTTACTTCACTTATTGCCCATCAACGCTCTTACCCTCAGCCTCCTATTAATTCCACTTACAATTCATTCATTTTTCCCTACTTTCCATACTTCCCATCAACTGCCTTTCATCGCTTTTTCTACCTTTACCTGCTCATACTTGATCCCTTCTTCTACTTCCCGTCTCCTCAGATACCCATGCTCCCTACCTCTAATTTTCGTTTTGCTATAATTCTCGTACTCTCTTTATTGCGAGTCACCTGTCCTACTTCTTCCCCTCTAATTTCCCTTAACTACTCCTACTTTTCTGCCCTAATGTACCATCACTGCTTATACATACCCTTCGCTTATTTCACTCCACTTCCTCTAATTTTTATCAACAATTTCCCCTCACGATCCATAATTCTCTTTTCCTAATTTCACCTTACTTCCCGTCATTCATCTTCCCGAATTATTTTTCACAGCCCGTTTACTCATTTTCTATCTCTTTTAGTGTTTTTTTCGCCTAATTTTGTCCCAATTCCCTCTATTTTGACCACTAGCTTGCACTTTCTTCCCCTACTTCTACTTTTCTTATGTTCTTTTATTTGTCTTACTTGTACATTCCTTATTTCTTATGGCTTACCAAACTTGCTCTCCCTTTATTTCTTTATTTTAATTATTATTTTATTTTATTTTTTATTCATATATTTAGTTACCCTCTATTTCTATTCCATTCATTTCTCTTCACTTCTCTTTATTCGTGTTCCCTTATTTTACATCGTTTTACCTATTTTCTCTCTTCTTATTTGTCATTCTTTTTCCTACTTGTTGTATTCTAGTGTATAAAATTCAATTTTTTCACATCGAACTAAAACTTGATAGTAAATCTTACTACCTAATGGTAGTTATTGTTGTGGGTAAAGATTAGCCTCAACGGAGGGCGAAAAGTACACTTTTTTTT
This sequence comes from Belonocnema kinseyi, assembly GCF_010883055.1. NCBI lineage: Eukaryota > Metazoa > Arthropoda > Insecta > Hymenoptera > Cynipidae > Belonocnema > Belonocnema kinseyi. The sequence continues at coordinate 68,167,390 of NC_046657.1, forward strand.
CGCAAATAAATATTAAAAATTGATTATTCACTAAACATGTCACATTTTTCTGTTACAGAATTAGGCTCACAGCCATGGAACTACGATGGCAATCAACCTAGAAATCTACCAAGCATACGAACTCATGGTAATGTAGCTTGTCAGTATTTTCATTCAAATCATTGTTATTATTATTGTTTCCTGGCTGAGACCCTGGTGCTCAGTTGATCCTGTGAACTTCCTTGTGCGCGGATGCAGTTAATACAAGTGAGTGTCAGACGTCCTCCCACAAGCGTGGGGCACTGAGAAAAAATAGAGATAGCCGTCTTCTCACCCTTTCCGCACAGACGACCGAAGGGGCTATGTTCAAGCTCCATTTTCTCTCGCTGATGGCCGCGGTTTCCATGTCCTATAAACATTTCTGTTAGGACTTTTGCTTCGTTTCTCCTGAGCTTCAGTTTTTTTTGCTCGGATAGAGTTTAACCTTAAACTCATGTGTTTCTTTTGGCCTCCCTGCAACCAATGGCCAATCACTACTCCTTTTGTTGTTTCTCGGCCAGGCAACTCGATTTATCCAAATACGAGGGTGGATTGATAAGTTTCCGGCCTGACCAAGAAAAACAACGTTTTTAAGAATTTTTTTTTTTTATTTCTCAACATAATCTCCTCCAAGGCT
>NC_046657.1:68168144-68280606 GCF_010883055.1 Belonocnema kinseyi
ATATGCAAATGTTGGTGCAAAATATTGTGCACACGTTCATATGACATCTTACAGGTCTCAGCTATCTCACGCACTTTTAATCTGCGGTCTTCCAGCACTAGTCGTTCTTTCATTCATCATTTTGTTGTACTCCTGTGCTTTGTGGTCGTACTACAGCTTAATCTCAGATCGCAGGACTGAGGTGTTGAACCCCATCGGGACTGTGAAGCTCATTTCACTCCTTTTACGATAGACGCTGGCTCATGCTTTCTTATTTTTCCTAGAGCCAACTGAAAACAAATTATCCCCATCATTAGGTGGTTGTGCTTTACTAATAACATATTCCTTCTTCGTGGATAGGCTAACCAGATACATCTTGTGGAAAAGATAGCAAGTGGTGGATTTTTCCCTGAGCATGCTCAAGATCGGATTATTCGCGATCTCGTTTGAGATCCCTATTGCCGTCGAGATCCTTTAACGGTTTATCATATATAATCTCCAGGTGGCCAGTATCTTCCTTTTTGGAGGAAAGTACGAAGGGCATACGGTCGGACGGACACCTGATCGAAACTATAAAAAGGAAGGAAAGTTGGAAAAGGAGATGGACGGGTCTTCCTGAATTCCTTATCAAAATGTTCACAATTTTTTATATTCTTTTTTAGTTTGGAATTTATCTGAAAAAAAGTAAATTCAGACGCCTGAAGGTTAAATCGATCAATTAGGACTTAAGATATATCATTTAAGAGACAAATAAGTTAAATAACCCAAAGTGCCAAATATGAACCAATTTTTTTTTTTAGTTAAAGAAAATTTTCAGTGAGATTTTTTTCACTTCCAAGGAATCCTAAATCCTAAATTAGAGTGAAATGATTTTGTATTTAATTTGTATTCCTTTGTTCAGTTTCACATTTACAGTTTACTTTAATTGAGTATTTTTATCGGGGCATTTCCTATTATGTTAGCATATAGCTTAGATTTTATACAAAGATTCCAGTGAAACAGATTTTCTTTGATCTAATGTTATCTTGGCCAAGGCTCTAATTTTTAAAGTTGAATTTTAGCGTTGTAAGATATGAAGACATGATATAAGATAAAGTATTTTCTTGAAAAAACATTCTGGAATCATTTCCCACAATATTGAATTTCTTTCGCATTTATGTCTTCATAGAGACCAAAATTTAAAGTAAGACCAAGTTTTTCGTACTCCTATATAATATATGGGAGCGTGCATTAATTTTGATCAGAGATTGCTGTTGGAAAATGATAGGCATTATACTCCATCGATTAGTATGTGTGCGTACTGGTTTCGAAAATTTAAAATTGGCGATTTTTACACGGGGGACAAAGAACTTCCAGGCTATCCGAAAACGATATATTCAGTTCTTACGAAGATGCCGAAAAATGGGTCGATTCGTGGATAGCTTTAAAAGGCGATGAAAAGAAGTAGTCGATAGCGATCAACAATACTTTGAATGATCAACTAGTCACAATTTTTTCAAAATAAACCTGTAATTTTACAAAAGAATCCCTAATAACTAATGGACGCTCTCAATATTTAAATCTATCAACTTCAATGGTCAGTTTTCAAGAATTTCGTTGTAATTCTTACATAAGGTTAAACTTGAAGTAATGTTGCCGAATTATTTCTGAACAAACATAATAAAACAAAACAAAGTTTCCAACAAAATCATTCTCCAGATGCAAATTTTGTTAAAATCAAAAGGGGTCGTGTTGTCCTGCTACGCGATTTTTAAAATAAATACACATACAAATAGAAAAAATAGAATTACATGTTATTTCTGTGTAAGTATCTAGTGGGTAAAATAATTTTTTTTACGTAAAAATTACTCGACAATCAAGGTAAAGATTACACTTTGTTTCTTCTGTCTAAGTCAATATACAAAATTAACTGATTCATTAAACTTGATACATTTCTTGCGCCCCTTAACAGAACCCAGGTCACGATCAAGAGTCGACGATCATGAATATCTCCAAGTAAACCAGAGGCAAGGCTTTCATACAGCGCGTGGTCAGTATTTTTATTACCATTATATATAATTGAATAAATATTGTTGATTTTCTCAGTTTTCAATTATTATATATTTTAAATTTAGTTTACGATTATCGTTTACCTAGCCATACTTGCATCTCCTCGATTAAATAAATAATCAATAAAAAAAAAACATAATTCCGAATTTCCATAAATTCCTCTCTTTGGAAAAAATCACGACGGACAGACGGACACTTAACTGAAACTAAAAGTTGTGTATGTATGTATACAATTTTTTAAGTAAATATAAAAATTTATTATTTAATAATCTTGGTGCATTTCTCTTGTCCTATTCCAGTACACAGAACACAAAGTAATATCGCAAGTGAGATACCAGCCCCTTCTAGTGCAGGTAATCAATATTTTGATTGAATTGATAGATTTAATTTTAATTTTAACAGTTCCATTTTAGCATAATAAGCATAGCAAGTACTTGATAGGAATTTAGAAAAATCAAAAAACATGACTTGTATATGGAGAGAATTAGTCGCTTAAAAATTCATCGAATTTGTGTATTAGTCACGAATACGAAAATAAGTTGAAGAAAATTTTGAAACCTCCTTGTGAAAGAATGTGATCAATAATTTTCTAGAAAATATGAAAGACTGGAGAAGATTTCACCAATGTAATTCCTGATTCTAAATAAACAGGTGTATAAAACTTGCTGGAAAGTCGCTGATAATGTAAAATGCAAGATCTTCAGATTCTGATGACAATCACGCCGCCATGCGAAATTGCGAAAGTCCGCAAAATCGGCAATCATTTCATATTTGCAGCCAACAAAATTTATCGAGGGAAATTTAAAAATAGATTTTTTATACATGGCTACAAAACGTTAAAATTTATCATATTAATCAAATGGAAGTGAGAAATAAATTACTGCGAAAAAATGCGAAAAAATAAATTTAAATAAGTTAACAATTTAGCCAAATCATTTGCTTGTTTTGAATACAGAGTTATTTTTCACTTTAAAAACTTTATTTCACATTAGAGCACCTACAATTTTCTTATTCCTAGACTTAATAAATAAGCTTTGTACGCATTCTTTGGGCTAGATGTTGAGCTTTTTCTTCTTTTGGAAATTTCAATCGTTTTCACAATCATAAACAATGTGATGATTAAAATTCTAAAGCATATTTATAGAAGGTCTGAATTTGTGTAATGCGTCTAATTTGTCTAATTTGCCTGATGCGTTTAATTTCTCTAATGCCAAGCAGAGAGTCGAGCATTTTGTGCTGCAATTTATTGCGTGCTTTTTTTGACAGCATTTATGATAAAAAAATGTTCCCTCAATGTGAGCATTACTCTTTGACAGCCTCAAAATTGTTAAAACAAAATTCGATTCTTTTTCGAGGAGGAGAGAGGAAAGCAAGGAGATTATCTAAAGCATTTGTATTCTTAAGAGTGTTGTTTTTCGTGAGGAAAGTTTGTTTCAAGATTTTTTGGCAGAAGAAACAGAAAATTTTTTATAAATTCGCGATAGCTTTCCCGGCGTCGACATTATTTATTTTGAAAAATAATGTTATATCAATTAGCTTAAAAAAGAATGGGTTTAATTACAAAGCTACACACAAAAAAGGTCTAGTAATTTTGACGAGGAACATGTATTCCTATGTATTTTGATCCGCTGAATCCGAATCTGAGGTCAAAATAGCACCTTTCATGGTCGACTTTTGGACATTACCTCAAAAAACCGTATCTTGGAGTATATGATGGAAAAACATGTTTTTTTACGGGATTCAAAATGCTGATTCCAAAAATAGAGCCAGATTAGTTATAAAACTGACATAATCCAGTGTTATATGACTTGCTACGACATAGTCTCAGAACAAAATTATTTCAGCAAACACTTGTAATCCAGAATTGCATTTTTATGGATTTCGAGCTGCAGAATACAATTTTAAGTTAAATCTACATAGTAAAGAACAAATCTATTACATTATTTCAAAAACATACTGTATTACAACAATCTGCTCTTAGAGAAGTATTTCTCATGATATTTATTGTGTGTAAGCTTACTGCGTGTCTTCGGAACTATGAGTTCTGAGCCTCTTGTGTTTTGATTAAATCATAAATCTTCGGACTGGAGTGTCCATCTATTTTTATTAATTGAATTCACTTTAACGTTAAGTTCCAATACCTGCTACTGCGCTAGGTACTGGAAGTGGTGACAACTGCTCTGAAAAGAGATTTGTAGAATGTTTCACCTTCCAGTCCAGTCATTAATGAAGCCAGCGAAGCCTTGCTGCACTGCCGAATGACGTTAAGGTGTGAGAATGAAGCTGTATTGTGTCTGGCGAAAAGTTTACATTGTCATCACCAAATGGAAAAACTTTTAAAAAAACGTATATTTGTGAAAACAATCAGAATCAACTTTGTCACATTTGTACAAATTCGAAGAAAGAATAAAAAATGCAATGATGAAGTTTATTGTACCAGCAATTTGGGAAAATATCGCAAAATAAAATCGATTGTTACTTCTGCATGAACGATGCGAAAAAAGGGGAATTTTCAACGAAAAATCAATAACTTGAAATGCAGTCTCTTCGATGATAGAACCACAAATGAAAAAACCTGCAGACATTCTAGTAGACGCTGGAACTTCGCTTTTAAACAAGAAAAAAACTAAGGCAGATCTGGAACATGAGAAAGACTATTTTACAAGCAGGAGTGCAGATTCCAACATTGAATGTGAAACATTTGATAAAGAGTACACTATATATGACACAAAAAGGAGACATTCAGAGAGGTGGTATTAAAAGGAATTGAATGAATTAATTTGAGATTTCAAACTACCTAAATATGGCGTTAAAAACCTTGCATCAGCTTTGAATAAAAGGAAATTAAAACAAAGGCATAAATTCAAATGTTTATCGAAATAGAGAACAGGATTTTTTGAAATACTTTTAGATTGAACGAGAACTGTCTATAGTATATTGCACGAATCTTAATGGCCTTATAAACCAATTAAAACCAGGAGCTTACAAAGATCGAGAATAGAGATTATTTATAGACTCCTCAAAAGGAAGCCTGTCTTCTTGCACAACAGAAACGAGTATGCATCGATACCAATAGCTCATTCAATAAAACTGAATGAAAATTACAGTAATATGAGAATCGTCTTGGAAAAAACCTAAAACAAACAGCATAAATAGAAAATTTGTAAAGATTTCAAATTTGGTTCCATACTTTTGGGACAATAATCAGGAAATACGAAATATTTTTATTTCTTGTACCTACAAGACAGCCGAGATCGGGGCAATCATTATAAGAAGAAAATTTGGCCAAGATATCAAAGTGATGGAAAAAAGATCTCAAGGCAGATTGGGTGATAATATGATGGCGGACTACTCTTTGATGTTAAAAAGAGATTTGCTTCAGAACAAAAGAAAAATGTCTCTACGAAGATCTTTAAAATCTAAAAGAGTGCGTTATAATAAGAAAAATAACTGTTGTTCTATCGAAAGTCAATGGTATGCAGAACTATGTATAAAAGCTACGTCATCTAGGGACTAACTAGTCAATGGCTAGAAATTCTACGGATTCATCAGTGAAAAGTGTGCTGCTGAGAAATAAGTGAGAATCCGCTGATTTTTTTTCAGAGTGTACATTCATGCAAAACAAACGCTTAATTGAATTACGTATCGAATTGGATTACTTGAATTACGTATTGAATTTTCTTTGGCATTCACAGTTAAGAATAAAGTCTGTAATTTAAACCAATTTTCACGAATCCTCGCGACAGAGCTGTAAAAGCAAAGCCATCGAGTTCTACAATGAACCAAATCCGGGATATCAGCTTTAAAAAGAATATGAGGTGAAGGTTTTTCCCCACAAAGACTATTGGTGCCATCACTGCCCAGTCCAATCATTTGTGTTTTTTTTTTCAAATTTATTCCTTTAAAAAAAGAAAATTTATAACTAAAAAGATAATCTCAAGGAGAAAGTTTTTGCGAATTTTTATAAATTACGTAAATTAGTGAAGGACCCCTTCCCCCCTAATGTAGCAAATCGTAGCAAAATGTCTCGGAACCCCCATCCCCTTTGAGCTGTTACGTAATTTAAGTACGTTCCCTTCTCTGAAAAAGGCACGCAGCGATAGTCGAAGCGTCAGACTCAGTTTTTAAATATTATTCGACTTTATTCTAAATCTCATAAATAGTTTTCTATCATTCTTTCAAAGTCGCATTGAAACCTTTTAAGACTGTTCTTTCGGTCTAAGATTCCTCAAAAGTCGCCTAAATTTTAAGCGACTAAATTTTTTTGCGCGTCTATGACTGAGTTTGGTCAATGCTTCTCGTATTACTCATTAATCCTTATACATTAGTATTGTCTTTTTTACAGGCGGAAGCTTACGGCGCGCTTCACGACCTGTTACTGTAGAGCAGATACTAGGAGGCAGAATACCTCCTGGAGAGACAATATTTTTTAGAAGAGAAAATATATATATTGGAACACAAGAAAATGGACAGCTAGTTCATCCATACCTCCAAATAGGGGACGAATTTACTATCTTTCAAAGTCCCACCAACTTTCGCAGCACTAACGCCAAAGAATGGCTGAATATCGTACGTCGGTGGATTACAGAAGAGAAACCTCCAAACGCAAGGCAGCTCTGGAGATCTGCTTTGGCTGAAGCAAAACAAGTAAATGAAAGAATAAAGGCTACTGGAAGAGGTAGGTCTCATCAACCCCGACTAGGTATTGATCCTACAAATGACGCACAAGATATACATGCTGTACAAAACGCTCAACAAGCTCAACGGTTTCAACATCTGCAACTTGACATTCCATGGGAGGAAGAACACCCCGACTCACACATCGAAACACCCTCGACAAATTTCAATGAATCCTTTCATGTAGATTCCAACACAGAAGGCAATGATCAAGACGAACCTAGGTATGACAGTTCGCCTACGGAAAGCACGCATTCCAGCCAGAGCAGTAGGCTCAGAGAACAGACGCGAAATTTATTTTCTAACCTTAGTTTCCGGAAAAATTAGCAGCCTTAAGAATTTTTAAGTATACGGCTTTAAAGATCGTCAATCCTTCTACGTTCCTTAAAATTCAAAGCGATTCCCTGCAACCTTAACATTTGTTATAAAATCGAGTAGACTCCATTAAATCTTGTAAAGTCCCTTACAATCTCTAATATCCCTGAAATCCCTAAAATTCACTTGCATTCTCATTTTATTTACTCCCTACGTTTCACTAGAAATCTTTTTGATTTTCTTGAAACCTTTTGAATATCACTGAAATCCTAGTAATCCTAAACTACTCGAAGACAATCCATTGGATTGTCTTTGAATCAGTAATATCTTTTAAATTTTTCAAAATGTTTGATTTTTTTTAATTTCTGACTTAAGGCGATCTTAAGGTACTACATTGTAACTGGCCTCTCAGCGACCTTTTCTATTTTTCGCGCTGCTCTCGATCTCAAAGGTGGAGTAGACGCTGTGGCTCTCAACCTGCGGGTTCTACTTTATGTTGCAGTGGTACGTCTAAATTAAATCGTGTATGAACTCTATTCCGCACCACCATGGATGTCAAATCAAAAGAGCGTTTTTTCTCAAACAAATTACATATTAATGAAAAGTTAATAAGACTTTTTTGGAATTTATTGTATTTAAAGGGCCACTGTGGTACATGTTAGGTTCTGCAATAGGCAAGAAAATTTTCTCGCTGATGGTAAAAAATATTCTTTTTCTAAAAAGTGCATCACTTTGCATTGCAGCGACCCAAAAATTGTAACATGGCAAAGCGCCCTCGACTTGAACTCTATGGTCACGATTTAATTTAAATTTACCATTGTAACATAATGTAGAAGCCGCGCCGGTTCAGAGCCACAGCGCCCGTCTAGCTTCGAGATCAAAACCAGCGCTAAACAATAGAAAAAAAGGTCGCTGAGCTGGAGGGTATGATGTGGTATCTTAACATCGCCTTAATCCTAATTTCTTAAAGTCCTTTTAAATTCCCTAAAAGTGTTAAAATTTTATAAAAGTTACAAAATTATTCGAAAATTGTTTATATCAGGAAGTTTTCTAAATCAGATTGGCCGTTTTAGTAAAATAGTTTAAAATTTTTTAAAATATAAATCCATGTAACAATTTTCGATGCTCTAAAATAAAGAATAAATCAATAAATTTGTAGATGTCGAAAATAATTTAATTTAAGGCAATTTTAAGTTTAAAAAAAAAAACAAAAAAATTTGTTTGAAATATAAAATTTTAATCAGCATTTAAATCAAGCTTAGCACTTTTACTTTCAAACTAAGAACGTGCAAATTGCATTATTTAACTTTTAATCTCAAAGTTTTAATTTAGTGCTCTGAAATTTTTATGAGTCAACGCTTTCTACTTTAGACAAGTTGTTTTAAACGGCTTAGTTTTGAGAATTTTATGCTTAGTTCATTATGTTAAATGGCCATGCTGTCGTTGCTAAATAATAAATAATTATTCTTCATTTAAAAATAAAAATTTTTCAAAATCAATGGGTTAGAAATTAATCTTCGATTTAAATTATATTTGATTACGATTTTTAATTTAATTTTCGCTCTTAAGTTCTCTGAAAAATCTTTGAAATTTCTTTAAATCTTTTGAAGTATTTGAAATTCTTAGATATTTTCGGTACACTTTTAGAATTCAATAAAATTTTTTTATATTTCAAACCCCTTGAAACCTTTTGAAAGTTTACAAATTCCTAAAGGCCTTGGAGATCTTTGAAAAAATTTCAAATCCCTTGAAATACTTTGGAATTTTATTAATTATCTTTAAATATCTAAATATCACTGAAAAGTAAAAAGTAGAAAGATATAATTGTAAAAAGTTCATCGACAGCAAAATTTAGCGCTTAGTGTAGTACCTGGTAAAACTAATATAAAAAAAATTGATTCAACTAAATTGATAATGGTAACACTGTTACATGTAATTTAACTAATAACATTAGTAGTATCCATAGTAATATTATTATTAATGTGAATTGTAACAGTGGGAAATTTAGGATGGCAATATTAAATAAATAAACAAATAAGGTTTCAAATTACGAAAGGTGTTTTTTTTTAATTTTCAACCTCTCCTGCCACCATATAAGATACCGTGATGTTTTGTTAAATTTTAAGATTTTTAAATTAGATTAAAATCTAAATTAAAAATACCATCTAGTATCCAATAGTCAAATTGATGCATACTTATAAAAAAACAATAATCAAACTACCAAATTTGGACCACAACGAGCAAACAAACAATGCTGCTATTGTAATCTAAAAAATTTTCGGACAAAAAGAAAAAAGTGGAAGGAAAAATAAGAAGGCAACCAACCACATTCCGTTCCTTCTTTTCTTCTTTCTTTCGTTAATATGTCTCTAATCGCTTCATCAAATAAAAATTAACTCTTAGCAACCATCACTCATCGCAAAGTATTCTGCTTGAGAAATGAACAAAATGACATAAGACTATTTGTGACTTCTACAAACCACTGAATCATCCAATATTCTTATCACTAATCCCTCAAATAAAGCTGAATCTCCTAAACCTTTAAAATTTACACTTGTCACTGCGTACAAATTATCCGAGTTTGCTCTATAGGTTACAACTACAGTGAAAGTCTTCTATAGCGCCAATTTCGGAGCTGAAGTTGGGTTGGAACTAACTCATTATAGCCCGGTCCGCTTTTGTTTGTTCACGCCTAACTGCTCACCTAACTGACAGCCGTAAATCCCGCGCACCCCGCGCAGCACCTGTTACACCTACATGCGGTGCGGCGTCAATTTTCTGAAGGGTTATAGAAGGGAGGGCTATTGAAGAGTTTCACTGTACTTCCAAAGTTCCTATGACATACCTAAAAAATTTTTAATATCTATTCTATAATCCTCAGTTGGCTCTCATTGTCTTCCAGTAAAAAAATCTGCCCGCTCCGCGAACACATTCTCATCGCGCGCTACTCGCGCGGCTCGCTTCGCTCGCACGTTTGAGCGTGCCGAGGAAGTGCGACGGTTAAATCTCGCGCTTCGCGCTCGATAATGGGTTACATGGCGCTTCGCGTTTGGATATTTATTTTTTGCATTTGGAATGCTTGAAAAAAAACTTTATCAAAAAGATCTCTTTTAGATGGCAGTATTTGTATGCGACTTCATGATCTGAATTTTCTACTTAATTAAGTATTGTCAAAGATTAAGTTTCTCAAAGCTCTGTAGGCTTTGAGCTGCACATTTTCATCGTGACACTCGCGCTGCGCTCTCGATTTCCGACCGATATTTGTAAACAGGTTTTGTTAAATCTTTTTTTTTCTTGTAACTTTCGTCGTTTTTCCACACTTTTTTTTATTCTTTTTTTTCAATGTTATTTTTTAGGAATAAAACAAAACGTACGCGTCCTATCAAGAAGCGATCCTGAACGAAATTGTAGATCTTTTTTAGGATAACAATTTTTGCTGATTAATCTCTTTTTGTATCCTACATAGTTTGTCCATAAAATGGAGTTTTTTATTTTTCATTATTTTTTGTGCAATAAAAATTTAAATTTTTTATTTTTGAAGAAAATCCAAAATTTTGTAATGATCTTGTAGGGCTTTCAAAAATAAATGTTTTTCTTTTCTCGACTTTTTTTCATATCGTGCGTTTTTTGACTTCGAAGTTTGGTTTTCGTTTCATTTAAAAACATTTTAAAACGCTATATCTCTAAAAATTTCTATTTTATCAAAAAAAGTCATTTATATAAATTGTTTGTTCCTTTTAATTTTATAAATATCCATACATAGAATTTTCAAATTCAGAAAAAAAGTAGTCTTAAAAATTTTCAAAATGCGCTCACTTTTTGAATTTTCACCAAAAATAGCTGGTTCACGAACTCGTCCTTTTTTTTAGGACCTAAAATAAGTTTGCTAAAGATGGATTTAATTTGCTCATTTTTTCGCGAGTTATCGTGTTTACGGACGGCCGGACAGCCGGACAGACAGACAGACGCCATCGTGAAAAGCTGATTTTTGGATTCAGGGGTTCTCGAAACGTGGAGATCCGTTGAAAAAGTGTGATGTCAAATTTCCGACAATTCTAATACTTTTTTAATCATAACTGATGAGAATGTAAAAATTGTTGATTACGATGCTGCATTAACCAAGAGTTAAATTTTGAACTTAAAAAGATTCACTTTTAATGTAAAATTTTGTAGTTTTTCTTTTCTACTTTTTTCAAACCGTACGTTGTTTGGCTAAAAATTTTAATTATCGATTGATTCTTTAAGTTATGTAAATGCTATAACTCAGATAATTTTTTATCATAAAAAAGCTTTATATTTACTACCAACAGTCATACATAGAATTTTTGAACGTGAAAAGAATGTTCAAAATCGTTTAAAAAGCTCTGACTTTTGGAATTACTATCCTAAATGGCTTTTTAACGAATTCGTTCTTTCTTCTATTACAAAATTAAGATATTAATTTTCGATGTCCCGCATACTACTTAAGAGAAATTTAAAGAAAATGACTAGTCCTATTGAAAAATGGTTAAGTGAAAATTTGTAGGATTTTTCAAAATCTAATATTTCTTGTTAATACTTTTTCGTATTTTGCGTCATTTGGTTCGAAATCTAAATTTTGTAGTGTTAAATTTAGGATAATTCTAATACTTTATCAATCATAAATCATGAGAATGTATTAATTTATGATAAATTTGCATCTCTTTTTTAGGCGAACAATTTTTGTCTATTAATTAGTTTTCGTACCTTTCGTCGTTTTCCACAAATTTTTCATTTTTATTTTTAATGTCATTTTTATGATTAAAACCAAAACTACGCGTCTTATCAAAAAGTAATTCATAACAAATTTTCAGATATGTTTTAGGCGTACAATTTTAGTTGAATAACTTTTGTGCCTAAATTGAGGAGTTTTTCCACAAATCTTTTATTCATTTGATATTTTTATTTACAATGTTATTTCTCACGAATAAAGCAATAAGTACGCCTCTAATCAAGAAGTGATTATTAATTAATTTGTATTTTTTTGGTGGGTTAAATTTTCGTTAATTCATCTTTTTTCGTATTCTGCATAGTTTGACCACAAACTAGAATTTGTTGGTTTTTCATTATTTTTGGGCAATCAAAATTTGAATTTTGGATTTTCTAAGTAAATCCAAAAATTTGTCATAAAAGTCTTGTAGGGATTTTAAAAAGCAATGTTTTTCTTTTCTTGACATTTTTTAATATTTTGCGTTGTTCGGGTTAAAATTTCAAATTTCGATTGTTTTACAAAATTTTGAAAATTCTATAACTCTAAAAATTTTCTTTAAATCGAAAAAAGTCATTAGAATAAATTGTTTGTCCATTTCAATACTATAAACATGCGTACATAGAATTGTCGAATTCAGAAAAAAGTGGTCTCAAAAATTTTCAAAATGCGCTCACTTTTTGAATTTTCATCAAAAAAGGTTGGTTAACGAACTTGTCCTTTCTTTTAGGACTTTAAAAAAGTGTGTTAAAGATGGATTTAATGTGTTCATTTTTTCGAGAGTTATCGTGTTTACAGACGGCCGGACAGACAGACAGACGCTATCTTGAAAAGATGATTTTTGGATTCAGGGGTTCTCGAAACGTGGAGATCCGTTAAAAAACTGTGATGTCAAATTTCCGGGAATTCTAATACTTTCTCAATCATAAATGATGAGAATGTAATAATGTACTTCATACGCAATATCTGGTCTGATGGCCCCAGTCAAGTGAACCAGAATTCCTCGAGTCTAAATGGTACATTGATAGCTATTTCTTCATTTTTTATATTCTGTTCTTCTCTTCTATTTCTGCTTTCTCAGATTATTACTTGTCGTGTTACCAATGGTGTATTTTGTGATTTGCTATCATCCATCCTACATATCTTTAATATTTTACTGAAACAATCTAGTTGTTGTATTTCCTTTCCTTTACTTTATCTATATCTCTAAGTTATCATACATCTCTAAATCAAACTTCAATACTGCAGTTGGAAACAAATCACACAGTTTAATCTTGTTGCTTAATCGAGTGACGAAATCAGGCTACTCCGACAGATTCTGTAAACGATGACAACTGCCCTGAAAAGGGATGTGTAGAATGATTCGTATCACTATCTGTTGGAGTATCGAAGCCAGTAGGAGCGTACTACCTTGCAGGAGGGCATTAGGGTATGAAGATAAAGCCTTAGTGTGTCCAAAGACGAGTTGACTTTGTCCTCGTCTAAGTCAGGCAGCCCTCATATTTAGTCATGGAGAGGTATGATGGTTACCACTCCCAGGATGACAGACTTACCTGCGATTGGACCAGGATCTCTAATGTATGGATGTATCATATACTCATCAAATTTACAAATCAAACCAAAAAATATTTAACCCAACAATCTAAAGGTGCTAAATCACATGTAGATCTTCAATCTGGCACCTTAAAACGTGATAAAAGAGACCTTGATTCATTCTGCCAAGTATGCACTGAATTCTATCCACCAAAAACTTTTATGTCAATTTCCGAGCAGATCAGAACGATTTTTGAAAATTGTTATGAATTCCCAACAGCTGATCAGGATAAAGAATAGGTGCCACATAAAAGATGCAATCATTGTAGATCACAATTCAATCGTTGGCATAAAAGTAAAAATATTGAAGATCTGAAATTAAAAAGTCCAACTTTATGGACAGGACCCACTTGTAAAGAAGATTGCTGTATCTGCAAGGACGATGTAACTGGATTTAAAAAAAGTAGCATTGCTTACGTCGAATTCCGACTGTAATAAGAACCATCAGGATGTGCAATACAGATAAGAAGGGTATTGAATGAACCGGATGTATTTCTTCTCAGGAAAGTTGAGAGAGCTAAGAAGACAATAGCAGAGACGAATGCTTGAGTGAATCTGACATTGACGACGAACATGTAGTAAGTAAAAAAAAAGAAACCACAACTTTTTCAAACAAAGAATTAAAAGATCTCATCAGATCCTTAGGAATATCCGAAGAAACAAGTGAGTTGTTGGTTTCTAAACTCAAAAAGAAAAACTTTTCGAAAGAAATGTTAAAGCAACTGACTATAGGAAAACAGAAAGAAATTTCAAGAAATATTTTACAAAAGAAAAGAACCATCATTAGTTTACTGTCACGTAATAAATGGATTGATGGATGCGTTGAAACCGGGGGTTAAAAGAGCCATCGAATGGGGGCTATTCATTGATTTCTTTCAGAGAAGTTTGAAAGCTGTGCTGCTCTATAATAAAAACGTTTTCTCTCATATCGGTAGCATATTTAACGACGTTGGAAAAGAATCCTGAAGATGTCAAGTTTAAATGGATAAATTGAAATGTTCAGAACACAATTGACGGATTTGTGGGATTTTTTAAATATTGAGAATAATTCTAGGTCAGCAATCAGGTAACGTTAACACCTATGTTTCCTATGCTTATGGGGTAGAAAAAACCGACCTAATCATCATAAAAAGATTGATTAACCAGTGAGAGGAACCTTTGATCCAGAATCAGAGAACATCGTCAAACTCCCACAGTGCATCCTGCCAGAGTTTTCAATATCACATCTGAATATAAAACTGGACATGGTAAAGCAGTTTGTATCAGCATTAGAGGAAGATAGCAGTTTTTTTATCTCTTCAAGGACAATTCCCAGAACTATCGGATGCAAAACTAAAAGCAGGAATATTCGATGGACTTCAAATTCCGAACCTGATTATGCCTCAAGAAAATTGTTCAAAACTTTTTAGGAAACCACAAGAGTAATAATTACAAAAGAATTATGAGGAATATGGTACAGGAGTTCGCAAAAATGGGATACAATATGACCTTCAAATTACATGTATTAAATTCCCACATTGACTATTTTTCAATAGTAATTATTCCAATAGCTAGTTGTGAAGATGATGGAAAAGAAAGTTAAATGCAAACGTAATGCAAGTTGCAGGAATTTTAGAACATCTGAATATTGATGAAATCGAGAATGGTGATCAAATAATGAATCATGGGGATTTAATTTCTACACATGAGGATTCAGATGCCAGTCAGGTTCCACACGCAACGTAGATTTCAGTAAGAATTTCTTATAAACTCTAACCTCACAATTAAATCTCGTTACTTTATTATTACTAGTGGAAGCGCATTTATTTTTTACTTTTGAGGAAGCAAAGTATTAATGAAATGAGCAAAAATAATTATGCACATATTAGATTAACCCATAGTCGATGATTCGTAAGTGATTTTGTACACAGATTAATTAAGGGTGTTGAAACAAAGATCTTACCTCAAAATTCGATTTCTTCATTTTAAAAGTACTTATTTTAAGAAAGGAAACGCGTCTATAAGGATGGTCCAAAAAATTATTTTTGAGCTACAGGGCAAGACACCCCCCAAAAGTTTCCATTTCTGGTGAAAGAAAATCCGTAATTTTTTTCTTTCAAAATTTTAATATTAACACGTCCCACAGGACACTTTAAACTCCCATTTAATTAACATAGGGAAATTTTGAATTTTCAAAAATTTGAACTCATGTTCCAGGGTTTTATCAAGACATATCAAACTTTTTAGAGATTAAAGAGAAATCGCTTCAAAATAAAATCATACCAATAATTTTTATTTCAAACCCACCCTCGCTAATCAATTATTTCAACAATTGTAAATTACTGAATTGTAGAAAATTATTTCTTCTGTCTCACGGTGACGGCAAAATAAAAAAAAAATTAGAGCAATCATTTTAAATCCATTTATGTTTAGAACAAAATTAAAACTTCGACAACGTTTCGGCATCACTGCGTGCCTTTATCAGAGTATCTAAAAAATAATTATAATAAGCTAATGCATAATAAAAATGAATATGAATAGTTAAGAAATGTTGTTCTTTATGTGTAAAAAATATATATTTAAAAAAAATACCTTAGTTTAAAATGATTTGTAAGCGAAAGAACAATCATTCCAATTTTGGAGAAAATACGTGTCAATTTTTTGTATCATATTTAAAATAATTTATACGTTATTATAAGTTTAAAAAAAGTAGGACTCCAAACAATTATTGAGGATTGGGATGTAGATGAAGGCAGCATATAAAGTGAAATACAACGATTGGCCAAGTTTCCATAGAATTGCTGATGAGGAAGCGCGAACTTAAATTAAATTTAAAATTTAAAAATCTAAAGAAACATTCTTGTAACCAAACTAAAATGACATTAATTAATTACGCTTTGGTAAATTTTATTTATATTTAAAACTTCATTTTGTAAATTAATAGAAATATTTCGAAATTTCTTTATGAATATAGATTCAATAATACGCCTTTGATAAGTATTTTTTTCAGTAGCTATTATTTTAATATTGCTGAATTCGAAATCGAAATAGTGATTAGAATTCCAAGAGTGTTGTGACGAAACTGTATTTAAATTCCTAATTGTACAGTCTCTTTTATGTTCGGCAATTCTAGTTTTTAATTTTCTCCCAGTTCACCTATATAAACTTCATTACAACATTTGTATTTTATCATATAAATAACACCAAATTCTCAATGCTATCCCTTTCCTTTTTCTTTAATAAATAGTAATCTAAATGTTAGTGCTTTTGAAATAAACATTAATGTTAAATTTTTTTAATGAACTTCGTAGACGTTCAAAGAGACTTTGTATACACGGTAACGTAACTTTTAAATCAAATTTATTGCAAGTATCAATCCATTTATTTTTATTTTTAGTACTGTTATAAATTTCATGCACCCGCTCAGCGACACATCTATCAACTAAACCTTTGATTGAACCAATTTTATGACAAAATAAATTCTGTGAATTGTAATTGGGATACCTCCCAGACCAAGACGGTTTTTTGCACCAGTTAGCTCTCCTCTATACTCTGAAATACGTTTACAAGAAGGTCAATTTTATCTGAAGGAACAATTGCTATGATATCGTCGAGATATCTTCTTAGTTTTCTTAATACTTCGCCATATACCAATGTTCCTTCAAATTCGAATAAAATTCCTGTTAATAATTTGATTGCAAATATTGAAAATTCCATAAAAAATATTAAGAAAGAGGATGTAAAATTTAAAATTCAAAAAAATGTAACTCAAGTAGTTTTAAATCATAAAAACATTAATAAATTTAAAAATTTATAAAAATCAGTCAAGTTAGTTGAAAATTTTCGAAAAGAACATCAAGATTGAATTTTTGTTAAAGCAGATAATTGAAAT
The DNA here is from genome assembly GCF_010883055.1 of Belonocnema kinseyi. Taxonomy (NCBI): domain Eukaryota; kingdom Metazoa; phylum Arthropoda; class Insecta; order Hymenoptera; family Cynipidae; genus Belonocnema; species Belonocnema kinseyi. The sequence continues at coordinate 68,185,355 of NC_046657.1, forward strand.
CAAACCGTTGCAGCTAAGAGAGATGACTATAATAAAACTGTTGAAAATATTCTTAAGAATAATATTTTATATAAAAATATAAAAACAAGTATGGTTCCAGCATTAGAAAATAAATTTAATGACATGGTCATTAGATGGGAGAAAAAGAGATTGATTAATGAAAAATGTTCATACCGGTTAAAAACTCACAATAGTGTTGTGGCAAAAGCTTATGCTCTTCCAAAGGTATGTATGTAAGCCTGAATTAATTTGGAGCTAATTGTTTCTACAGTTGGTTCTGCTACTTACAATTTATCCAAATACATTTCTAGTATTTTCAAACCAGTTTCACAAAACACTAGTCCTTTTTTAAAAAATAGTTGGTAACTTAAAGATATTCTAAAAAATATTATTGTACCTGAAACTCACTCTATACTTTCCTTAGATGTTGTGTCGTTGTCTGATAGCATTCCGTTTGATCTTGTTTTAGATTGTATCGAAGAAAAGCTTATCTTAAATCATAATTGAAAAAAATAACTAAGAATGAACTATTAAGAGCCACTGGAACTGGTTTCAATGGCACTGTTTTCTCTTTTAATAACAAATTTTATAAACAGATGATTTGATTTGTTTTGAAAAAAGGGCTCAGGATTTATTAGATTTCACAACCATCTTGTATAAAAGACATGTCGACGATATCATAGCAATTGTTCCTCCTGATAAAATTGACCTTCTTGTAAACGTGTTTAACAGTATAGAGGAGAGCATAAAATTCACTCATGAAATTGAAATAAACAATATTATAAACTAACTTGATTTACAAATAATTAAAGCTTAAAATGGTTTTTTACTGACTGACTGGCACAGAAAAAAATTCTTGGCCTGAGAGAAATCTCAATTACAATTCATATAATTTATTTGGTCATAAAATCGGTTTAATCAAAGGTTTAGTTGATAGATGTGTCAAATTGAGTAACGTACAATATAGAAAAGAAAATTTAAATCAACTAAAACCAACATAAGTATCTAACAACTATCATCCTGTTTTGATTAATGAGATTATTGCTAAGCGTGGGGATGAAATTTATAACATTACTCAAAATAAAAGTAAATGGATTGATACTTACAATAAATTTGATTTAAAAGTTACGTTACCGTATGGACAAGGTATAGATAATTTTAGATAGATAAGTTTAGATAACTATTTATTAAAGAAAAATGATAGGGATAGAATTGAAAATTTGTCTGGTGATTATTATATGATAAAATACAAATGTTGTTATAAAGTTTATATTGGTGAAACTCGGAGAAGATTAAAAACTAGAATTGCCGAACGTTAAAGAGACTGTACAATTGGAAATTTCAATACGTATCATTGAATCTACGAGGTCTGTTCAAAAAATACGCGGATTTAGGTCATCAAAAGAAATGTACTTTATTTGGAAGTTACACGTCTGGGTCTCCTTCAAAATACTCTGCTTCCCAGCGCACACACTTATCCCAACCGTGTTTCCACTTATTGAAACAGTCCTGGTACGCTTCTTTTGTGATGGCTTTCAGCTCCTTCGTAGCATTTGCCTTAATCTCCGAAATCGTCTCAAATCTTCTTCCCTTGAAGGGTTTTTTTAGTTTTGGGAACAACAAAAAGTCACAAAAAGTTCTCATCTTCATCTGAACGATCAAGCAGTTCCTGACAAACCCGGAAGCGATCAACTTTTTGGTCATCGGTTATCAAGCGTGGCACAAATTTTGCAGTGACGCGGTGCATCTTCAATTTTTCGGTCAAAATTTCGTAACAAGATCCAACTGATATCTTACACTCTTTGGCAAGCTGCCTAATGGTCAGGCGTCGATTTTCGCGCACCAGGGTGTTGATATTTTCAACGTGTGGGTCGCCAGTTGACGTTGAAGGAGGCCGAGGACGCTCATTCTCGTCAATCGACTGTCGGCCACCCTTGAAACGTTCATGCCACTTGAAACATGCAGTACACTTCATGGCAACATCACCATAGGCCGTGTTGAGCATGGCAAATATTTCAGTTGCAGATTTCCCGAGTTTCACACAAAATTTCACAGCAATTCGTTGCTGTTTCAAGGTGTCCATTTTACAATCCGACAAACAAAAACACTCTTTACTTAAAATCGTGTAGCTTATCAACAAATGAAGATATCTACGACTGGAATACCGTGTTTTAAACAGCTGATGTGTACGAACTTAGCGACACCAGGCGGATTCTCCTGAAACCAACTCGAGCCGCGAAATTCAAACAGCCCGCGTATTTTTTGAACAGACCTCGTATAGATGAAAAAAAAAAAATTCTTGAAAATATAATCAAGAATCCAACGAGCAAATTTGGACAACCACTACAAAATGTTCCCATTGGAATTTATTAAATTAAAGGAAACAAGTCTCCCCCTCCCTTCTCCCTAAAAAAGGAAAAAAGAAGAAAAGAAAATTATTTATCTTTACTTTGGACGAAAATAAAAAGGAGGAAAGAAAAATGCTGATTATTACATAATTTTATTTATTGTGTCTTTTTTTAAAATGTTTTTTATTGGCATTTGATAATGCTGGGAATAAAGAGGACGAAAGAAATAAAAAAGAGAAGGAAGAGGATTTGGTTGGTTGCCTTCTCATTTTTCTTTCCTCCTTTTTATTTTTGTCCAAAGTAAAGATAAATAATTTTCTTTTTTTCTTTTTTAGGGAGAAGTGAGGGGGAGACTTGTTTCCTTTTTATTTTCTAAATTCCAATGGGACCATTTTGTAGTGGTTGTCCAAATTTGGTCGTTGGGTTCTTGATTATATTTTCAAGCATTTTTTTTCATCAATTTGAGTATTGGGCGTTAAAAAGGGATTTTACATGGGATTATTTTCCTATTTGAATATCCTACATTTTAGACTTCGTATATTCATAAACAAATTTCGAAATATTTCTGTTAATTTACAAAATGAAATTTCAAATATCAATAAAATTTACTAAGGGATAATTAATTAATGTCATCTCAGTTTAGTTGCAAAAAAATGTTTCTTTAAATTTAAAAAATTTTAAATTTAATTTAATCTCGCGCTTCCTCATCAGCAATTCTATGGAAGCTTGGCTGATCATTGCATTTCACTTTATATACTGCCTTTATCTTCATCAACGATTTACCGCCTTATTTGTCTCCTAGGCATATGTTCGTCGTTGTTCTAAAACACTTAGAATGGTTTCAAAATCGTTAATAATGTAGCTTTTACGCTGAAAAGGGCCTCTTTAATTTTATGAAGCTTTCTCCTTTTACTCATCCACAATAATTGTTTGGAGTCGTACTATTTTTAAACTTATAATAACGTATGAATTATTTTAAATATGACACGTATTGACTTCAATATTGGAATGATTGTTGTTTCGCTTAAAAAAATATTTTAAACGAAGGTATTATTTTTTTTAAATATTTAAAAAAATATATTTTTACTCATGAATTATAACTTTTTCAAACTATTTATATTTATTTTTATTATGCCTTAGCTTATTATAATTATTATTTAGATACTTTGAAAAAGGCACGCAGTGATGCCGAAACGTCTTCGAAGTTTTCATTATGTTCGAAAAATAAATGGAGCTGAAATGATAGCTCTAATTTGTTTTTCTTTTTCCGTGACAGTAAGAAAGAAGAAATAATTTTCTACAATTCATTACTGCATTTCCGGTCGAAGATTGGTTTGATTTGGTGTTTCCGAATCTTTACACCAATTGTAAATTAGTTACACAATTTTTTGCTGTAGAAAGTGCAAAAAATAATCGTATTTTTTATGAAAATGTAAGTATTTGTCATTTTTTGGAATAGCAAATTTTCATAGAAACATTATGTAATTATTTGAACAATTATTTACTGTTTATTTCGGAAATTTCTAAAAATTTAGCCAGAGATGTCAAATTTTTCTTTGAACTAGTATCCTATGCTACGTTTTGTTGAACGAATAAATAATTCTAAAACATTTATATTGCAGTTAAATAAGTTTCTATTTATTTAGACAATCTTTATTTGCTCAAGCAGTATCAAACCAAATATGATTTGCTTAAATAGTTACTGCTACAAAAATACTTAAAAATGGTATTTTCTGAGTTAGACATAATATTGAATGATTTCGAGGAGTAGTAAATTCTGCTAGAAGTCTTATGTTATCGTTTATACAATTAGGTATTGTTTTTTCTCAAAATTTTCTTCAAATTGTGAGTGGATGGTTTAAATCTTTTTTTTTGCGCACTATCAAATAAATCTAAGAAATTATAATAGAATTTAAATTATAAAAGTTTTTTATTATTGCATTATACATATTTTTACAATATTTATGATGATTATATTATAAACGGAGCTCATTGACTAATGCAAATTATGATTCAAGTTTCAAAAGATTGCTCTTTTATGAATACCAATATGACATACTGGAAGACACAAAAATATATATTAAAGTATATTCACGAAAATAATTCTGTGTATTAAATTTTATATTATTGATCCGCACTTTTTAATCTGAAACTGCTTTAACCAATAAAAATGGTTTTAACAATGACATGACGTTTCTAACAGAATTTGATTTTGTTTAAAAAATTGAGAAATTGTAATATATTCGTTTCGTACACTGTATAGTCAGAAAAATAATTGTATGTATTTTATTTCATTTCATTTTTTTAATTATCAACAAATAAATGCTTGAACAAATTAAAATTGTTAAAACCAAGTAAAAAATTTGTTAAACATTTGAAGAAATGTATCAAAATTATGGAATTACTCAACAAAAAGTAGCATAGGATACCAATTTGAAAACAGCGGACATATCAGATTTAATTTTTAGAAATTTTGGAAATAAACAACAAATAATTATTTAATTAATTAAATAACTTTTTAACAAAATGTACTACCCCAAACAATGGAAAATAATTGCATTTCAATCAGAAATTACGATTATCTTTGAAAAATTTAGAATAAATAATTGTTTAAATAATTTACATTTGTTTAAACAACTGAAAAAAAATTGAAATCGTTAAATGTAGTTTTTTTATTTTTGGTTCATATTTAAGGCGCTGCGAGAACGATGAAGGTGGATTGGTAATAAAAGTTATCAGGATGATTTTATTTCGTAGACCCTGCTCTTTAATCCCTAAAAAGTTTTGCACGTTTCATTAAACCCTGAAAAATTCGAATTGAAAAAAACGGATTTTTCTTCTCTGAAAATTAAAACTTGGGGGGGGGGGCTGGCCTTCAAGAGTGAAAAAAAAATTTGCAATGCATTTTTGGACTAACCTAGTGTCTGCTAAGCGATTTTTTTTAGTTTGAATGCCTTTTCCGCAATATTAGAAATTATAAATATAACATCGAAATGCAATCTTCATTTTATGAAAAAATTGTAAAAATATATAGTTTTGTGCCCGGTATGCATCTTTCAATCTAAAAAATATGTGAATACAAAGTATTCATAAAGTAAAATTAATAAACCGAACTTTGAGATTAAAACTTTGATCCAGCACTCTTAATCGATACTTATATTTGTGCTAATATTTGTCACCTGAACAAGAAATATCGTTTTATTTATACTCATTTTCCTTGTTATAAAATAATTATTGAAGAAAAAATTATAGAAAATTGATAAATTTTAAAAATGGTTTTCAATGGGAAATTTCTCAGGGCCAGGTCGGGTACTAATCAGGCGTCCAGATCGGGCGCCAGATCTGGCTTCGACCAGCCCGCGTTTTTGATTAGAGATCGGGCCCAGGCCGGTTTTATAGATCTGGGCCAGATTGGGCCAGGCCTGGGCCATATGAAAAATTGCACATGGGATTCGCCTTTCCTATTACCTCAAAAATGTGGTTTCTCATAAATAATGTAAATTTATTAAATCTATTATAGAAAACTTCTTCATCTTTACCTATTGAATTTTACAGTCATAAATGAACAAAGTAGTTCAATTTTCAACCAATAAAGATTTTCGTAAAAGAATTTAACCAAATAGTTAATTTTGGAAAATAAAAATGACAAATCAGTTCGATTTTCTACCAAACTGTACTATTTTTAAGACAAAAAGGCGAATTTTTAACGTGAAAAATTACATTTTTAACTAAAAAAGAATCAATTTTAAAGAAAGCAGTTAAAGTTTTATCTTAACACATAAATTTGTTAGAATAGATTTGAATTTTCAACACAAAAAATAATATAATATTTTTTTACTGGAAAAGACAAATTAATAAATGAAATTAATATTTAATTAATTAAAAAAAATTTTCAAAAACTGAGTTGAATTTTTAACGAAAATTGTAATAGTAAATATTTTGACTAAAAATATCTTCACTTTAAATCCAAAACAGTTCAATTTTCAACCGAGAAAATTAATTGTCTACCAAAAAAAAAAAAAATTCTTAAAAAAATGCATCCATTCTTAACAAAATAAATGAAGTCTTAACTAAAAAAAATACCTTTCGTACCAAAACCGCATTATTTAAATTGCGAGTTAAAAAACAATTAATGATCGACCAACAAGCTTAATTTTTAACAAACATGCAGTTGATATTTCAATCAAACCAGTTTAATTGTCAAGTGAAACAAATGAGTTTTCAACCGAAATCTTGCATTTTTAACAAAAACATTAAATATGTAGCAAAAGGACAGTTTTTGTTGTTTAAATAAAATTCAGATGAATTAAAAAATTTACCATTTATAACTTTCTGAAATTGTAGAGTTCAAAGATTCAGATAAATGAAAGAAAATTTTAATTACAAATTTTAAATTTTTCCAAATTTAGAATTATTTAAAAATTTTTTTTCAGAACTTCTAAATGACAAATTTTCAATTATTTTTAATATTCTCTAAAATAACTTTTTAAAATGAAAAATAATATTTAATTTTCCGAGGAATGTTAAGAAAATGTTTTAATTTTTTTCAATGCTGCCACAATTCCTAAAAAGTTTTTCAATTTTTCGTTTAAAGTCCGCAAAAATCGACATTTTCTTATTGGGGTTTAGCTATTTGCAGCGAAATTACGGTAATAATACACGAATTTTGTCCGTACACGCACTTCCTTAAATTATTTGAATTTATATCAAGTTTTTAATTAATTTCCAGTCTATTCGAAATCTCTAAATATTATTTTTACATCAAATTTGCACAATTTCACAAACAAATTAAACATTTTTTAAATAGACCAATTAAAGTGTAATGTTCAAATTTTCAAAGATCTTCGAAATTTCAACGAGTCAAGGCTTTCTATGTCAAACAATTCAGTTTTAAATTTTTTACTTATAAAATTTTAGGTTTAAATTTGTTCTTTTTTAATAAACCGTCAAAAATTGTCTAATACTAAATAATTATTCTTCTTGTTTAGAAAATTTAATATTGAATGGATTAAAAATGAAATATTTTATACTTAAACAATATTTTTAATTTAATAAAACTACGTTCAAATCGACAATCTCAGAAAGTCGACTCGAACATTTCGCACTGTCCCACAGTGGGAGAAAAAAAAAATTTTTGGACAAAAATCTTTCAGGGATAACATTTAATTTTAAATTTTTTATTTTGACTTAAAGAAATTTTTTTATTCGACAACAAACTTACAACTTTTTGTTGTTAAACTTTTACATTATACCATTTCTACTAAGAATTTAAAATTTATTAAAAAAAAGGTCATAAATCAATGTAAAACTAACTACAAATAATTTATTAGTGAATTAGAGTAACGAAACATTTTTTAATAATTTTATAAACAAATCAATTAACAAAAGTCATTTTTTCGTGATTTGCAATGATTACCTAATTTTTACCCATAGCTTTTGTATAAAGTCTTTTAGATAATGATGTGCGCTTGAAATAAATTAAGAATAGCTAATGATAGCCAATTATTTAAACAATTTTGATAAACAAATGCACAGTTTGACAATTTTGAGATGGAAAGGTTTGATTTTTTTTGTGGAATCAACTTAAAATGTTTCCCATAAGACCCCTTGCTATCATATTTTTCATAGTGACCAAAAATGTTATTATTTAAACAGTTTCTATAAACAAATGCGCATTATGGCAATTTTTTTCCTTCATAGGCTTGCTTTTTTTGTGGAATTAATTCGAAATAATTGGCAAACGAAGCTATGCTTGCATATTTTTAATAGTAACAGAAAATGATAATTATTTAAACGATTTTCATAAACAAATACACATTTTGTCCATTTTTTTATGAAAGGGTTTAATTTTTTAAGAATCAATGCAAAATATCTTTAAAAAGAATGCTCGCTGTCATATTTTTCATAGAGACCTGATATATGACAGCTAGGATTTATTTGCCGAAAATTGATCTGAGAATGGATCAAGCCTTTTCGTCAAAAAATGATCAGAATGTGCATTTGTTTCTAAAAATTGTTTAAACCATTAACATTTTCTGGTCACTATAAAAAATATGATAGCAAGAAATTTGAAAGAAACATTTTAAGTAGATTCCGCAAAAAAAAATCAAGTCTTTTCATAAAAAAACGGTCAAAATGTGAATTTGTTCGTAAAAAGTGCTTAAATAATAAGCATTTTTTGGCCATTATGAAAAATATAATAGCAAAGAATCATGGAAAAAACCTTTTAAGTTAATTCCGCAAAAAAAATCAAGTCTTTTCATAAAAAAATGGTCAAAATGTGAGTTTGTTTATGAAAATTGTTTACATAATTAACGTTTGTTGATCACTATAAAAAGTATAATCGCAACGAGGCTTAGATAAAAATTTGAATTTAATTGTGCAAAAAAAATCAAGCCTTTTCATTATAAACTGTTTAAAATGTGCATTTGTTTATAAAAATTATTTAAACAATTAGCATTTTCTGGTAGCCATGAAAAATATGATTGCAAGGAATCATGGGAGAAACATTTTAAGTAGATTTCGCAAAAAAAATCACGCCTTTTCATAAAAAAATGGTCAAAATGTGAATTTGTTTATGAAAATTGTTTATATAATCAGCATCTTTTGATCGCTATGAAAAATATGATAGCAAGAAGTCTTAGGCTAAAAATTTAGAGTTGATTCCGCAAAAAAAATCAAGCCTTTTTATCAAAAAATGGGCAAACTTTGCATTTGTTTGTAAAAATTATTTAAATAATAAGCATTCTTTGGCCATTATGAAAAATATGATAGCAAGGAATCATGGAAAAAACATTCTAAGTTGATTCCGCAACAAAATCAAGCTTTTTCATAAAAAAATGGTCAAAATGTGAATTTGTTTATGAAAATTGTTTACGTAAGAATAAATATAAAAAACCTGTCATAAATGTCATAAAAAAAAAACATGTCACTATAAAAAACATGATGACAAGGAGTCTTAGGCAAAACATTTTAAGTTGATTCCGCAAAAAAAATTAAATCTTTTTATCCAAAAATGTGCGAAATGTGCAATTGTTTGCAAGAATTGTTTGAATAATAAACATTTTCTGTTCACTATGAAAAATATTATAGCAAGGAGTCTTAGGCAAAACATTTTCAGTTAATTCCGCAAAAAAGTCAAGCCCGTAAAAAAAAAATTGTCGAAATCTGCATTTCTTCACAAAAATGGTTTAAATAATTGGCAGTTCTTAACTTGTTGTATGCGCACATCTTTATCTGAGATACTTTATACAAAAGCTATCGGTCAGAATTAGCTAATCATTGCAAATCACGAGAAAATGGCTTTTGTTCATTAATTCGTTTATGACATTATTAAAAATATGTTGTTACTCTAACCCTTTAATAAATTATTTGTAGTCAATTTTCACAATGATTTATGACCTTTTTTAATGAATTTCAAAGTCTTAGAAGAAATGGTAGCATTGATAAGTTTAGCAACAAACAGTTTTAAGTTTGTTAAAAATTGCACTGTGTTTGTGTCTGTCCGATATTCGACTCGATCGTATCGGATGGTCGATTGTATTATTTCAGACAGTCAACATGGCAATTTCGGATGGTCGATTTGATTATTTCGGAGGGTCCACTTAATTATCCCTGAGTGTAAATATAAATATTTAAGGAAGGAAAATTCGATCATTGCAGAGGGTCGATTTGAAAATATGAGGCGGTCAAAAGGACTATTTATTATAGTCAAATATGCAGTTTCGAATAATTAAATAAAATTTCTGATTCTACAAATAATTCATACTCACTATTTTCCCGAAGATTGTAAAAAAGACGCCAATAAACAATCAGAGCTTTAATTTAATTATTTAAATTTGTAGAAAAAACATTTAAAGCATTCGTCCACGCTGAATCTAAACTAATTTGAATAAAAGTACATTTTTTAAGGTAGAAAGTCATATTTTTGGGATCACAGTGTATTTTTAAATCGGAAAAGATAAATCTTTAACAAAAAAATAATTTTCTAACAAAAACAGGCGAATTTTAAACAAAAGACTTAACTGAAAAATGGTTAGTTGGGGCAGCTATTCAGTTTGGAATATATGGTACATTTATTTCTTTAGCTGCGACAACCATTTACTTAGTTGCTGTTACTAAATGAATAGTCACTGAGACTAATTGAATTGTTGTGCGCACTAATAAAACAGCAGTATCAACTAATAAAATAGGATACCATGTATGTTACAGATAGTTAAATTTTTAGTGAAAAGCATTATGTTTTACCCTAAGAAATTGAAGTTTCAATATGGAAGTTCAATTTTCTACCAAAGATATGAGTTTTCTACTAAAATTATTCATCTCCTGCAGAAAAAATTAAGCTTTAAGAAATTAAATAACTTTTAAACCACAAAAATGAAATTTCAACGAAATACAAACGTTTTTAACCAAATAATTGAATTTTTAATCAGAAAGATTCATTTTTTACCAAAAAAGACGAATTTTCGACAAACTACATAAATTTTGGATTAAACAGTCCAATTAATCTTTTAATCAAGAATGAAAAACGTATATTTCCATTTCAAAAAAATTTATTTTTCATTGTATCAAATCAGTAGTAATAAAAAAACAGATCTAGTACAAAAAAGTTGAATTTTCTATCACATATTTGACATTTCAACCAAACTGCTGAGTTCCAAAGACAAAAAGGTTTTAACCAAATAGTTAAATTATGAGTTTAAAAATAATTCTTTACATCAAAAAGAAAGAATTCTAAAAAAGAAGATCAAATTTCAACTGAAGCTATCAATTCTCTATTTAAATTATAATCCTTCTACAAAAAAAATGAATTTATAAATAGTTTTTCTTTAAACCCAGGTGTATGTTTTATGAATTTTCAAACATTTTAATAAAGAAATTATGTGTTTTAATAAACGCATTTTTAAATAAAAAATTAATAAGCGCAATGAACGTCTTTTCATTTAAAATCCGTAATTACAAATGAAATACACAAAACTAAAGAAAAAACTAAACTTTGAGCGTTACAACTTTAATTACACTATTTAAAAAAAAATTTATTTGTTAATCAAATTGTTGAATTGTCATGAGTATAATATGAATAATTTAAAAAAATATTCAGAAGTTCTTAAATGCTTTAAGCCTCAATAAATTTAATTTTAACAATGGCTGATACAACATTGTTATCTGACATTTAAACTGAAATGTTTTTTTGGCACCGTTTTATTTTATTTCAGTGTTGCTGTTTTAATTAATTTATTTAGTGACCGCGAATTTTATACATTTTTTCAGAGCCGAAAATGTAAATCCACGTTATCTTTTTCAATGCTCTAAATTAAAGAATCAATGAACCAACTTAAAAATATTAAAATTATACTATTTTAGGGAATTTTAAACTAGAAACATAAAAATTGAACAATTGCATTTTTTATAAACTGAACACATCTTAAATTAAAAGTTACATTATTTTTATTCTAAATAATTTAAAAATCCTTTGGGCACTTGAAAATTTTATTTTAAAATCTTGAAAGATCTGAATGTTGTCTTACGTTGTTTCAATTTTAAATTTATTTTCAGACATTTAATATTTGAGATATTTAATTAAGTTTTCATTTTTTTAATCTTCCAAATATTTCTCGAACTTACTTGAATTAAACTTACTTAACTTTTTAAATAGGGTAATTAAAGTTGTAATGATCAAAGTTTAGTTTTTGTCTAGTTTTGTGTTTTTTATTTGTAATTACAGATTTTAAATGATCAGTCAAACATTTCTGAATATTAAATAATTGTTATTTTTCTTAATTAAAAAATTTCAAATTGCATAGTTTAAAAATGAAATATTTTAAATTAAAAGAATATTTGAAATTTAATGAAAGCCATAAATTACGAATATATTATTTAAGAGTTATTTTAAAATTGAAAAAAATTTATAAAGTTTTAGTCGCGTGTTTACATCTGTCTCATTAATAAGACTTTTAGATTTAAACAGTTTAGTTTTCAAAGTTTAAATCTGGAAATTCTAAAATGCTGAACTAATTTCGAATAATCTTGTATAATCAATTATTATTTACTTTTTAATACTTAAAATACAGTTCAATTTAAAAATTATTATGTCATTCATATTCAAATTTGATCGGATGAAAAATGTTTTTTTTTTATTCTTAACCATCTATTTCAAAAATTTCTAATTTGTCATTATTTTAGTTTTTGAAACTGCAGTTTAAAATTTTTTAAATAAAAATGTACGCTCAAAAATTCAAATAGAACATTCTTAAAGTGAAAGATTTTCGAATGACGCATTCTAAACTGAATGATATTATAATGGAGAAATATTAGAATTTAGCTAATTTTTTACATGTTTAATTTAAAAAACAATGCATTATTTATATATAAACAGTGTAATGAAAATGCGTTTTTCGTCTTAAATCTTAAGGTTTAGTGCAAGGAGTTATCCTGAAAAGAAAATTTCAAACTGAATTCATTAAAATTGATTAACTTTGTTTACAATGTATAATTTTAATTCATTCTTTTAAGTTGTGAAAATTTTGTAAACCACTATTTTTGTAAATTCTGCAAAATAGAACAAAATTGTCCTAAAACCTTCCAGAAAATAACTCTAAATATTCCTACAATTTAGGTAAAATTTTTTGATTCTCTCAAAACCATTCCACATTCATAGAAAGCGTATTTATTACTAAATTATAAAAAAACTAGATTTTTCTTAACATTTTTGTAATTTTTAAGTCACCAGTTATTATGAATATTTTTAAGAATCCCTTTTTTGAAAATAAAGAAATCATTTAAAATTTAACCATGAATCTTGAGACAATTTTATGTTAATATTAAAACCTTTAAAAAATTATAAAAGGCTTCTAATTTTTTATTTAAAATCTTGAAATATGTGCACTCCGTTTAAAATAATTCTGAATCATCTCTAGATTTGAATTATTTTCGATTATTTTCAACACTACTGAAATTTCTACAAATAAAAAAAAAGTTAATTCAGAAAAACGGGGTTTAAAATATTTCAGATTCTTTTTCCATATATATTGAAATCATCAATACCTAAAATTAAACTTTAAAATTAAAATCTGAAATTATGAAAATTTACAAAATTTCTCCCTCAAAAAGCTTTATTTTATTATATTACAGCTATCGAAAACTGTAAAATAATTTATATTTTGAGTAAATTATTTTTTAAGAAACCAAATTTAAACATTTTTATTTAAAATAAACCTTTATTTATCATTCTTTTCTTTAGATTCGATTAGAATGATTATAATTAATAATTCAAAATCTAAATGCCCTGATAGGCGAGAATCAATCAATGTAATATGGATAAAAGAGCATATTGCAAATTCTTTTAAAAACTGAGTTTTTGTTTTGCGAATTCCTTTTTAGAATACGGCCCTTCGATCCATGTTTAATTTAGAAACAAGTATAATGCCAAAACTCGTTCTGTGTTTGATTAAACATTTTTTAAATGTAAATTTAATTATTCGACATTTGGTTGAAAAGTGATCATGGTTTGTTGAAAATTCAATTGTTTGGTTACAAATTTATGTGTTTTGACCACGATTAATTTTTTTAGTGAAAGATTAATATTCGTAGTTAAAAATTCATTTTTTGTGGGGAAAAAATCATAATTTTCGTTGAAAATTAATCTTTTTTTTTGAAAATTTATATTTTTTGTTGAAGATTTAAATCTTTTATAGAAAATGAATATCTTTGATTGTAATTACATCTTTTTTGTTAGAATTGGAACTATTAAGTTTAACAAATTTTAGAATAAATACTTGTGTAAATAATTCACATTTGTTTGAACAATTCAAAATAGTTTGAAAATTGAAATCGTTAAATGTAGGTTCTTATTTTTGGTTCATATTTGGGGGAAAATACGAATCGAAAAAAAAACGGATTTTTCTTCTTCGAAAATTAAAACTGGGGGGGGGGGGGGTCTGGCCTTCAAGAGTGAAAAAAAATTTTGCAATGCAATCTTGGACCACCCTAGTGTCTACAAAGCGATTTTTTTTAGTTTGAATGCCTTTTCCGCAATATTAGAAATTATAATATTAACATCAAAATCAAATTTTTATTTCTTGAAAAAATTATAAAATTTTATTGTAATTTCCTTGTTATAAAATGATTATTATAGAAAAATGATGTATGTCAGAACGACAAAGATGAGAACCTCAAGCGTCCAGCAATTTGTTCACACGCCTCCACTTGAAATTTTCCGAGAGGAAATTCCAAGTGCAGGCCTAACGTGACAAATTGAGGATTCTTGAGCTTCCGCGACGAGTTTGCTTGCCTTCCTGTAAGTAATCACCATTGTCTCGGCACATCTGCCACCTGAGTAACGGGAAACGCCGAAAAGGTCCTCAGGCTGATGAAGACACTAGCCTGCCGTCATGTTTTCGTTCCGTGCGAAAACTTGACGACAGGCTTCAGTCACGTACGCCAGTGCTTCTCTCTTTCCCTCCCATGCGCGCTATTCCCTGTCCTTCATCGCTCACTTGCATCTTCCGTCCTCTCTACCTCTCCTTTTCTGGCGCACGGGCTGATACTGGGGATCTCAACCGGCACCTCGAGGCGCGGTGTTCGGATAATCATGAGTAAAGAAAAAGAGAAAAATTAATGAACAATTAAATTATAAATAATCAACCGAATCCACCGTGTCTCGAGGATTCGCTTTGGGTTAGATGGTCGGACGGCCGAGGCACTCGCGGCCCCTTTTACTCAAAGAAAAAGAGGGAATTAATTAATTTAATAAAAAAAAAAAATAAACAATCAGTCAGATGACACGATCCCCCCCCCCTCTTGGTTAGCACAGTAGATTTAGATCATTATTAGTTTAAGATTAAATGGCCTCACAATCTAATATAGAAATGTAAATAAATAAATCTTAATTAGAGTTTGAATTAAAAGGGAAGGAATGTTGGAATACGAAAATTTAAAATAAATATGATAAAAGGAGGTCCTTAGGGATTAATCCGTGCAATTTAAATAATTAATTAACATTTTTAAATGAACAATTTAGCGTAAAATTACAACTTCCGTTACATTTATCGTAGCTTCATGATTCTTTCGGAATCATGAAGCTACGATCGAGTGTAAATAGCAGTTTTAATCTCAAAATTTTAAATAATTCCTTGTAGTTTTAATTTCAAGTTAAAAATTTTTAATTTTTAAGAATTTTCCGGTCGACGCTTGGAGACCGAGGTAGTGCGTGCGAGGCAGCGCTCCCCCCACCGCTTGGTTGCGACTCCGTTGTCGGTCTCGCAGCCAATCGGCGGGCACGCCGCCGCTCCCACTGCTCTCGGCCAGCTTCACTCGCATTTACCGGGAGACAGCGTAGCTCGTAAGAGACAGTTCTCATCGAGATTTGTAGGGAGGCAGATCCGCTCTGTCTTCGAACCTTTTATTCCAAAGAATTAGATAAACACGCTACTCTAGAAATCGACGTGAAGTTTCTCCGATTCACCACCATCTCCCAGGATCATCCTCCTACGTTTTACGCTTGTGGGGCACCCTCGTTGTAATGCTCCCTCCGTATTCTTTTCCTTCGGCCGTGAGTGTTAAAATTTTCGGGTCATCGCTCGGACGACGGGTGACGCGTAAGTGTTTCGTGCAGTGAACAATACAATTTTATAAGTGGTTAGGTTAGATAGGTGGAAAATAGGCATTGGGTGCTGGGGCTTATCCCTGACGTGCTCGTCTATTTTCCAGTGGTTAGGTGGGTTTGCCGATGCCCTGAGGAAACTCCCGCAGTGCTGAGTTCCCTTAGCTAGGACAGTGAGTGAGGGTCGCGGTGCTGGAGGGAAACCTCTGACGTGCTAGCTCCGACTCATTGTCAGATTAGGTGCCGCGCGCGAAGGATTCAGATTAACGGAGACCGGACACCCCTTATGCCAGGAATCAACCAGGGCTCTCGCCCCAATTGTCGGACGCGCCAGCGTCGGACGCGTCGCGCAGCTGCCACCCAGGAAGTGCCGCCAGCGGGGCTAGCAACATCCCCCGCCCGCCAACGAATATGTTCCTTGGCCACATCCGGTGAACATGCCGGCCTACTCGCCGGACGCATCGCACCCGCACATCCCCGGGTTGGGAAACCTAGTAGGCATCCATCGAAGCATTGACGGAACCCGCGATCCACGCGTACGCCGTTCGTTCCGCGGCCGGAACCTGTCCCTGCCGCTGCCCGCTTTCGCCGCACAGCCGCGGTACACCTTCCCTCCAGCCAACATCGTGTCGTGTGACACTGCGGGACTGAGTCAACCGCGGGTAGTCAATTGTCAAGACTCGCCACCTCGGCCGCGGGCATTAGAGGTAGCTCCTTCGGTGCCTCTACCTCCACCGGCGGAATTTATAAAGTTCAGGTTGGTACCCCGCGAGGTACCAAACGCGGACGACGCCGGTCCGTCATCGCCAGCCTTACCAGAGGCCGGCACAACCGCGAGGGCCGATTCTTCCTACCCGTCGCGTGAGCCACCTTGGACCCCACGCGAACCTAGGATCTTTCTTTCCTTCCCTCGTCCTCGATCCTTCCTCCCCCTCCCCCAACACAATAACAAAACCAAAGCCGCACTCGGCGACCACTACTGTTCCCCTCCCCTTTCATGGGCGGTCTGACTGCGTGGCGAAATTTGATGTCTGATGACATCAAGCGGGTGCACCTCCCGCCGGCCACCAGTCAGGCAAACCCGCCCCAGGGCATGCAGGCTCTCGACCGTTGGCTTGCCACGCGCCAAACACCCGGCCAGGCCGCCGCTACTTCACGTGCCGCTCCGCACCACTAAACGCCGCCCCGTTCGCGCCCCGCGATTACGAACATTACTGCGCGGCATAACGCAAGGTATCACCCTTGCCCACTGAACTCGGCTATCAAGCATTCTACCTCCTCATCCCCCATTCCTTCTCCCCCCCTCACATACTGTACTCCTACCCCCGCCCCCCCACGTCTAACCACCACTGGAATAGACACCGGGGTAGAAGACAAATTGGCGGCCCAAACGTGGGGCTTTTGAGAAATTTATTTTTCTAAAATTTTCGCAGTTTCGGAACAACCCCCCTCCACCATGGCGAGTGCACCAACACGATCACTTACAGCGACACCGCTTTCCGACTGGCGCACACTAATACGCGCCATTCGCACAGCTGACGTCCCTCTGCCCACCTTCGCGGGCATGGACCACGAAGACCCCGAGGCGTTGCTCAACCATTGTAAAGTGTACTTCACTGAAGCCTCCATCGAGCCATCACTCTGGTCGAGGATGGGGCGAAGTCCCTCACCGACAAGGCCTCCAAGTAGTACGAGGTGTACAAAACACTTTCGCTGCCCTGGGCCTAATTCCGAACCCTGCTGGCGCAGCATTTCGCTGGAGTAGCCGCGCTTAATAAACTCCATATTAAGCTGTACTCTACCAAACAAGAAGAAAAGGAGGCCACAGGTATCTTCCTACAAAAGAAATATCTGTTGGCCCTGAGAATACTACCTTTGGCCCCGGAGGGCCAAATTGTCTCACTACTCTTGGAAGCCCTTAATCCTTCCATCAGGAAGGTGCTACGAGCAGCGAACATCGGCGCATTCGAGGAGCTGGTGGAACGGGCCGTACAGGCCGAAGCAGACGAGACCGAGGAGAACCCGCGCAAGGCCAGCCGTGACCCGCCTGCCAAGAACGGCACCACCACAACTAGCAACACCGACGCCAACTCGGCCCCGGCCAGGCCCCCGCCGCAATGCCATTATTGCCCGGGGCGCCACTTCTACAGGTAGTGCCCAGTAATTAAGGCACGTCAAAACGCCGCGGTCCCGGGAAACTGGAGGGACTGGGCGGTCGAGGCGGATGCCCCTGCCGCCCCGACAACGCCGAGCGCGCCCCAGTCTTAAGCGCTGCCTCGGCTGATCTCAGCGGATTGCCCCGAGTCAGGCTACTCCTGGGCAAAAGAGAGGTCATCGCAGAGATCGACACGTTGGCTTCGGAGAATTTTGTCAAACAGGCCATATTGACACCCTCCGAACTCTCCCTTCTCTCCCCCCCCCCCACGCATTATTAGCTGTCGTGGGGGCAACCATCAAGCTGAATGGTACCATTAACTTGTCCCCTATCATTCAGCACGCCGATTATCCCGGCACATTCTACGTCAGTTCGGAACTCAGGGCTGAACTAATCCTGGGCCGGCCCTGGCTAAAACAGCACATGGACACCAGTCCAAATTCCAGCAGCTGCTACATTTGCACGCACCAGTGTTCCACGGAGGCGGACGCCTCAAACAAACACTGGCCAACGTGCAACATCATATCCAACTAAAGGATGGACACCCCTTTCGAGAAGCCCCCAGGCGGTACTCAAGACGAGAAACGTATACCGCCTTTTCAACCCCAGGAGGCGGGCAGTTTCAATTCCGCGTAATGCCCTTCGGATTGAAAAACGCGCCCGGCACTTTTCAAAACTTAATGCGGCAGGTCCTGGCGGAACAATGGGGTACGTACGCAATCGCGTACCTCGACGATATAGTCGTTTACTCGCGGGATTGGAACGAGCACCTCTTGCACCTGGCTCTAGTATTTGAACGGCTGAGCATCTACGGTCTGACAGTCGCGCCAACGAAATGCAGCTTTGGACAGACAACGCTGCCTTACCTTGGCCACATGGTTAGCACCGAAGGAAACTCGGCGCAAACAGGGCATGTGGAGGCTATCCGAAACGCCGCCCCACCACGAACCCGCAAGGAGATGCGATCTTTCCTAGGGATTTTCAACTGGGTGAAGGAGTATATTCCAAACTCCTCTATCATTCTCGCCCCGCTGTCGGATATGCTTTCGACCAAACGACCTTACAAGATGACACCCGAGAATCTACAGCACTTCGAGGCCGCGAAGGCCGCCTTCCAGAAGCCTTACGAGAGCCTTAAGAGTGCCTTTAGCGTTAAGAGCTAAAGTCATCTGGGAGCATCACGACGCCGCGATAGCCGGTCACCCAGGGACCGACGAGACGATACGGGCTGTCAGGGAGAACTTTATCTGGCCCGGAATGAGCCGGGAAATCCGCCGATACGTGGCCGACTGCCACCTGTGCATATGTTGCAAGCCGGTCAAAGCCAAGCATCTGGACAATTAACGACCCCGAGCAGCGAAGCGAGCGTGGGATACGGTCGCCGTCGATCTCATGGGTCCGTATCACCGAACTAGTCAGGGCCACAGCTATATCCTGGTGGTGACTGACTTGTTCACACGTTGGGTAGAGGCTTTCCCACTGAGGACAGCCGAAGCCCCCAAAATTACACGCCTCCTAGAAGAGGAGGTCTTCAGTCGCTTCGGCTACCCGCGCAGGGTGCTGAGTGACAACAGCCCCCAATTTACGGGGCAAGTTTGGGCTGAGGCGAGCCGCCGATGGGGCGCCGAGTTATAGACGACCCCAGTCTACCACCAACGTGCCAACCCAACATAACGGCGGAACCAAGAACTAAAGAAAGGTTTGAGGCTCCGTCTGCACCAAGGAAATCAACGCACGTGGGACCAGCATTTACCCGATCTCCTGTTCGGGCTAAGAAGACGCAGGAACGCTGCCACTGGAGTTACTCCTAGCCATCTCCTCATGGGCAGGACCATCCTTCGCCCAGGAGAGTGGGAACTTCAAGCGGAAGCACACGACGAAGTACCAGCAGCAAGCTATGAGGATCGCGAGCGAGAAGCTCGCCAACAGAAGACAGCTTATCAGGCCAAGCATACAGCTGCACCCAACCCCCCACGCTATTTTCCGGGAAACTGGGTATATGTACCCAACCATCAGTTAAGCAGCAAGGTGTTGGGGTACAATGCCAAACTGGCCCCAGCCCGCCTGGGCCCCTACCAGATCCTCGATCACATCTCGGGCGAGGTTTATTGGATCTGGAGGGAAGGATCAGCCCAGAAAGTGCACGGTAGTGTACTGGTGCCCGCACCGGCGCTCGCAAGGGTGGTGCCACCACAGGAACGAATTACGGACGAGCCAGAGGTCGGCATGCCGCCACCTCCCACGAAACCACTAGCCGAAAGCATCGGCGGCGCAGCGCACGTGCACCCTGTCGAAACCGTCGACAGGGAGGAGGACAGAGAGGACAGTTCGTCTCACTACACGAACGACGAGAAGCGATACGACGACGAGGAGCGACACAACGATGAGGAGCGATACGACGATCAGCAGGAGGACGAGGTCGACCCAACCGGTCGTCGACATGACAGGCTAGGTACCGCCGGAAGGGCGTACCACACTCCATCGGCAGAGGCTGAGGAACAACCGGAGGACGTCGGACGACGTGATCCACGACGACAGCGGGCACCCGACAACTATCGGGATGCCAGAGCATACGCGCCTCGGCGGAGGCGTGCACCATTGTAAATAATTAGAAGCAGGACTGCCGAGATGCATCTTTCGAAATTAAGATAGGGTCGGGCTGCCGCGAGGCACCCGAAGTAGAAGTAGATAGGGCCCAACCAGGGCTGCCGAAGGCACCCTATATAGAAGTATATTAAATAAATTTAGACCCGGATAAGCAAGAGAAGGGTGGGTCCTTACGATTTAAAAAAAAAAAAGAACAACACGCGGGTAAGCAAACTCTATCCGGGAAGGGGTGGAGTTGATGTATGTCAGAACGACAAAGATGAGAACCTCAAGCGTCCAGCAATTTGTTCACATGCCTCCACTTAAAATTTTCCGAGAGGAAATTCCAAGTGCAGGCCTAACGTGACAAACTGAGGATTCTTGAGCTTCCGCGACGAGTTTGCTTGCCCTCCTGTAAGTAATTACCATTGTCTCGGCACATCTGCCACCTGAGTAACGGGAAACGCTGAAAAGGTCCTCCGGCTGATGAAGATACTAGCCTGCCGTCATGTTTTCGTTCCGTGCGAAAACTTGACGACAGGCTTCAGTCACGTACGCCAGTGCTTCTCTCTTTCCCTCCCATGCGCGCTATTCCCTGTCCTTCATCGCTCACTTGAATCTTCCGTCCTCTCTACCTCTCCTTTTCTGGCGCACGGGCTGATACCGGGGATCTCAACCGGCACCTCGAGGCGCGGTGTTCGGATAATCATGAGTAAAGAAAAAGAGAAAAATTAATGAACAATTAAATTATAAAGAATCAACCGAATCCACCGTGTCTCGAGGATTCGCTTTGGGTCAGATGGTCGGACGGCCGAGGCACTAGTGGCCCCTTTTACTCAAAGAAAAAGAGGGAATTAATTAATTTAATAAAAAAAAAATAAAAAAATAAACAATCAGTCAGATGACACGATCCCCCCCCCCCCCTCTTGGTTAGCACATTAGATTTAGATCATAATTAGTTTAAGATTAAATGGCCTCACAATCTATTATAGAAATGTAAATAGATAAATCTTAAATAGAATTTGCATTAAAAGGGAAGGAATGTTGGAATACGAAAATTTACAATAAATATGATAAAAGGAGGTCCTTAGCGATTAATCCGTGCAATGTAAATAATTAATTAAGGTTTTTAAATGAACAATTTAGCGTAAAATTTCAACTTGCGTTCCATTTAACGTAGCTTCATGATTCTTTCGGAATCATGAAGCTACGATCGAGTGTAGATAGCAGTTTTAATCTCAAAATTTTAAATAATTCCTTGTAGTTTTAATTTCAAGTTAAAAATTATTAATTTTTAAGAATTTTGCGGTCGACGCTTGGAGACCGAGGTAGTGCATGCGAGGCAGCGCTCCCCCCACCGCTTGGTTGCGACTCCGTTGTCGGTCTCGCAGCCAATCGGCGGGCACGCCGCCGCTCCCACTGCTCTCGGCCAGCTTCACTTGTGTCTACCGGGAGACAGCATTGCTCGTAAGAGACAGTTCTCATCGAGTCCCTACAACTAATTGAATTGTTGTGCGCGCTAATATAAACAGCTGTATCAACTAATAAAATAGCATACCATATGTTACTAACTAAACAGTTGGCTCAACTAACAATTTTTTTCAGTGTCAAGTTTTATCAAAATTTTTCAATTTTAAAGCCAAAAAGACAAATAATCCACGAAAAAGTTCAATTTACAAGACACCAAATATTATTGCTCAACTAAAAAGTTTACTTTTCAAGCCAGAAAGATTAATTTGCTATAAAACAATAAAATTTTCACCATAAAAATTAATTTGAAATAAGTGTAGAACCATTAACAAACAATGCAAATTTTCAACACAAGATAAAACTTTTTATCCAAATATATTACTTTTCTACCAAAGTTTTGAATTTTTGACCAAGAAAGTTAATGTTTTATCAAAAATACGTTTTTCCAAATTATAAAATATATACGATAAAGTTTTAACCAAACATGGAATAGTTAATTTTTCCAATAAAACAAACTTTAACAATAAAAAAGAATTATTAACAATATTATCGAATTTTCAACCAAAAAGATGAATTCTCGACCAAAATAGACAATATGACAAAAAAGATTAATTTTCTTCCCCATAGTTGACTTTCTAACCAAATTTTTTAATTTCAGGGACAAAAATACGAGTTTTTTTATATCAAAGAATAGAATCTTTAACCTTAAAATAAGAAATTTCGAACCAAAATTTCATTTGCGCCCAGATAGTTAAATTTTTAGTACAAAGCATTATGTTTTACCCTAAGAAATTGAGGTCTCAACATAGAAGTTCAATTTTCTACCAAAGATATTTTATGCATTTTCAAAAATTTTGATAAACAAATTATGTGTTTTAATGCACGGAATTTTAAATAAAAAATTAATAAGCGCAATGAACGTCTTTTCATTTAAAATCCGTAATTACAAATGAAATACACAAAACTAAAGAAAAAACTAAACTTTGAGCGTTACAACTTTAATTACACTATTAAAAAAAATTTTATTTGTTAATCAAATCGTTGCATTGTTATGTATAAATAACTATTTATCACCTACCGGCCTTAGAAAAAATTCAAGTATGTTGAAGAAATGTTTAGAAGTTCTGAAAAAATTCAAAATTAATTAAATATCTGAAATGATATCAAATAATTTGGAAGATTTTTATGAATTGTGAAGGGCTTCAAAAGAATCAAACATATTTCCCTCGAATTCGTAGGAAAATTTAAAATGATTATTTATTTTTAAAAATTAATTTAAGAGAATCTTTCAAATGAGTTAGAAAGATTTACGAAACCATGAAAAATAAATGTAGAAGACTTTAAGATTTTTTTTTAATTTGGCATAATTTTTTAAAAAGATTAGGAAAAATATGAATCATTTAAAAAAATTTTTAGAAGTTCTTAAATGTTTTAACCCTCAATAAATTGAATTTCAACAATGGCTGATACAACATTGTTATCTGTCATTTAATCTGAAATATTTATTCGGCACCGTTTTATTTTATTTCAGTGTTACCGTTTGAATTAATTTATTTATTTAGTGACCGCGAATTTTATAAATTTTTCCAGAACCAAAAATGTAAATCTACGTTATCTTTTTCAATGCTCTAAATTAAACGATTAATCAACGAATTATAAAATTTGTAAATTATACTATTTTAGGGAATTTTAAACTAGAATCATTAAAAATTGAACAACTGCATTTTTTATAAACTGAACACTTCTTAAATTTAAATTTAAATTATTTTTATTTCAAATAATTTAAAAATCCTTCGAACGTTTGAAAATTTTATTTTGAAATCTTCAAAAATCTTAATGTTGTCTTACGTTGTTTCAATTTTAAATTTATTTTTAGACTTTTTAAGAACTTGGAAATTTCTTCTAAAATGATTTGCATTTTTCCTAAATCTTTTTAAAAAGTTTTGTCCAATTAAAAAAAAAAAAGCTTAAAATTGTCCTCATTCATTTTTCATAGTTTCGTAAATATTTCTAAATCTTTTCATACAGTCTCGTAAACTAATTTTGCAAAATAAAAAATCATTTTCAATTTTCCTACGAATCTTAAGGAGATGTGTCTTATTCTGTTAAATTCTGTCTTATTCTTAAAAATCTTCAAAATTATTTGAAATCATTTCAGATATTTAATTAAATTTCAATTTTTTTTAAACTTTAAATATTTCTCGAACTTACTTGAATTAAACGTACTTAAATTTTTTAAATAGGGTAACTAAAGTTGTAATGTTCGAAGTTTAGTTTTTTGTCTAGTTTTGTGTTTTTTATTTGTAATAACAGATTTAAAATGATCAGTCAAATGTTTCTAAATATTAAATAATTGTTATTTATCTTAATTTAAAAATTTCAAATTTGCATAGTTTAAAAATGAAATATTTTAAACTGAAAGAATATTTTAAATTTAATTAAAGCCTTTAATCACGAATATATTATTTAAAAGTTATTTTAAAATTTAAAATAGTTTATAAAGTTTCAGTCGTGTGTTCACATTTTTCTCATTATTAAGACTTTCAAATTTAAACGGATTAGTTCTCAAAGTTTAAATCTGGAAATTCTAAAATGCTGAACTGATTCCGGATAATCTTGTAAAATCAATTATTATTTACTTTTTAATACTTAAAGTACAGTTCAATTTAAAAATTATACAGGCACACAAAAAAAAGTCAAAGTCCATGGAGGCGACCTTTGGGTTCTATGGTTTTTGGGACGCTGATTCCGAATTGTTTGTCGGTTTTTTTCCAGATCAGATCGCTTTCAAGGTCATTTTAAGGTCAAATAAAGAAAATAGTGCTGAAAAATCTGAAAAAATTCAGACATATGTTTTTTGGCACGCTGAATCCGAATCCGGTGTCGGTTGACCTTCATCATTTCAAGATCAAGGTCATTTAAAGGTCAAACTAACAAAATAACCTCAACAAAATTTGTAAAAATTTATAGATAGGTTTTGAGGGTCGCTGAATACAAATCCAGGGTTGATTTTATCATATCTGGTTATCTGAAGGTCAGCTGAGGTCATTTAAAGGCCGAATGCGGAAAATAGGCAAAAAAATCTGAAAAAATTCAAATGTAGGTTTTTGAGCATGCTGAATCCGAATCCCCTGTCGGTTGACCTTAATGAGTTTAAAGTCAAGGTCATTTGAAGGTCAAATCAATGAGGTACTTTCTTATCAATATTAGCTGCTGTAGATTTCTTGAAAGAGAAAGCTTTGTACCCATACGAATGGTATATCTTTAAAAAAGAAGTGGGTTCTTTTTGCCCTAATATGGTAAAAAATACATTTTTTATGAATGTCCACATGTATTTGCGGTTATGAGTGAATGTTTGCGTGTGTGCATGTGTGGATCTGCGGATGCATGGATGCGTAGATGTGCGGATGTCTAGATGTTTCAATGTATGCAATCGATTCTTTTTCACCTGTTGCCTCGACTAGTCGTGTGACGATGACAACTGCCCCGTAAGGGGATGTGTAGAACGATTCGCTCATACGCTAATCGGGGTATCGATGCCAGTGGAAGTGCACTGCCTTACAAGGGGTCGATAGGGTGTGAGGATGATGCCGTAGTGTGTTCGTCGACGAGTTGATATTGTCCTCGTCAAAGACGAAAAGCCCTTTCACTTAGCCCTGGAGAGGTAAAAGGGTTATCACCTCCAGGATGGCGGACTCATCTGCAATCGGACCAGGATCCCTGTCCAGCGGGTTTATATATAAAAACATGAAAAATTTAAACAAACCTTCAACCTCATCTTCTAAACACGTGTGCCCGAAAGATGTTAACGAATTTTGCTTCATTTGTGGAACATTTATTCCGAACAAAAACGATTGACGATCGTTCAAAGAAAATTTTCGGAATATATACAAAGAATGCTTTAATTCAAATATATTTTCGGGAGATCGGGCTTCTGATAGTATTTGCAATAACTGTCGCAAAATTCTTTCTATTTGGAAAAAAAACTAAAGACGATTCTAAATTTATCTTCACTAAACCCACAGAATTGAATAAGCCATTCAACGAAGATGATTGTTATTTCTGTAAAACCGATATCCGTGGGTATAAAAAAAAAATTTATATAATCTTGAATACGCCCAGGTGGGATCAGTAAAAAAAATCAGTTGAGAGAACTCAAACGATTAATGAGGTTGATGTTGATAGTATAGAAAATTTATAAATTGAATCTAAAGATGATGATGATGATGACAAAGGCACTAAGACCGATGATGAAAATCAAGATGAATATGAAAGCGATAGCAGTAAAAGCTCTGATGAAGTTTATGAACGAGGTGGAGTAAGCAATAGAATTGCTGAAAAATTCACACAGTCCGAACTTAATCTCGTAAGAGATTTGGGACAACCTAAAGATGCTGCGGAACATTTAGCTTTAGTTTTAAAAAGTAAAAATTTATTAGAAAAAGGTACGAAAGTAACGTTTTATAGAAAAAGAAATGAGAGTTTTAAGCAGTATTTCGAAGAAAAAGTCTTTGACGATGAAAGAATCCTTCACTAGTCTTAAAAAACTTCTAAAGGCCATTGAATACAAAACATATAATTGGCTGATGTGGTGATTTGGAAGTTTCAGGTATTCCTAGGACACCAGTCTGGATTTACAAAGAATCCGTGTTTCTTGTGCCTTTGGGATAGTAAAGATCGCGACAAACATCACACGAATCATAAGTGGGCTGAAAGGAAATCACTTGAAATAGGAAAAGGAAATATGTCAAAATGACCTAGGATTTAGATTCTACGACTCTTGAAACTTATATATAAATTAAAAAAAAAATTTTAAGGTTATTTTGTTGCTTTTACCTTCAAATGACCTTGATCTTGAACTAATGAAGGTCAACCGACACCGGATTCGGATTCAGCATGCTAAAAAACCTATGTCTGAATTTTTTCAGATTTTTTCAGCAATATTTTCTTCATTTGACCTTCAAATGACCTTGAAAGCGATCTGATCTGAAAAAACCGACAAACGATTCGGAATCAGGGACCCAAAAAACATAGAACCCCAAAGGTCGCCTCCGTGGACTTTAGCTTTTTTCGTGTGCCTGTGTTATTACTTCATTCATATTCACATTTGATCGACTAAGAATGTTTGTTTTTTTTATCCTTAACCATTTATTTCAAACATGTCTAATTTTTAATTACTTTAGTTTTTAAAACTGCAGTTCACAATTTTTTAAATAAAAATTTACGCTTAAAAATTCAAATAGAACATTTTTAAAGTGAATTCATTAAAATTGATTAACTTTGTTTACAATGTATAATTTTAATTCATTTTTTTAAGTGTGAAAATTTTGTAAACTACCATTTTTTTTTTAATTCTGCGAAATAAAACAAAATTGTCCTTAAACCTTCCATAAAATAACTCTAAATATTCCTAACAATTTAGGTAACATTTTTTGATTCTCTCAAAACCATTCCACATTCATAAAAAGCGTATTTATTACTAAATTGTAAAAAAACTAAATTCTTCTCAACATTTTTGTAATTTTCAAGTCACCAATTTATTGAAATATTTTTAAGAGTTATAAGTCTTCTAAGTTGAAAATTTTTTTTAAATACTTTGAAATCTTTTAGAATATTATCCTAAAGTTAAATTTAAAAATAAAAAATCATTAAACATTTAGCTGGGAATCTGAAAAATAATTTTTTATTCTCTTGAAACTTTTCGATATTTTAATTCAACTTCTTTTTTTTCAAAATCTTTAACAATCTTCATTTTTACAAAATGACATTTTTGACAAGTTTGAAATTAACTTTTAATTGTTAGAATACTTTTAAATATTTATTAAGCATAATAGAATTTTTTGTGATTTTCTACTTCTGATTTAATTTTCATTTAGAATCCCTTTTTTAAAAATAAAGAAATAATTTGAAATTTAAGCATGAATCTTGATAGAATTTTATTTTTCTCTCAAAACCTTTAAAAAATTTTAAAAGGCTTCTAATTTATTATTTCAAATCTTGAAATATGTACACTCTATTTAAAATCCTTCTGAATCTTCTCTAGATTTGAATGATTTTCGATTATTTTTAAAACTGCTGAAACTTCTACGAATAAAAAAAAACTTCATTCAGAAAAATGGGTTTAAAATCTTTCAGATTCTTTTTCCACATATATTGAAATCATCAATAACTAAAATTAAACTTTTAAATTAAATTCTGAAATTATAAGAATTTACAAAGTTTCCCCCTCAAAAAGCTTTATTCTATTACATTACAGCTATCGAAAACTTAAAAATAGTTTATATTTTGAGTAAATTATTCTTTAGGAAACATAATTTAAACATTTTTAATTAAAATGAAATTTTAATCTATCATTCTTTTCTTAAGATTTGGTTAGAATAATTATAACTAATAATTCAGAATCGAAATAACCTGATAGGCGAGAATCAGTCAATGTAATATGGATAAAATAGCAAATTGCAAATTCTTTTAAAAACTGAGTTTTTGTTTTGCGATTTCTTTTTTAGAATTCGGCCCTTTGATTCATGTTTCATTTAAAAAGAAGTATAATGCCAAAACTCGTTTTGTGTTTGATAAAAACTGAAATATTTTGTTTAAAATTCTTCGTTTGTTCATTGAAAATAATTTTGATAACTAAAAATTAACATATTCACTTTTTGGGTTTCAACTATTTGATTAAAAATTAATGTATTTGGACAAAGGTTCATTTTTTTGTTGAAAATCAATCTTCGTAGTTTAAATTCATCCTTTTGGTTGAAAATTCGTCTTTTTTGGTAGAAAATTCTTTTTTTTTAATTGGAAATTCTTCTTTATATGTAGAAATTCAACTATTTGGTTAAAAATTCATTTTTCGTGGGGAAAAGGTCATAATTTTCGTTGAAAATTAATCTTTTTGGTTGTAAATTTATATATTTTGTTGAAGATTTAACTCTTTTATAAAAAATAAATCTTTTTGAATGTAATTCCATCTTTTTTGTTAGAATTGGAATTATTAAGTTAAAAGTTCAGTTCCTGTGGTAAAAATTTATAATTTTTTTTAAATATTTGGCTTTTTTGGTAAAAAGTTGATGTTTTTGGTTAGAAGCTCAACCAATTTGTTGAAAATTCATAATTTTCGTTCAAATTCATCTTGCTGTTAAAAATATTAAACAACAAATTTTTTTCAATGTATATTTTTTAGTCTAAAATTGAACTATTTCGTTGAAAAATCGTCATTTTCGATAAGAAATTAAATTTTCATTAAAGAAAGGACATATTTCACCTTTGGTTTAAAATATAAAATTTGCCTTATTTTTAGCTGAAAATTCGATTTCCTTTGTAGACAATTAATCTGTTTGGTTGAAGATTCGCCATATAAGTATAATTTTTTTTTATATTTGAAAATTAATTTTCTTAAATTAAAATATAAATATTCCTTTTGTGGTTAAAAATTTATTTTTTCAGTAAAAAATTCATCTATTTTGTAGAAAAATCGTTTTGTTTGGTAAAAAATATTGTTCTTGGTTGAAAACGCACCTGATTGGTTAAAAGTAATTTTTTATTGAAGATTCAGCATTTTAATCACAACATGATTTATGAGGGTATTGTCATTTAAAGACAAACGCGTATCAATATTTCGCGCCCTTTATGAGGACTTTTGGTTCCGGACTAATCGCGATGCGTAGTGACAAGTCTGTGTGAGCCCAAGTACAAATTCTTCGACTTGAGTTCGACTTGGTTATGTCTTGAATTCGTCTTCAAGACATCGATGTCTGGCTGCGTCTCAACACTGAGTCGAGACATAGGCCTTCTTCTTACTTTTATGGTGACGACAGGTAAGACGGCGTTTACTTCTCTTAAGTCGAGCCTTTTCTTGGCTAAGACGACGTTTACTTGACTCAAGACGAGCCTTGTCTTGGCTGAGATTATCGAACCTTATTTGGCTTATAAATGAGATTAAAATTGATAATTGGAAAATTTGTAATTATTAAATTAGTTATTTTTAATCTAAAAATTCAGAATCGGTGGGTCTGAACGAGTATAACATTAAAAAATTTTCTTAAAAAAAATAAAAATGGTAATTTTCTAGAAGGATCTCCTAAGCGGTTAGAAATCCGTAAAAACAAACAAAATTTTTGGTATCATCGTCAAAAAAGTATAATGCAAATAACAATGCGTAAATAAGTTGATTTAATGTATATATTGTATAAAAATATACAAGATTGTTCAACCATTAACAAAGATTAACTTTTATGACTGTCAGAAATAACCTTTTCTTTAGGGCAGATATACGCTCCAAGTTATAAACCGCACGTCTTGGAGTCACAAAAATCCGACTCAAGAGATAAATTTATGTCTTCAAGACACAAAAGCTTGACACTGAGGCATAAATTGAAGTCTGGCTCCGTCTCAAAACTGAGACATGCTCAAGTCGAACTTTTCGACTTCAGCATGTCATGATTGTAATCATTCGGAATGTTCAGATATATTCAGAACTTATATTTTTTAAATATTAGTTTTAAGTAATAGAAAAAATGAGGGTTTTTCATTAATAAATTTCCACTCACAAGTGCATGAAAATCAGTTTCAGTTCTCTGAACCAGAAATTTATATTTCACGATTATCTTATGTGTACTTTAATCTTTAAATATTTTGTGACAATTGCCCTAATTAGACCACGAATGTTTTCGTGAATAACAAACAACGCAAGTAACAAAAATTCTATTTGAAATTGGTGACATAATGACTTGTAATGAGTGATAATGAGCGAGTCACGTACACTGCGAAATATAAATTATTTTTTTGGTATAATAAGAAAAACAGGCATAATTGTTTTGTAGTTTTCATCAGGAACGGTCTTCTCGATTCTTCCAGAAACAGGCTTTTTTATTTTTTGATAATGAGTACCACTATTGTTCATCTCTTTAAAACGACAACTATTTTCTTTCTTTTTATTGGTAAGTTTTTTTTATTGTTATGTTTATAAAACTTCGAAAATTATTAGCTTTTTTTAGACCTTTTTGGTTTTCTTATTTTATTTATTTAGCTGATATAAATAATATGGGCTACATGTTTGGGCCAACAGAAGGAGCTCCCGGTAGTTTGTTTTTTATTTATATTTGTCTATTTTTTTGATAAAGGTCATCACCCCGAAGTGAAATATTCTATTTTCTAGAAATAAATTTTTGGCCAGTTTAAAGAAGGATGAATTTAAAGATTTGGTTTCCATCTTATGGGCAGTGAAGTATTTCTTTTATATGTATCGGTAGCTCATGCGGTAGCGCGTCGGATTTCTAGGCGGAAGTTTGCGGGCTCGATTCTCGCTGCCGTAGCTTTTTCCAATTTAAAAATATTCTAGTTATTAAAATGTCTAAATGTTAATTCTTTACAAAATTGCTTTCTAATGATGCGAAGAAAGATTATCATAATTATTAATTTTCTTAAGAGGAAAATTTGAATCTATGTTTATAAAATAGCTTATTATTAGCTCTTGCAGAAAACTCGATGTGTGTTAAATTACATAAACTGATGAGGGATTCTCTGCGCAATGTTAATTTGATCTGTTCGGGAATTAAATATAATTTTTCCATCAATCAAACGCGCAATTTTAGTAAGCTCGTATATCCACATTTATTTAACATTTACTTTCAAAAAGGCTTAAAAAAATGCTTTTGAAAACATTTTTAAATTTTAATTTTCAAAGACAATATCTAGATGTAGAATTTCATTGCGCATCTTTTTCCTTTTAGACAAAAAGTTGTAGCTTCTTAATTTTCTAATTAAAGCCAAACAACTGGCTTTTTTAAAAGATCTCTTCTAATTCGTTTTTTACTTAAAGTCGTTCTCAGTCACTCAATTTTTCTGATTTTAAAATAAAATTTTTAGGGAATGTATTTCCAAATGCCCTTCGACAGATCGAGCAAAAGGAAGTCACAACTTGTTTAAAAAATAATTTTTGTTAATTTTTGTCCGATGCGCAGCGTTTATCGGACTTCTTCAACTTCCAGCGTTTCGTTTTTTGAGCGAATATTAAGAAACACAAAACTTCCACCAAAAAAGTTGTTTAGAATAGTGTAAAGAAGTTTTTCGGAAAATTTTAGCCCAATTGAGTTGATGTTCAAGAAATTATTAACGTCTCAAGTCGATAACGGTAAGGCGACTCGCGCGCGGTCTCCAGCGAGAATCTCAGATCAGATTTATAATACAGTTCACCGGCGACAAAAAAAAAGTTAATCAAGTAATCAGGTAGTATCAGTGTATTATGCATAAATAAATAAT
Organism: Belonocnema kinseyi; assembly: GCF_010883055.1. Taxonomy (NCBI): domain Eukaryota; kingdom Metazoa; phylum Arthropoda; class Insecta; order Hymenoptera; family Cynipidae; genus Belonocnema; species Belonocnema kinseyi. Next base: position 68,217,771 of record NC_046657.1, read on the forward strand.
AGTGCATAATATGAACTAATTTATTCTTGCCATATTATGTCAAGAAATATTAATTTTATGCCAAGCAATACTAGCGCTCTATTACAACAGGAATGAAAAACAAATTTACTTCCTCCACCTTTTAGTTTTTGCAATTCCACGAATTTGAATCATTGAAAAATTGACGGAATTAAGAATCCGTTAATCTGAACTATAAAACGCTTGTGTTTTGTTTTACTTTTGTGCAGTTTGTCTCAAAAATAACACCATTCTCTTTTATATAACATTGAATAAATAAATTATTTTAAACTATGTGCTATTATTTATTTATGCATAATGCTTTAATATTACCTGATTACTTGATTAGTTTAAATTTTTGGCGCCGGGAAACTGTATTATGAATCCAATCTGAAACTCTCACTACAGCCCGCGCGCGAGTCGTCTAGCCGCTATTAAATTGAGACGTAATAATTAATTGAATATCAATTCGATTGGGCTGAAAATTTCCAGAAAATTTCTTTGCACTATTCTTAACAAGTTTTTTCCTGGAAGTTTCATGTTGCTCAAAATTCGCTCGATAAACGAAACGCAATGAAATCCTACACGTCGATATTGTCTTTAAAAATGAAAATTCGATTTTTTTTTAAAGCCTCCAGGGGTTTTCCCACTTTCAGAAAAGTAAGTGTATGTGCTCGTTTTCGATCCGGCAGCTCAAATCATACTTTTTTTGAAAGTGATTGCTATCCAAAGCTGGACGGAAAAAATTGGATAGTCATATTTAATATTTTGCATTGTTAATTTGAATTGTACATACAAGGCCCTTTTTAATTTTTTATACAGTAATAGATACTGATTTTAAATAAAATATTAAAAAATTTTTAAAATATGTTTGTGTGGATCTTTAAAAGACTTTTAAGTAGGAAATTTTGACATTTTTGTTACATTTTTTTAAAGTAAAATTTCTCTTTTATTGGATGTACAAAAAGGGTTCACAAATAAGTAAGAGAACTCAAACTATTTATTGTGATTAGCAATATTCAACACATGAAATTTTTTATAAAATAAACTGAGTATGTCCTTTCGATAACTCTTTTCTAACATATTTTGCAAATTAAAAATATTTGTTTATCGTTCAAACAATTTGCATAAACATATTCAGATTTTGGCTATTTTACAATGGATTATTTGCAAAAATTGTTATACGGTTGCGAAGAAGCGTTTATTTTAATTAATGGTAATAAAAAATTGATATCTTTTTAATTTTATCAAAAACTTTGAATTTCATATAGCAGAGCTGCGCAAATTAAAAAAAAAAATATCTTTAATAGATAAATCTAAAAATAAAAAACAGTAGTTCTAAAAATAATATGAAAATAAAGTAGGTGAACTTTGTTGCTGAATAAAAAATTAAACAAATTTTGTACCAAAAATCCAAACACACAAATCTTTTAAAAATTTGAAAATATTTGATACAAGGTAGGTTCTGGGCTGTTGTTTGTCCCAGCCTTGATGTATGGGTTGGCGGCGATTTGGTGGTTGAGCTCGTGTGGAAAGCTGGTGGGGCGATAACCGGGCGCTGTCGTTGCTGACTGGTTAGGGCCGGTGGAAACCGAGACCCGAACTACGTGGAGTGGCGACAACTGGTAGACGTCGACAAGCTGTCGGGGCGCAAACCGGGCTCTGGCGTGGCTGGCTGGAGAGTGCCAAACGGGTGCCGGTGTGACTTCTGGAACGGTGGGTGGTTCGTAAGAACCCGCTGCGTACGCTGAGCGGTCGTCTCGCTGACTCTGGCGGCTATCGGGGCGCTAACAAGGGGCAGGCTAGGCAACTCCTGTTGCTCTCAGGACTGGTGTAGATGGGAACCAGTTCGAGAGGAACAATAAAAATCGCCGCTGGTTGCCGACCTTAGCCGGATCGGGACTGCCTCAGGGCTCGGACGGGTAGCACCTGGTGGTGGGCTTGAAGGAGAGCGTCGAGCTGGGCCATTGATTTCTGGACGGGTCGACGGCTGCTAGGCGGTTCCAAGTAGCTGCGAGGGGCACCCTGGCTCTGGATAGACAGCATCAAACCTGTAGGACGTCCGTGGACTGCGGTGGTCTCTTCAGGGCCGTTGGAAACCGAAGCCCTCAGCTGGAGTCCTCTTCAGGGCTGGTGGAAACCGAAGTCATCGAGCAGATGACATTTCGAGGGGCTCGAGGGGGTGGATCAAGCTAGAGAGGAGAAAGGAGTAGAAATTTGGAAGTGTTGGTGAGCAGGGATTATGACCACCGAGCGAACGATGGCCTTAGGAGGTTGAGTGGAGGTGAAGGAAAGACAACAGTCTTCAATGCGATAGTTCACCTTGAAGGCGTCTCGGAGGGCTACAAGGCGACGGCGAATGCGCGTCTGTTTGCCGGGACGGGAACGCCGTTGGTGACTAGGAACAAGCATAGGATGGATTTAGGAGTTCTCCAGGTGAGAAGGTAAGAGAAGACTCTCAGGGAGTACCCGAGCAGCACACGAGTAACCGATCCCGTTTAGTTGGAAAGAGACAGAAAAGGTTTCGAGGGTAGCAGGGCTGCGAACGAGCAATCCGACCTTTAGAGAGAGAGAGAGGGAGAGAAAATGGGGAGAGAGTGCGAGAGAGAGAGACTCCGGAGTAGAGTAGGAAGGCGAGGATTTTGGATGGTATGAGAGAGAGCAAGAGCTCGACAATGCTACAGGAGCAGACCGCCACTAAGGAGCAGAGAGGAGAGACAGTTAGAAAAAAACTGTAATTGATTTAAATTAGTTTACTCGGGCTCAAAAAAAATTATAAAATGTATCGAGACTTTCTCGAAGGAGGTTAGTCTTGTGAGATCGTCGGAGCGAGAGTGCATCTTTCGGGTCGATGCACCCGTCTTTTAAACAGAACGGCCGAGAGCCTGCCGGACGTCAGTTGGCACGGAGCTCTCGGCGAATCGTAGGAGAGATGGTGGGGCGTTTCGTACGCCAGGACATCCCCTTCTTTCTGATTTTCGCGCGCTGTTTGCAATTCTTGAAACGCGTGTTAGCGTTCCAAAAGTTGCTGCCGTTTCGTAACTTCCGTACCAATACGTAAGATCGCAACATAAAAATTTGAAGAGCGCGTATTAGCTATGTTAATTTGAATAAATACAAAATGTAAGAATTTCAAAAATACAAGATTAATTAGTGAAATAAGACAAAACGAGAAAAATATCGCAGTCACAACAATAACTTACGTCTAACGCGTAAGATAAAACATAGAGGAATATAAGGACTGTACTTTAAAAGATTAAATATTAAAATTAAAATAAAAGGTTGTACATAAATTGTAGAATAGATGATAGATAAATGGAAACTACGCAAAAGGATTGTACAAAATAATAAGTATTATATATAACAACTGAAAAACAGAAAGAAACGAAAAAGGTATAGAGCGTGAAGATAAAATATATTAACGTATAAAATGCTGAACAATAAAATTAATTACACATAAAAGCAATTAACTGCGAGAAATTATAAATGAAGGAAATAGCACACAGTTAATAATAAAGAAAATCCTGACAAAAATTAGAGCTACGCGCGCAAAAGTAAAAGAAAACAGCTATTAAAATTAGAAGATAATTAAACTAGTTTCTGCAGTTGTTTCCCAGTTTTACTTTTTAAAAAAATAATATTTAATGTTAAGAAGGTACGGAAATTCGTATTTGTTACGGAACCGGTTGGCAGCCGTATAACAAACATTTAAAGCATTCGTCCAACCTTAATCTAATCTAATTTGAATAAAAGTACATTTTTTTAATAGAAAGTCATTTTTTTATAACAGTGTATTTTTAAATCAGAAAAGATAAATCTTTAACAAAAAATAAATTTTCTAAAGAAAACAGTCGAATTTTAAAGAAAAGACATCACTGAAAAAATTGTTAGTTTGGCCAGACATTCAGTTTGCAATATATGGTACTTTTATTTCTTTAGTTGCGACAACCATTTGCTTATTTGCGGGTACTAACTGAATAGTCATTTCAACTAATTGAATTCTTGTGCGCACTAATAGAACAGCAGTATCAACTAATAAAACAGCATACCATATGTTACTTATTAAATAATTGAATTTTTAATCAGAAAGATTCATTTTCTACCAAAAAAGACGAATTTTCGACAAACTACATAAATTTTGAATTAAACAGTCCAATTTCTAAACTAAAAAGATCATCTTTTAATCAAGAATGAAAAACGTACATTTGCCATTTCAAAAAAATTTATTTTTCATTGTATCAAATCAGTAGTAATAAAAAAAAGCAGATCTTGTACAAAAAAGTTGAATTTTCTTTCACATATTTGACATTTTAACCAAACTGCTGAATTTCAAAGAAAAACAGGCGAATTCATGTGTTTCTATAATCGCATTTTTTAATAAAAAATTAATAAACGCAATGAACGTCTTTTCAGTTAAAATCCGTAATTACAAATGAAATACAAAAAACTAAACTTTGAGCGTTACAACTTTAATTACAATATTTAAAAAAATTTTATTTTTAATATAAGTTTTGAAAAAATTCAAAATTAATTAAATATCTAAAATAATACCAAATAATTTAGAAGATTTTTAAGAATTGTGAAGGGCTGCAATGGACTAAAATATATTTCCTTCAAATTCGTAGGAAAATTTAAAATGATTATTTATTTTGAAAAATTTATTTAAGAAAATGATTTAGAAAGATTTACAAAACTATGAAAAATAAATGCGGAAGATTTCAAGGTTTTTTTTTTAATTCGCCATATTTTTTTGAAATGATTTTGGAAGAATATAAATAATTTTAAAAGATATTTAGAATTTCTTAAATCCTTTAAGCCTCAATAAATTGAATTTGAACAATGGCTGATACAACATTGTTATCTGACATTTAATCTGAATGTTTTTACGAGCAATTCTTAAATTAAAAGTTAAATTATTTTTATTTCAAATACTTGTAAAAATCCTTTGAACACTTGAAAATTTTATTCTTAAATCTTGAAAAATCTGAATGTTGCCTTACGTTGTTTCAATTTTAAATTTATTTTCAGACTTTTTAAGAACTTGTAAATTTCTTTTATGGTAATTCGCATTTTTCCTAAATCTTTTTAAAAAATTATGCCCAATTAAAAAAAAAATTGCTTAAAATTGTTCTCATTCATTTTTAATAGTTTCGTAAATCTTTCCAAATCTTTTCATACACTCTCGTAAATTAATTTTGCAAAATAAAAAAATCATTTTCAATTTTCCTACGAATCTTAAGGAAAATTGTTTTATTCTGTTAAAACCTTTAACCTTTCTTAAAAATCTTCGAAATTATTTGAAATCATTTCAGATATTTAATTAAATTAAATTTTTTTTAAACTTCTAAATATTTCTCGAACTTACTTGAATTTTTTCTAAGGGCATTAGGTGTTACATGGTTATTTATACATAACAATTCAAAAATTTGACTAGCAAATTAAATTTTTTAAATAGGGTAATTAAAGTTTTAATGTTTAAACTTTAGTTTTTGTCTAGTTTTTTTGTTTTTTATTTTTAATTGCAGATTTTAAATGATCAGTCAAACATTTCTAAATATCAAATAATTGTTATTTTTCTTAATTAACAAATTTCAAATTGCACAGTTTACATTTGTCTCATTAATGAGACTTTCAGATTTAAAGAGTTTAGTTTTCAAAGTCTAAATCTGGAAATTCTAAAATGCTGGACTAATTTCGAATAATCTTGTAAAATCAATTATTATTGACTTTTTAATACTTAAAGTACAGTTCAATTTAAAAATTATTACTTCATTCATACTTCAATTTTATCGACTAAAAATGTTTGTTTCTTCATCCTAAGCTATTTATTTCAAAAATATCATAAATGAAAAATATAAGAATTTAGCTAATGATTTAAAATACGGTTAAAATCAAAGCTGGCAGATTTATTTTCTAAAAATTTGCAAAATTCCCGGTCAGAAAAAATTCACTTTCATTTCCCGATTTCCAAGTCTAGCGGCCACCCAGTACCCGCATTGATAACAACGTATCATTTGTCGCTCTATTTTTTTTCATTCTACTCAGTCGTGTCTGCTCATCACAGCCACAAACATTCAAATTTTCGCGCGGCTCTCCCGCCACTTCCCTTCATGCGACGGTTCTCCGTAACGAGGGAGCCGAGGCTACGCTCCATGCGCAACTTATTATTTATTTTTAAATTTATTATTATCATTTTTAATAGCATATGTTATTTTAAGTTCAAAAACTGAACCTTGTTAAGACTGATTGATAAAATCGAGGAAAATATGTTCATATTAATCATAACTAATTTTGGAAAGAAACCCAATGTGAACTTTGGAAAAAAAAGTATTTCGGGTTTTCTTTATTTAAAAATAACTATTTAGAGTTTAATATTTTCCTTTTTCTCTTCAGGTGAAATTTCCAATTATCATTTAATTCGAATGACGTAGCACTTACTTTATTTCTGAAAATATTCTCTGCAAATCTAACTGTTAAGTTTTCATTAAAAAATTTCATTTATGAAAACCTATGGTTTCAAAGAATAAAGATTTTATAATTCCTAAATAAATTTTTTAAACATAATCGTACAAATGAGATTTGAAGAAAATATGTAAAGGAATAAAGTAAACCCTACAGCCTTGTAATTAAATAATAGTTGCAACATTGACCACGAGTTCTTTTCCAAAAATGGTTATAATTAACAATAACATTCTCCTCGATTTTATAAATCTTTCTTAACTACTTTAATTTTTTTAGCTTCAACTTCTTAGTACATGTTTAATTTAAAAAGCAAGTATAATGAAAATGCTCTTTTCGTCTTAAATCTTAAGGTTTTATGAAAAGAGTGATCCCAAAAAGAAATTTTTAAAATGCAATTTTTTTCTTAATTCTGCAAAATAAAACAAAATTTCCCTAAAGCCTTCCCGAAAATAACTCTAAATATTCCTAACAATTTAGGTAAAATTTTTTGATTCTCTCAAAACCATTCCACATTCATAAAAAGCGTATTTATTACTAAATTTTAAAAAAACTAGATTTTTCTGAACATTTTTGTAATTTTCAAGTCAACAATTTTTTGGAATATTTTTAAGAGTTGGAAACGCTTTCAAATCTTTTAGAATATTATCCCAAAGTTAATTCTTAAAAATAAAAAATCATTAAACATTTAGCTGGGAATCTAAAAAATAATTTTTTATTCTCTTGAAACCTTTCGATATTTTAAGTCAGCTACTTTTTCCAAATCTTTAACAATCTTAATTTTTTTAAAATGACATTTTTGACAAGTTTAAAATTGACTATTAATTGTTAAAATACTTTAAAATATTTATTAAGCATAATAGCATTTTGTGTGCTTTTCTAATTCTGATTTAATTTTCTTTTAGAGTCCCTTTTTTAAAAATAAAGAAGTCATTTTAAATTTAACTATGAATCTTGAGACAATTTTATTTTTCTCTTAAAACCTTTACACAAGTTTAAAAGGCTTCTAATTTTTTTATTTCAAATCTTAAAATATGTACACTCCGTTTAAAATCATTCATAATCTTTCTCTATATTTGAATTATTTTCGATTATTTTCAAAACTACTAAAACATCTACAATTAAAAAAAAGTTTATTCAAAAAAATGGGTTTAAAATCTTTCAGATTCTTTTTCGAAATATATTGACATCAACAATACCTTAAATTAACCTTTTAAATTTAAATTTGAAACTATGAAAATTTACAAAGTTTCTCCCTCAACAAGCTTTATTCTATTACATTACAGCTATCGAAAACTTAAAAACAATTTATATTTTGAGTAAATTATTCTTTAGGAAACATAATTTAAACATTTTTAATTAAAATAAAATTTTTATTTGTCATTCTTTTCTTCAGATTTGATTAGAATAATTATAATTAATAATTCAGAATCGAAATAACCTGATAGGCGAGAATCAGTCAATGTAATATGGATAAAATAGCAAATTGCAAATTCTTTTAAAAACTGAGTTTTTGTTTAGCGATTTCTTTTTTAGAATTCGGCCCTTTGATTCATGTTTCATTTAAAAAGAAGTATAATGCCAAAACTCGTTTTGTGTTTGATTAAACATTTTTTTAAATGCAAATTTAATTATTCGATATTTGGTTCAAACGTGATCTTTTGTAGTTGAAAATTCAATTGTTTGGTTACAAATTGATGTGTTTTGACCAAGATTAATTTTCTTAGTAAAAGATTAATGATCGTAGTTGAAAATTTATTTTCATGGGTAAAATATTCATAATTTTGATTAAAAATGTAATCTTTTGGTTAAAAATTAATTCATTTTGTTAAGAATTTGTCTACTTTATTTGAAAACATTTTTTTTTTAAATTTTTAACTATTCTATGTTTGATTTAATATATACATTTAACAAACTCAACTATTTTCTTAAAAATTCAAATATATAATTAGTTGAAAATGCATCTTTTTTAGTTAAACATTAATATTCTTATTAAAAAATATATTTCTTTGGTCAAAAGTTCAACTACTTCGTTGAAAATTCATTTTTTGGATAAGAATTATTTTTTTATTTTGTTAAAAACTGAACTATTTTGTTGAAAATTCTTCGTTTGTTCATTGAAAATAATTTCGATAGCTAAAAATTAACATATTCACTTTTTGGGTTTCAACTATTTGATTAAAAATTAATGTATTTTGACAAAAGTTAATTTTTTGTTGAAAATCAATCTTCGTAGTTTAAAGTCATCCTTTTGGTTGAAAATTCGTCTTTTTTGGTAGAAAATTCTTTTTTTTTAATTGGAAATTCTTCTTTATATGTAGAATTTCAACTATTTGGTTAAAAATTCATTTTTCGTGGGGAAACATTCATAATTTTCGTTGAAAATTAATCTTTCTGGTTGTAAATTTATATATTTTGTTGAAGATTCAATTCTTTTCTAGAAAATTATTCTCTTTGAATGTAATTCTATCTTTTTTGTTAGAATTGGAACTATTAAGTTAAAAGTTCGGTTCCTGAGGTAAAATTTTATAATTTTCTTAGAAAATTTGTATTTTTTTAGTAGAAAATTTATCTTTCTGGTTGCAAACTCATTCATTTTGTTAAAGATTTGGCTTTTTTGGTAAAAATTGATCTTTTTGGTTAGAAGCTCAACCAATTTGTTGAAAATTAATTTCTTTTCGAGACAAAATTCATAATTTTTGTTCAAATTCATTTTGCTGTTAAAAATATTAAATAACATTTTTTTAATGTATATTTTTTAGTCTAAAATTGAACTATTTCGTTGAAAGATCGCCATTTTCGATACTAAATTAAATTTTGACGAAAGAAAGGACCTATTTCACCTTTGGTTTGAAATATAAAATTTGCCTTATTTTTAGTTGAAAATTCGATTTCCTTGGTAGACAATTAATCTGTTTGGTTGAACATTCGTCTTATAAGTATAAATTTTTTTTTATATCTGAAAATGAATTTTCTAAAATTAAAATATAACTATTCCTTTTGTGGTTAAAAATTTATTTTTTCAGTACAAAATTCATCTGTTTTATAGAAAAATCGTTTTGTTTGGTAAAAAATATTGTTCTTGGTTGAAAACTCACCTGATTGGTTGAATATAATTTTTTATTGAAGATTCAGCATTTTAATCACAACACGATTTATGAGGGTATTGTCATTTAAAGGATTAATCGCGACTCAAAAGATAAATTAATGTCTTCAAGACACAAAAGCTTGTTTCTAAGGCATAAATTGAAGTCTGGCTCCATCTCAAAACTGAGACATGCTCAAGTCGAACTTTTCGACTTCAGCATGTCATGATTGTAATCATTCGGGATGTTCAGATATATTCAGAACATAAATTTTTTAAATTTTAGTTTTAAGTAATAGAAAAAATGAGGGTTTTTCATTAATAAATTTCCACTCAAAAGTGCATGAAAATCAGTTTAAGTTCTCTGAACCAGAACTTTATATTGCACGATTATCTTAAGTGCGCTTTGATCTTTAAATATTTCGTGGCAATTTCCTTAATTAGACCACGAATGTTTTCGCGAATAACAAACAACGCAAGTAACAAAAATTCTATTTGAAATTGGTGACATAATGACTTGTAATGAGTGATAATGAGCGAGTCACGTCCACTGCGAAATATAAATAATTTATTGGTATAAGAAGAAAAACAGGCGTAATTTTTTTGTACTTTTAATCAGTAACAGTCTTGTCGATTCTTCCAGAAACAGGCTTTTTCATTTTCTGATAATGAGTACCACTATTGTTCATCTCTTTAAAACGACAACCATTTTCTTTCTTTTTATTGGTAAGTTTTTTTTATTGTTATGTTTATAACACTTCGAAAATTATTAGCTTTTTTTAGACCTTTTTGGTTTTCTTATTTTATTTATTTAGCTGATATAAATAATAGAGGCTACATGTTTGGGCCAACAGAAGGAGCTCCCGGTAGTTTGTTTTTTATTTATATTTGTTTATTTTTTGGATAAAGGTCATGACCCCGAAGTGAAATATTCTATTTTCTAGAAATAAATTTTTGGCCAGTTTAAAGAAGGATGAATTTAAAGGTTTGGTTTCCATCTGATTCTATATTGATTCTATTTATTAAAATGTCTAAATATTAATTCTTTACAAAATTGATTTCTAATTATGCAAAGAAAGATTATCATAATTATTAGTTTTCTTCAGAAGAAAATTTGAATCTATGTTTATAAAATAGCTTATTATTAGGTCTTGCAGAAAACTCGATGTGTGTTAAATTACATAAACTGATGAGAAATTCGCTGCGCACTGTTAATTTGATGTTAATTTTAGTAAGCTCATATATCCACATTTATTTAACAGTTACTTTAAAAAAAGCTTCAAAAAAAGCTTTGGAAAAAATTTTCAAATTTTAATTCTTAAAGACAATATCTAGATGCAGTATTTCATTGCGCATCTTTTTTCTTTTAGACAAAAAGTTGTAGCTTCTTTATTTTTCTAATTAAAGCCAAAAAACTGGCTTTTTTAAAAGATCGCTTCTAATTCGTTTTGGATTTAAAGTCGTTCTCAGTCACTCAATTTTGCTGATTTTGAAATAAAATTTTTAGGGAATGTATTTTCAGATGCCCTTCGACAGATCGAGCAAAAGGAAGTCAAAACTTTTTCAAAAAATAATTGTTGTCAATTTTTGTCCAATGCGCAGCGTTTTGATAAAGTCCACTTCGGTCCCATAGAGTTGAGAGCCATCAGCAAGCAATTTTCTGGAATAAATCCCCGCTCGTGTTTACTCACGTAAACCCAAGCTGGGACAAGTTTCCAGCCTAGTTGCTTTCTAATGGCCTCTTTGCGACCTCGCCTAACCTTGTGAGTCTTAGCCTCAATGGGAGAAAGGGAGAGAGAAGCTATAAAGGCCATCTGGTCGGCTGCTGCACGGGAAGGATTCCCCGTCTCATAGCTAGCCTGGCCAGCGTGACCGTGACTCAACAAGCTGAGTGCCTTCTCTCTCTCTCACTCTTCTTTCCTCGCCAGGAAAGCTGGCAGCGGCTGCCAACCTTGCGTTGATAATACGCAATCCTCTCGAAATCAAAATTAAAACAAAAATACGATTTTGCTTTTCCCCCCTTTAGTATTATTTTAATTTAGATTCCGGGGAAAGGCCGAATAAAAGAGATTAATCTCCGTTAGAATAAGAATCGCACGCGCTATAGTATAAATTTTATTGTACATTTTATCATATCTATTTCGTTTTCTTGTACTCTTAATTTTTATTATTTTTCTTTTGAGTTGTCATCGTTTTATTTTATTTTAAATTCATGCCATTTTCTTTCATTCCTAATTTAAGCTTTTTTCGACTTTTGTCGTATTTCGTTTTCATGTCATCTTTCTTTGATTTTTAACTTAAGTTTCTTTTGTCGTATCTTATTTTTATGTCATTTTCCTTGATTTTAATTTAAGTTTCTTTTTCGTATTTTATTTTCATGTCATTTTCTTTAGTTTTAATTTAAGGTTCTTTTAACTTTACGTCGTTACTGCAAATTAATTTTTGTATTTCAACCTTGCTTCGTTTTTGTGTATTCTTAACCTCGACTTTATGCCGCTTTATTGCGATTCAAAATTTGGCTAAAAAAATCATACTCATTGCGGAGTTACGATTTTACCGAGATTTACAAACGGCGGCAATTTTGGAACGCTACCGTGCATTTCAAAAGTTGCCGCCTGCGTGCGAACAGACCGAAGAGAAGGGGATGCCGAGGCGTCCGAAACGCCCCTCCACCTCTCTGGCGATTCGCCGAGAGCCCCGCGCCAACCGACGATCGGCAGCCTCTCGGGACCACTGTTTAAAAGACGGGTGCATCGACCCGAACGATGCACTCTCGCCCCGACAATCTCTCCGGACTCACCATCCTGAGAGAACGTCTCGATCTTGTATCACTTTTGAGCAATAGAGTATTAATATTTAAATCAATTTCAGTTTATTTTTAAACTTCCTCTCCCTTCCTCCTTAGTGACGGTCTGCTTTAATAGCCCCGTTGAGCCCTTGCTCTCTCTCTTTCCTTCTCATACACACCAAACCTACGTCCTATCTATCTTGGAGTCTCTCTCTCTCTCTGTTAGAGGTCCGTCCGCTTGAAATACAGCCCCGCTACCCTCGCATCTATACTAGAGGTCGGTCAGCTTGCAAATAGCCCCGCTACCCTCGAATCTGTTTCTCCACTAGAGGTCGGTCAGCTTCAAAAAAGCCCCGTAACCCTCGAACTTTTCTTTTCAAGAGGTCGGTCAGCTTCAAAAACAGCCCCGCAACCTTCGGACTCTTCTCTCTTCTCAACGGGATCGGTCAGCTTGCAAACAGCCCCGATACTCCCTGCGAATCTCTATCTTTCTGAAGACTCCTCATTCTTCATCTATGCCTGATCCTAATCAAAAACGCCGCTCCCGTCCCTAGAAACAGACGCGCATTTGCCGGCGCTTTGCAGCCCTCCGCGAGTACTTCGAAGCGAATTGCCGCCTAGAAGACCGCCGTCCCTCCTACTCTTCCTCCCAACCTCTCAAGGCCATCGTGCGCTCGATGGTCATCATCCCACCTTATCTTCACGTCCTACTTCCTATTCCTCTTTCCTCCCACACCAACCAGCGAGTCACCAACCGCAGCCCGCGCGCGAGATGTCTAGCCGCTATCGAATTAAGACGTAATAATGTCTTGAATATCAATTCGATTCGGCTAAAAATTTCCAGAAAATTTCTTTCCACTATACTTAACAAGTTTTTTCCTGGAAGTCTTATGTTGCTCAAAATTCACTCGATAAACGAAAAGCTGGAAGATACAGAAGTCTGATAAGCGCCACGCATCGGAAAAAAAGGTACAACAATTATTATTAAATAAATTTTTGAAATAATTTTGCACTAACAGTTGCAGAATATTTCAAATCACGTTTCATCAAAATATTATTCAAAAATTCCTAAAACTGACTCACTGAGCATGAGTTGAAGAGAAAACCTAATGAAAATTGATTTTTACAAAAAAGCCAGTTTTTGGGTTTATTTAAAAAACTAAAAGGATAAAACTTTTTGACTAAAGGATAAAAGATGCGCAATGAAATCCTACATGTCGATATTGTCTTTCAAAATGAAAATTTGATATTTATTTTGAAAGCCTCCAGGGGTTTTCCCACTTCCGGCAAAATAAGTGTATGTGCTCGTTTTCGATTCGACTGCACAATTGATACTTTTTGTGCAAGTGATTGCTATCCAAAGCTAGACGGAAAAAATCGGATAGTCAGATTTAATATTTTGCATTGTTAATCTGAATTTTGAATTATACATACAAGGCCCTATTTAATTTTTTACACAGTAATAGTTATTGATTTAAAATAAAATGTGTTTGTGTGGATTTTTTCACATAATAAAATATGCTTGTGTGGATTTGTTTCAAAAGATTTTTAAGCAGGAAATGTTGACATTTTTATTACATTTTTTTAGAAGTAAAATTTTTTTTTTATTGGATGTAACAAAATGAGTTCACAAACAAGTTAGAGAACACAAACTATTTGTTGTGATTAGCAATATTCAACACATGTAATTTTTTGTGGAATACACTGAGTATGTCCTTTCGATAACTCTTTTATAACATATTTTGTAAATTTAAAATATTTTTTTATCGTTCAGACAATTTGTATAAACAAATTCAGATTTTGGCTATTTTGAAATGAATTAGTTGCAAAAATTGTTATACGATTGCAAAGAAGCGTTTATTTTAATTAATGGTAATAAAAAGTTGATATCTTTTTCATTTTATCAAAAACTTTGATTTTCAAATAGCAGAGCTGCGCAATTAAACAAAATATCTTCAATAAATGAATCTAAAAATAAAAAAACAGTAGTTCTAAAAATAATATGAAAATAAAATAGGTGAACTTTGTTGCTGATTAAAAAATTAACCAAATTTTGTACCAAAAATCCAAACACACATATGTTTTTAAAATGTGAAAATATTTTATACAAGTTTGGTTCTGTGTTGTTGTTTGTCCCAGCCTTGATCTAAGGGTTGGTAGCGATTTGGTGCTTGACCTCTTGTGGAAAGCTGGCGGGGTGATGATTGGGCGCTGTCGTTGCTGACTGGTTAGGGCCGGTGGATACCGAGGCCCAAACTGCGTGGAGTGGCGACGACTGTTAGACGTCGATCAGCTGTCGGGACGAAAACCGGGCACTGGCGTGGCTGGCTAGAGAGTGCCAAACGGGTGCCGGCGTGGCTTCTGGAACAGTGGGTGGTTCGTAAGAAGCCACTGCGTACGCTGAGAGGTCGTCTCGCTGACTCTAGCGACTATCGGGGCGCTGACAAGGCCCAGACGTGGCAACTCCTGTTGCTCTCAGGACTAGTGTAGATGGGCAACGGTTCGAGAGAAACCGTAACTCGTCGCTAGTGGCTGACCATAGCCGGATCGGGGCTGCGGCAAGGCTCGTACGGGTAGCACCCGATTGTGGGCTTGAAGGAAAGTGTCGAGATGGGCACCCTGGCTCTGGATCAACAGGCGCTAAAACTGTAGGCCGTCCATGGGCTGGCGTGGCGGTCTCTTCAGGGCCGTTGGGGACCGAAGTCCCCAGCTGAAGTCCTCGTCAGGGCTGGTTGAAACCGAAGTTCTCGAGCAGAGGACGTTTCGAGGGGCTTGAGGGGGTGGATGAAGATGGATAGGAGGAAGGAGTAGGAATTTGGAAATGTTGGTGAGGAGGGATTATGACGACGTCGAGCTGGGCCATTGATTTCTGTATAGGTCGACGGCTGCTAGGCGGTTCCAAGTATCTGCGAGGGGCACCCTGGCCCTGGATAAACAGCATCATACCTGTAGGCCGTCCGTGGGCTGGCGTGGTCTCTTCAGGGCCGTTGAAAACCGAAGCCCTCGAGCAGATGAAATTTCGAGGGACGGGAGCGGCGTTGGTGACTAGGACCAGGCATAGGAAGGATTTAGGAGTTCCCCAGGTGAGAAGGTAAGAGGAGACTCTCAGGCAGTACCCGAGCAGCACACGAGCTAACTGATCCCGTTGAGTTGGAAAGAGGCAGAAAAGGGTTCGAGGGTAGCGGGGCTGCAAACTACCAATCCGACGTCTGAAAGGGGGTAAAAATTGCGAGGGTTGCGGGGCTGTAAAAGCGTTCCGAACTCCAGAGAGAGAAAGGATGCGAGGGTTGCGGGGCTAAAAAGGCACTCCGACCTCTAGAAAAGTGTCGTGGGTTGCGGATCTGCGTAAGCACTTCGACCTCTAGAGAGAGAGAGAGAGAGAGAGAGAGAGAGAGAGAGAGACTCCGGAGTAGAGTAGGAAGGCGAGGATTTTGGATGGTATGAGAGAGAGAGAGAGCAAGAGCTCGACGGGGCTACAGGAGCAGACCGCCACTAAGGAGCAGAGAGGAGAGGGGGTTAGAAAAAAACTGTAATTGATTTAAATTAGTTTACTCAGGCTCAAAGAAAAATGATACAATGTATCGAGACTTTCTCGAAGGAGGTTAGTCCTGTGAGATCGTCGGAGCGAGAGTGCATCTTTCGGGTCTATGCACCCGTCTTTTAAACAGGACGGTCGAGAGGCTGCCAGCCGTCGGTTGGCGTGGAGCTCTTGGCGAATCGTGGGAGAGGTGGTGGGGCGTTTCGGACGCTACGGGATCCCCTTCTCTCTGATTTTCGCGCGCTGTTTGCAATTTTTAAAACGCGCGGTAGCATTCCAAAAGTTGCTGCCGTTTCGTAACTTCCGTACCAATACGTAAGATCGCAACATGAAAATTGAAGAGCGCGTATCAGCTATGTTAATTTGAATAAATACAAATTGTAAGAATTTCAAAAATACAAGATTAATAAGTGAAATAAGAAATAACGAGAAAAATATCACAGTCACAACAATAACTTACGTCTAACCCGTAAGATAAAACATAAAGGATTATAAGGACTGTACTTTAAAAGATTAAATAGACGATGGTAGGAAAAAAGGTGAAGAATGAATTAAATATGGAGATTGAATATTAAATGGAAACAAACGTAGAACATTATAAAAATAATAAGAATGATATACTAAGTAGAAAAACACGAAAATGTAAAATTAAAGTAAAAGGTTGTACATAAATTGTAGAACAGACGAAAGATAAATGGAAACTACGCAAAAGGATTGTACAAAATAATAAGTATAATATATTACAATTCAAAACCAGAAAGAAACGGAAAAGGTATAGAGCGTGAAGATAAAATATATAAACGTATAAAATGCTAAACAATAAAATTAATTACACATAAAATCAATTACCTACGAGGAATTATAAATGAAGGAAATAGCACATAGTTAATAATAAAGAAAATCGTGATTAAAATTAGGGCTACGCGCGCAAAAGTAAAAGAAAACGTTCGGTAAAATTAGAAGCTGATTAAACTAGTTTCTGCAGTTGTTTTTCCAGTTTTACTCTAAAAGAGAGAGAGAGAGAGAAAAGATAGCCTACGTGAGATGATTCACGGCAGCTTGTCTCCCAGGCCTGACGCAGGACGGGGAAATCTCCCCGTGCAGCTGCTTGCCAGATGAGGCGTCTACGACCTCTCTCGCTCTTCTTCGATGAGTTTAGTGACTCACAGGGCAGGAAAGGTCATAAATGAGGTAATCAGAAAGCGATTAAGTTCGGAAGGTTTTCCCAGCTCGAGTCTATGTTTTGTAAACACAAGCGGGGATTCATTCCGACAAATTGCTTACTGATGGTTCTCAATCTTATAGGCCTAAATGAACTATACCATATTCAATTTTGCTAAAAACTGAACATTCGTTTTTCAATTTTTATTTCAATTTAAATATATATTTTTAATTATTATTTCAACAGAAATAATTAATTTTAAGAAATAATTTTTTTAAGAAAGAAAAATAATTATCAACCCGTTGAATTCAATCTAAATCGACGAATTTTCAACAAAATGCATACATTTTGTGTTGAATATTTAAACTTGCAACTCATAAAGAAGGAAACCGCAGAACTTCCACTTGCCGGTAGGCTCTTATTTTAAACGTTTAAGAATGATATTTTTCTGAAAGTAGATCTTCTGACTTAGCTCCACTGCGAATTAAACCACAGAACTTCCAATTGCCGGTCGGGTGCTTTCCCATTAATCTATTAGAGAGATCGGAAAAAGAATATTTTTCAGAGATACACGCTATTTCAAGCTAGGTATTACATTTCTGATATAAGTAATTTAAAGGAATCTGTATTACCATTAGATTTAATTACTATCGATCAGTGCAGATGTCATTTCTCAATCTGTAAAAATATAAATATAAACTCTCAAACAAGTTAACTCTTCAAATCACAGAAAAAACTTAACGTGATTTCTAACTAGGTCGAAAATAAGATAACCATTTTTTTAAATGATATTTTGCTGAAAAAAGATCTTCTCACTTCGCACCCGACACCCGGAAAGTACCCGACCGGCAATCGGAAGTTCTGTAGTTTGATTCCCAGTAGAGCGAAGTGAGAAGATCTTTTATTAGAAAAATTTAATCTAGAAATTTGAAGAAAAATAATTTCATCTAGTCAAAAATGATATTAAGTATTTCCTGTTGTTTGAAAAGATAACTTGATCCATAGTTGTTTATTTCTATCTTCAGAGATTGTGAAATGACATCTAAACTAATCGATAATAAGTAAATCTGATGATAAAACAGATTCCTTTAAATTATCAGATTGTTTCGGCAGAATCATAAAACAAGAGTGAAAAAAATTTGTTGGGATGGTTTAGTTATATTGAGCGAATCGAAGGAGGAAATTTCAGAAAGTATTTGTATTTAAGTAATGTGGTAGGTGACGCCTTTAAAGGCAGACTGAAGGAAGAATTGCCGAAATCTGTCAGTGAGACTCTACAGAGAAAATATACAGTGCCCAAAAAGTCTCGAAACACCTAAATAACTGCCCAGATCAAATTTTATTCAAATAGGCCAAGGTCATTCTTGGGGTAACTTTCAACGAGAAATCCAGTAGTTCAGTGGAAGCTTCTAATGTGTCCCCTAAGGGTTTACATTTTTCTTACACCTTCTTTATTCCTTTACACACCCTCCACACACTTACTTGGTGGTGGAAGGGGGACCTACAGTTTAAGGTGGGTTCCGAACCACCAAGAGCAACAGCCTTAAGTACTTAGAGAAAACCTTTTTCTCTAGAGGTACCGGTCCCACGACTCTCCGGAGATGAACAACTCCCTTGCTAGGCTAGTGTTCACCGCATGGGCCACCGAGACTCTTCCAGAGTGCGAGGCGGGAATCGAACCCGCAAGCCGAAGGAGTGGGTCCAAAGCCTATGCTTTAGCCCCCACGACCATCGTCCCACTCTCTAGAAATCCAGTAGTGATCTTCAATTTGACCTTAAACTTGACCTTCAATATAATTTCAAGGTCAACTTTGTGTTTTTAAATAGAAACCCCTACATTTGACATCGTCAATCGAAAGAGCAGTAGATTTTACGTTTAAATTTACACTCAGGCCATAGCTCAGGTGAAAATTTTCAGGTCAGCTGAAGGTCATTCAAACTAAAATAAGGTGCGGCTTGAATTAACGGGACAGCTCTATATTTTCTGAGGTCCAAGTTATTCTTTTAGCAACTTTTAACGGGAAATGCAAGGTGACCCTTAATTTGACCTTTAATTTGACCTTTAATTTGACCTTGAATTTGAAAGTGATCCATAGAAGTACACGAGCTTGCATGAGAAGATGCAAGGACGGTTTAAGTCAAGTGAAAGACGACTGAAACGAAAAATCTTGAATTCTAATTGGTCCTCGTGAAAAGCTTTGTTAAGTGGACGTACATTAGGTAAAAAGAATGGATCTTCTAATAAGTTTATTAGTCAATTTGTGTGATTATGTGTGAAATCTGATGTACGATAACTTTGTAAGCATATGAATTTCTTGATCCTGGCTGGTTTTACCAGGCCTGAACCAAACGAGAATTCTGACACAGATTTTGCCATCCACACCGTGGCCTAAAATGTATACACATCAATAAATGTAATTAATTTTTCAAACATTTCTTTTAATTTATCATTAAATATGATACGTTATTATTGTCTTTTTATAGTTTCAAGCTTACAACAGATGAAAAGGCGTTCCGATCCTAAAAACGAGATGCCAGCAGGACTCCATATTCCCGAGGGACAGCCAATAATTTGGAATAACAGATTGATTGGAAAACTGCATTTCGGTGTCGTTTTGCCCTTAATTCAAGACGAACGCTTCTTCACTACACTAGTCCAACCCTCTAACCGTCCTGAGCACATTAGTAGCGTAGAATGGCTAGTATACATATCTAATTGGATTGATGAAATGCGGTATCCTCAAGAGCTTTTACAAACTGCCGCG
Source organism: Belonocnema kinseyi (assembly GCF_010883055.1). Lineage (NCBI taxonomy): Eukaryota > Metazoa > Arthropoda > Insecta > Hymenoptera > Cynipidae > Belonocnema > Belonocnema kinseyi. The sequence goes on from NC_046657.1 coordinate 68,237,565, forward strand.
CGCGAAGTAAAGAGATTAAATTCCGTTATTAAGGCCGCTCAAGAGGGTCGAATTTTTATGGAACCCCCGCGAAGAGCGGTTTCTTTTAACGAAGACAATGTACAAATGCCCGCTTCCCAAAAATCCAAATATACTGGAGAAGTTTTTGACCCAATCAGTCCAGCGGTTTCTTTTAATAAAAGAAATATACGTTGCCCTCCTTCCCAAAAAACGGAAAGCCCTGAAAATCGTATTAAACTCCTGAGTCAATCGGTTTCTGTTAATGAAAGCAATGAACATAGACCTGCTACACAAAACGCTGAACATCCTAAAGATGAGTTAGAACCTCCGAGACGAGCGATTGAGTATAGACTTAATGAACCTATAGTTGATACACCTAGGCCTGACATGAAGCTCCTGAAACAAAAACAACGTGACACAAAATATCGTTCATCTTAGAAAATAACACCATGTCCCTGTCTGGAAATCCTCTGCATCAATCCTTTATCAACGGCGAAGTCGCATCGGATATTTGTCTTCAATGTTATAAAAATATATTACTCAACAATACTAATAGAAATAAAATATGAAAGAGATATCACTTTAGCCTGGAGCCATTGGAAAATAAGTTAACAAATGCAAGGCTAATCATTGAGAAAAAGTTTAGTTTCGTCGTATGCTGTTGGTTAGGAACACTAATAGAGAAGGAGCAGCTACTTTAGTTTGTTATATTATTATTTTGTAATATCCACTGCTGGTACTTAATACAACTTTCAAATGGTCTTGCAATTTATTGTCTACATTTTCTTCTTCTTTTTATATTCCTTTTCCAACTTTTCCGTCTTTTCAGGATAGGGCAAGAAGCTAGAACAGCAAAAACCACAAGAACTAAGACATTTTTAGTAATAATATAACTATCCCCTAAGAATATGTATTAATAAATTTTGAATCGTAGCTGCTTCTTTATGTCTTAGGGTCCACATAAATTGAAATAAAATTGAGCTAAAAAGAATTTTCTTGAACTTAGAATTTATCTTATTAAAAACTCCTTTATCAATGCTTGAAGTTTCGGTACAATGCATACCTTGTTAAACAAATTTTAACCTGAATAATTATATTCTTAAAATTGGTAATATTAAAGGGAAAAATCATGGTCAATAATTTTGTTGATTATTATAAATTTTTACCTGAGTCTTAGAAGTTTGAAATAATCAAACATTAGATTAATGCCAAAGAGTAAAAAACAAAAGACACCAAATTAACATAAAGAACGATGTCATCTGGACATTTTTCCAGTCAAAAATTCTTCCTGAAGCCAATTCTAAAACGATAAAAATTGTTATTTTGAATTTAAAAAAAAAATTAAGAGACTTTTATCAATTAGGGATTACATTTTTAAAATAAGAGAGGGACAATGGACGAGTTCCCATTGAAACCACTGATGAGGAAGCGCGAAAATAAGGCAATTTGGCGGCACTTATTTTCCCGATTTTTAAACAGAATTTTTTCTAAAAAGTTATGCGCCTTCGAATTTTTAACTCCGTCTTTCAAAAAGCCTGACATTTTTTCTTTAAAGCTCTACAACTTTCGGGCTAACTGAGATATTTATTATACTCTTTTTGATTCTAATAGCGTTCATCGTCTTCCTTTAAACTCCGCCGGAGTCAAATTGAACATAGATTTACTACAAAAAGACCTTCAAATTTTTTGTCCATTTCTTTTATCTTGTTTTTTGATAGTCAAGATTTCTTATAAGTTTGATCCTTGCTGAATTACTACTGTAGCGAGGAGAATTCTTTTTAATAATAAAAATGATTTTCCTAAAAACCCTACATTTTCTATTTTTCTAAATATTTGTTCAAGTTTCTATTAATGAAAGAAAGGCATGTTAGCAGCAGCATGTGCGCTAAACTATTTTTGAGACCGGGAGAATAAGAAAAAGTAGAAAATTCGTTTGTAACAAAAAAGAATTTTTCTGACTATAAAAGGTATTTAGCAAGCATCAAGCCTACAAGATATCCAAAGATAAAGATGAACTCATAGGGCAACCAGAAATTTGTTTATAACAATTATTCTTATATGAGAAAATAGTACCATTAAGATCGCTCTGGTAGCTATTATAATAATTTGCAGAACTCCTTCAAATAAAACTAAGAATCCAACAAACAAATTTGTACGACCACTATAAAATGTTCCTATTGAAATTTAAAAAAAGATACACATTATTTTTTTTATAAAATAGAAAAGAAAATTATTTTCCCCTTTGGACACAAATAAAAAATAAATGAAGATAAGAAGGCAACCTACCAAATCCCCTTCCTTCTCTTTTTTATTTCTGTCGTCTTTTTTATTTTCATTATTATCCAATGCCAGCAAAAACAGGATGAAAAGGAAACAGGAGCATCGTGGTATTCGTGATGCTCATGTCTGCTTGGGGTTTTCCTCCTTTTTATTTTTGCTTAAAGGAAAAAATTATTTACTTTTCTTATTCAGGAAAAAATTATTTTCATATTTTTTCCAATTTCAATAGGAACGTTTTATGGTGTTTGTCTAAATTTGGTAGTATTTTCTTTGTTTTATTTTCAGGAGTTCTGCACATTAATTTAATTATTGAACGTTCAATAGGATTTTAAATTTGATTTTGATCTTATTTAAATTTTACCTATTAAAATTTAATGACTTTTTTTATTTTGTTAAGTTATGATTCATATAAAGTTTTTCTTCAATGGTACATGAGGCAAGTTCTAGTGGGATGCTGTCAAAAATGAACACACCATCTAAACAAACTATTGAGTGAGTTTCTAGTGCATAAATATATTTTAAAAAACTTTAAGTTCCCAAATATTTTTGGAAAACCAGCTAGTGTTTAGAATAACTGTTTTTAGAATATTTAAATTATATTTTTGTAAATTGTAAGTGGGAGAACCAATAATAGAAACAGTTAGTCTCCAACTTAGATTAGGGTTGTTAGCTTGAGGAAGCGCATAAGCTTTTGCTGTAACACTATTATAAGTATTTAAACGTTATGCGCATTAATCAATAATTATTGTTTTACTGTCCCATCCAATAGCTAAGTCATTACATTTATTTTTAAATGTTGGATCCACACTGGTTTTAATATTCTTGTACAAAATATTATTTTAAAGAATTTTTTAAATAGTATTATTATAATCATCTCTATTTGCTGTAACCGTTAAATTACCTTTATCAACATTTATAAGAATTAAATCTTGTGATTCTTTTGAGAATTTCCAACTAACTGAACACAATTTTCTAAATTTTAAATCTTTTCATTATTATTGTGAATTGGGACCATTTGAGTGCCAGTTTTTCAAATATTAAATTTAAAATTTTCTTTTATTTTAAAAATATAATTTTAATATTTGCAACTAAACTATTAAACTATGGAAGCTAAAGACCTAGTCTTTAATCGAACAAATTTTAGAAATTGTTTTGACATTTTTTAACTCGTTTCACATAAAAATTCACTTTAAAAATTTAGCGTGAACGTTTCATCATCAGAATAACACCGGCACAAAAAAAGTGGTCTGTCCGACAGACAAAACTAGGATATCTACGTGTTTTTGAGGTCGTTGAATTTGAATTCGGGGTCCAAATAACCGAGTTGGCTGATATTTTTTCGAAAAACGAAAAAATAGAGATATAATCGAACAAAACAAATGACTGTGGACAAAACAAATGACAGGTCCCGCTCGAACTTCACGCCAAAACAAATGACTGTGAAAGAAAATAATGAAAGATCGCGCTTGAACTTTACGTTAGTAAAGAGGACAGTGGTGACAATCTCTTTAAGCGTGCTTCTTAATGTAACTTCAGCACAGTTTTAAAAAACATTATTAGTTTCTTTCTTTTTGTGTTTTGAAATCACTAGTTTACTATACTATACTTATACTATTACTATAAACTCCCAAATAAAAGCAGATCATGTCTTCTAATCGCTGTTTCAATTCCAATTAATCCACTTCCACTATATCGCATAATTGTGTGAGTGATCCAGATGCATTTGCTACATATGTGGTAAATTTGAGATTTTAGAAAATCGAAAAGTAATCAGCGATGACATAAAATCAATTTATAAAAGCTATTTTAGTATGGAAGTTCAAAACCAAAGTGAAAATGGGATTCCTCACAAAATTTTCAGTGCTTCTTATAAGGCATTTAATATATTGAAAGGCAGAGAAGGAAATAAGAAAACCCTTAAGATTCAAGAACCTACGATATGGAGGAAACCTCTTCGGAAAGAGTAATGCTACTTTTGTATGACAAACCCAACAAGAATCAATCGAAAAAAAAGTGCTAACAAACATCCTGATTTACCTAGCATCATTAAACCTGTTTAAAGTAACGATGTTACAAAGAACTAGAAAAATTTGTCAGTTTACAGACAGACGACTGAAGCAGAAGAAAATAGAAGTACTGATGAAGATTTCGATGTTGATCGCGATAAAAGTGACATTTCAGATTATGGTAATGACGAGGATGATGATGAAAGCAGCGATGCCAATACAGAAGTGTACATACCAGACAATGAAAAGAATAAAGTTCCTAAGCTATTTACGTCTGAAGAATTTAATGATTTATCGCTTTAAATCAGGTTTCTATAGAAATAGGGAAAAAGAGTTTAGACAATTTTTTACTTCTAAAGAAAATGAGCATGGAAAATTAGTCTATTGTAAAAACATTGACGGATTGATGGAAAAAATGAAACCTGGACTGTACAGACCGAAAAATTGGCGGCTATTCATTGACTCTTCTAAGCGCAGTCTAAAAGCAGTGTTATTGCATAATACTAATGTTTACGCTCCAATTCCAATCAAACATTCTACGGAACTAAAAGAGGATTACAGTAATTTAAAATTTGTCCTGGAAAAAATCAATTACTCTACTTATAAGTGGAAAATTTGCGGGGATATCAAAATTCTTGGAATCGTTTTAGGACAGCAATCAGGGTATACAAAAACATCTTGTTACTTATGCTTATGGGACAGTCGAGATCGCGTTCAACATTACGAAAAAAAAGAAGGCCAAAACGAACATCGTTTGAGCAGGGACAAGAAAATATAATTAAAGATCCTCTAGTTGACCCAAAAGAAGTTTTGATTCCACCCCTTGATATAAAGCTGCTTCTCATGAAAAAGTTTGCCAAAGCGCTTGGCAAGGATGGCGATTCCTATGCGTAATGGGAAGATCACTTTCCACAACTTTCCGAAGCAAAATTAAAAGAGGGGATCTTCGATGGACCGCAGATAAGAAAAATGTTGCAGGATCCAGAATTCATTACAAAAATGTTTGGCACTAAAAAAGATGCCTGGCTTAGTTTCAAAAATGTTGTGAAAAACTTTTTAGGTAATAAGAAAAGTCCAGACTGTCAAAATGTGGTTTCAGAAATGGTAACAAACTTTGGTAAACTAGGCTGCCTTATGAATTTGAAGCTACATTTTCTTCATTTGCATATAAATAAGCTTCCAGACAACCTGGGAGACTTTAGGGAAGAGCAAGGCGAACGTTTCCACCAGGATATAAAAGAGATGGAGAGGTGATATCAGGGATATTGGGATATCAACATGATGGCTGACTACCTTTGGAGTTTAAAACGAGATCAAGTAAGGTACCAAACGAAGGCGAAACCCACTACATAGGTGTTTTGAGGACAAAAGGGTTCAATATAAGCGATATAAAGAAAAATAAAAAACAAAAGTACCCTATAAGCGTGAGAGGCAAGGAGACTCAAAGTAATAAAGCACCCCAAAGGGAACAGAATTTACGACGTCCACGTCGTTGTTCCTGGATAACGCTGAAAGTAAATAAAACTTATTTACAAAAAATCCTACTATTACCATGCAAGGAGAATAACGCCAATTGAAAATCCCGAAATGTGAGTTATGACTTTCCGGCAAAAATAAAATGATCCAAGTTACAGCATTTATGAGGTTTGAAAAAGCAATCAATAATAAAAATTTTAAGCCAAACGTCGCTCGATATGAGGAAAGGTCCGAAAAAGAAAAACATTGTTTTTTGATAGCCCAATATTATGAACATAACAACTTTTTGGATTTTTTAAAAAAATCGAAAATTCAAATTTTAATTGCACAAAAAATAATAAAAAATTCCATTTTGTAGTCAAGCTATTAAAGATACCGTAAAAAAATGTTAACCCAATAGAAGATCTAGAAATTTCCTAATAATCACTTCTTCACATGACACGCAGTTTTTATTTTAATCGTGAAAAATAACATGATAAATAAAAAAAAAGGGTGTCAAAACGACAGAAGTTTAAAAAAAATGATTTCAACAAAATTTGTTACCCGCAAAAAAATTACATAATTTTTATCAATTACTGTTTGATGGCACGCGCATTTACGGTTTTAATCATGAAAATGATATTAAAAATAAAAATTTGTGAAAAAGCATTATAATTGAGAAAGAATTAGAATTATCCGAAAGTTCACATCTCAACATTAAAATTTGGAACCAAGCGACGCAAAATACGATAAAAAGTTTTTAAGATAATTTATAGCTTTTGAAAAATCCTAGAAAACGTTGTTCAAATATTTTTTAATAGGTCTCGTTATTTCCTTTTATTTGTCGTAAGTAATATGCACAAAATTTAAAACTAATATTATTCTAAAAAGTGCGAGATACGTAAAAAATCTAAAAGAAACGCGATATGGAAAAAAATATTTGCAAAAGGGTTTGACATTTTTTTCTTTATTATATGGTCGTTCAGAAAATACACATTTACAAATGTCTACCAAAAATGAAGCAACTATATCTTTAACTATAATTAATTAAGCATCAAATTTAGAAGATAAAGACGCATATAAATACTGCGGTCTAAAAGAGATATTTTTGATAAAGTTTCATTTAAGCATTTCAAGTGCAAAGCGTAAACATCCGAGCACGAAGCTCGAAATTCAACAGAAGCGCTCTCTATGTACGCTCAAACTTATGATCCGCGCACAAAGATATTTTTTCTAACGCATAACATTCCCGCGAACTAAATTATCATCTTTTTAAATCATAAAATGTTTCTCTCTTCATAAAAAAATGCGACTATTAAATTTAAAAATTCTGCATCTGTATTCTGTATTAAAAAAGATAATTCTTCGATTATCATAATAATCAAAAATTATTTTTCGGATTCATTATGTTACTTTCGGTTCCAAAGAAATAGTTCCTGACCTGAGTGACTCATTTCAGCAGAAAGTATTTTTACACCGAGTGTTAGCAAAGAGGATCAAAAAGATATTTTCTTAGAGGGAAAGTACTGTTTATCATGGCGTTAGGTGCTGCTGAGTGTATTGCAAGCGCGGACGTGAAAGAAGGACAGGCCGTCTGACCATACTCCGGCGGCCTCAGCGCGCGGAAACACTAAGTAGTAGAGGTCAGCGCCGACCCAGCACACTGCTACAACCATGGTTTGATCAATTCAGCTACAGATTAAAGTTGCGGAACTTATGTATTGACATAAATCGAAAGATTACATGTTTTCAAATCTAAGTACGTCCAATAATGACCGAGGGATTTTTGAAAAATAAAATTTCCTTTTAACAATCAGATTTAACATAAACAAACTATTTGCTTTCTGTGTTTGCTTAGGTTGTAACTAAGGTTAATGACAATATATTTAAGCATTGAAATCTAAAAAAAACTATTTGTTTGAATAATGCACTATAGTATCTGTAGTATCATTAACTAGAAAATCTATCCCTAAAATTCTTCGCCATATGACATACGATTTAACATTTTGGACTTAGCTTGCCGCAAAAATATTGTTTTTATATATAATTCTATTAAGAATCATCAGTGATTTATACAATTTAAAGTTTGCATATTTTATAATTCGGTAATTTTCTGCTGAGAATTTTATTATTTGAGAATTTAAAAATTCAGTAATACTAGAAACTGTTCGGCAACTCTTCAATTCCGTATTATTATAAATATCCCTGATTTTTCATTCTTTGAGGATTTTATAATTCGGACATTTTATTTTTCGGAAATTTCATAATTCTGAAATGTTGTGGAGAGGTTGCATCAAGGGATATTTGTTCTTTTACTAGAAATAATTGTTTTTAGAGTTCACACAAAAAAACTATTTATTAAGGCAAGTAAACTCCTACGTCTTAGAGCGTGGCTCAATGAGAGCTTGGTTCTAATCCTGCGAGAAACAGTCTTTACTATTTACCTAGGAAAGTCTGTTTGACAAAGTGTCTGAAATATTTATAGCTTTACTACCTCATTCTCGAACTAACTCTCGTCTCTAGAATTTTCTGAAATAAACCAATCATATTTTATCACTGCACTCTGAAACTTTTAAATTCCATCTTTACACTAAACACGTGCGGAAGTGGGACGATGGTCGTGGGGGCTGAAGCGTAGGCTTTCGACCGGTACCTCTAGAGATAGGGGTTCCTCTAAGTACTTAAAGCTGTTGCTCTTGGTGGTTCGGGACCCACCTTCAACTGTAGGTCCCCCTTCCACCACCAAGTAAGTGGGTGGGGGGTATGTAAAGGAATAAAGAAGAAAGGGCAACAAAAATGTAAACCCTTAGGGGACACATTAGAAGCTTCCATTCCACTAAACACGTGCACTTTTATGGCAGGGTGAACGTAGCTCATTTGCCATAATGCTATAATTGTATAATTTGATTTTTCAATCATTTTATTATTTGGGCATTTTATAATTCGAAAATTTTATTGTCCGGGAATTTCATTATTCGAATTTTCCTATTCGGTTATACTATAAACTGTTTGGGAATTTTCATTATTCAGGGATTTTATATTCCTGGAAGTCAAGGATTTAATCGAATTCATGATAATCGTGAAATTCGTGAAATTTAAGGAATTTATGGAATTTAGAAATTCATGGATTTTAAGGAATTCGTGGAATTCAAGGAGTTCATGAAATTGACGAAATTCATAGAATTCCTAAAATTCAAGGAATTCATAGAAATAACGGAATCCAACAAATACACGAAATTTAAGGATATCACGGAACTCGAGGAATTCATGAAATTCAAAGAATTCATGAAATTGACGGAATGAAAAGAATTCGCCGAATTCATGGAATTCGCGGAATTTACGAAATACACGGAATTTATGGAAATCAAATAATTGTCGAAAATGATTTAATTGGCGAAGTTCAGGTAATCTATGAAATTCATGGAATTCACGGAATTCAAGTGATTTATGAAATTCATGGAATTCAAGTGATTTATTAATTTCATGGAATTCACGGAATGCGTGTAATTCACGAAATTTATATAATTCATGTAAATAATGGAATTTGCGGAATTCGTGAAATTCACGTAATTCGTAGAATTACCATAATTAATTGTATTTTAGGAATTCGCGGATTTCCGTGAAATACATGAATTACTTGAATTCCGATAATTTCGTGAATCCCATGAACAATTCATTGAATTCTGGGAATTAATGGAATTCCGTGAATTCCAGTCTAGGTTCTAACCTTAAAATGTGCCTTAAAATAAACCGATGAAAAATAGTCTGTTTTTTTACCGGTACCATCTTTTCATACATAACTTTTGTTTTGATTATTCAAAATTTTTGTTATTCGGGAATTTTATTATTCAGGAAGTTTTAAATTGGATAATATTATAAACTGTTTGGGAATCTGAATACTCGGGAATTTTCTGGTTTGTAATACAGTAATTTTTTCTCGGGAATTCTATAATTTAAGAATTTCAGAATTCGTTAATATTCTAAGATGTCGTAGATTTTATTATTCAGAAATTTCCCAATTCGGTAATATTCGAAACTGTTTGGGAAGTTTTTTCTCAAGAATTTTGTATTTCAGATATGTTATAATTCGGTGTTTTTCTATCGGAAATTTTATTATTTTACAATTTTTTAATTCATCACTATTAAAAATTGCCAAGGATTTTAATATTCTTGATTTCTCTAATTCGGTAATACAATAAACTGTTCGGGAATTTTAAAATTAGGAATTTTTATTTTTTGACAATTTGATCATTCGAAAGGTTTTGAATTCGAAAGTTTTATTATTCTAGAATGTTATTATTTAGAAATTCTAATATACCGAAATTTTTATTATTGAAGGCATTTTCTGATTCGCTAATTTTACTATTTGGGAATATTTTTAAAGGAATTTTCTTATTAGAGAATTTTTAAATTCATTATTAATATAAACTATGCCGGAGTTCCAATATTTAGGAATTTTCAGAGTTAGGATTCGGTGATATTATAAACCGTTCGGGAATTCTCAAATTTGAAATTCTATTATTTAAAAATTTTATGATTCAGGAATTAAATTATTCGGAAATTTTATTATTCGGGAATGTTTTACTTCGAATATTTTACAATTTAGTGATTATCTGTTTGAAATGCTATTATTCGAGAGTTATAAAGTTGAGTCATATTCTAAATTATCGAGGACTTCATCAGTCGGGAATTTCTGAATTCGGTAATATTCTAAGCTGTTAAAGAATTTTATTATTTATGAATGTTATAATTTCTAAATTATATTCTTGGTGAATTTTCCAATTTAGTAGTATTAAAAACTGTTTAGCAATTTTTGAATTTGGTTCATCATTATTCGGGAATTTGACAATTCGTAAACTTTTTTATTTGTGCATTTTGTGCTTCGGAAATTTTATTATCCGGGAATTTCATTATTCAGAAATTTGATTGATCGGGAATTTTCTAGATAGGATATTTTATAATTCGGTAATATTCTCATTGGTATTTTATTATTTGAGAATTTACAAATTCCGTAATATTATAAACTGTCGGGGTTTTATTATTCAGGAATATCTAAATTTGTTAATATTGTAAACTCTTCGGGAATGTTCAAATTCGGAATTTTTATTATTCGGGAATTTCATGATTCAGATGATTTATTATTCGGGAACTTTATTATTCGGGAATTTTGCCGCATCAGGAATTTTATATTTCATGTTTTTTCACTCATCCCACCCTTTTCACATTAATCTGTGAAAAAAATTGCATGGAAAATAAAATTATTCATTTCAAATTATTATTTTTCTAGGTTATTAAATTGTACAATTTATAATAGGAATAAAAGTTATCTTATCAATGTTTGCTAGTCACATAAATTAATTTTACTTCAGATATCAATGTTTGTATTATTTCGCGTTTTAACCAGGTTAAACTGGTTTTTAAAAAAATCTAGGTTGAAACGGTAATATAATACATACTAGCCTTTATCTTATATTTTATTACAAATTAATTATAACTAAGTTTCTCTAATTAGGCAAGAAACATTACGCGTTTTTTTGACTTAAATGTTAATAATTATTTATTTTCATGACAAAATACGGAATAGGTTTTACGGAAAATTTTAATCTTTTGAGAAATGATTTAACTAAATATTCCGATTTTCAGTATACGACGATGAATTAATCTAAAATAATTTTAAAAATTAAAATCTGATTTGAAATATAATGATTTTTAAATGAAAATATTCATTTCTGATGAAAAATATTATCACAATTTGAAAATGAGAAATTTTATTTTTTGGCTAGAAATTCAACTGCTTGGCTGAAGAGTAAACTACTTTATTGAAATTAAATTTTTGTTGAAGATTAATAATTCTATTTAAAAATTATTCATCTATTTTGTTGAAAATTTAACTCCTTTCAACCTAATCCTTTGGTAAAAAATTAATCTTTTTGACTGAAAATTAAACTAATTGGTTTAAGATTAGTACATCTCGTTAAAAATTGAATTTAGCTAAAAATGTATTCACAAAAACCGTTTAAAATTAAAGTCAGAAATTTTTTATATTTGCTAATAGCATTTTTAGGATTAATTTTTTTTTACAACTTGAGATTATATTCGTAAATTTCATCGAAAATTAGTACAAGTTTTAATATTGACTTACGATTTTTAAACAATTTTAATTATAAATTAATATTTTCACCTCAAATTGATATTGTTAATAAAAAACCGTTAGAGGTTAATATATTCATTTTCATCAGGTATCCAAAATATTGTCCTTGCTTTTTGTCTATTATTTCAGAAATCGATATTAGAAAATAGAAATTTTCTTATCGATATTAATTTTACATCTTAATTTAAATCATGCAACAAGATAAATGACGCCTCGTGTTTTTAAATGTAGCACTTCTATAATTAAAAAAAAAAATTATTTAAAGAATTTAATATTTTTTCAGCAAACTTTTCTAATCCAAGAATTAGCTAATCGCGGTTTTTTGTAGTTGTTAAACTTATTTTAAACTTTTCATTTAGGTCAAATCATTAACCAATTGGATTTAACAGAAATACTTGTTTAAATAATGTATTACCCTTGTGGAAAAGTTTCAATGGGTGAACCATGGGTCAACAATGGCATAAGCGTAGGGTAAGCGTGGGGTGATCGTAGGGTAAGCCTGGCTCCAGGTGGGTCAATATTCACCCACGGTCCTCCCACGGTCGTCCCATGGTTATGGACAATGGGTCAAGCATGGCTAATGGCCCGTCTCCCATGCTTCGCCCACGGTAGAACGTGATTGGGGTTGAACTGAACTTTAGAAAAAATTTTGAAGATGGACACAATCTACTTCATTTTTCCCACTTTTCAGAAAGGATTTGTGGGAAAATGGTTTCTCTTATTGGACTTAACGAAATTTCTAAAAAACAACACAATCCAATCAATAATACATGGGTCATGGCTCAATGGTAGCACAGCGCAAGCCTTGTTCTTGTCCGTCACCCGCGCTTAGAAGACGCTAAACACAAATGAATAAATACTCAAAAAACATTCAAGTGTTAGAGGAAATTAGCTTCAGCTAAAAATTAAAATCTTAGGTTTGCTAATAGTTGACATGTCTCTACATGATAGTCGTCTACGAGAACTTTTAGAATATTTGAAGTTTCTAACAGCCAAAATAACTACCAATGGTGAGTTGCAGATCCGGGTGCATCGAGTTGTGCACCAGGTAGCTTATCACATATTCTACAAGAACTTTTTCAATGTTTAAAATATTCCAAAAACCAAAATAACTAAAAATTGTGTATCGACGATCCGGATACACCAGATCGAGCACCAGGTACTTTAATGCGCATTCTAAATGGCGAGTCGACAACGCCGGTGTACCGGATCGCTTAGCATGTATTCTATGGAAACTTTTTTAACATTGAAATTGTTCCAACAGCGAAAATAATTCAAAATTGTGTGTCGACGTTCCGTGTGCACCGGATTGAGCACCAAGTAGTATAATGCGTGTTCTACGGGAACTTTAAAAAAATTTAAATTCTGTCAATAACGAAATCAATATCAAATGGCGAGCCGACGACGACGGTGCATCAAATAATGCACCAGGTAGCTTAGCACGAAATCTACGAGAACTTTTTCAAAATTTAAATTCTTCCAACGACCAAAATAACTGAAAATTGTGTGTCGACGATCCGGGTACTTATGATCGAGCTCTAGGTGGTATAATACGTATTCTACGAGAACTTCTTAAAAATTTTAAATGTTCAAACAGCCGAAATAACTAAAAATTGTGATTTGAATATCCTGGTTCACCAGATCGAGTAAGGTAGTTTAATACGTATTCTGCGAAAACTTTTCGAAAATTTGAATTTTGTGAATGAGCAAAACAATTCCAAAAAATGAGTTGACGACCTCGGTACACCGTGTCGCGCACCAGATAGTTTAGCATATGGAATGGAAGCTTCTAATGTGTCCCCTAAGGGTTTAAATTTTTCTTACACCTTCTCTATTCCTTTACACACCCTCCACACACTTACTTGGTGGTGGAAGGGGGACCTACAGTTTAAGGTGGGTTCCGAATCACCAAGAGCAACAGCTTTAAGTACTTAGAGAAAACCTTTTTCTCTAGAGGTACCGGTCCCACGACTCTCCGGAGATGAACAACTCCCTTGCTAGGCTAGTGTTCACCGCATGGGCCAAAGTGTGTCACCGAGTGGGTCCAAAGCCTACGCTTTAGCCTCCACGACCATCGTCCCACTCTTAGTTTAGCATGTATTCTACTAGAATTTTTCAAAGTTTAAATTGATGAAACACCCAAAATAACTTAAAATTATGCGTCGACGATCCTGATGCACCGGGTTGCGCACAGACTAATTTAGCACGTATTCTACCAGAACTTAGAAAAAAAAAAATTAAATTGTGCTGTCAAAATAACTACCAATGGTAAGTCGACGACCCCAGTGCATCGGGTCGTGCACCAGGTAGTTTCCCATGTATTCTACGAAAACTTTTTCAAAACTGAAATTGTTCCAACGGCCAAAATAACTCAAAATTGTTTTTCGACGACAATAGTGCACCGGGTCGAAAACCAGGTCGTTCAAGACGTCATACAGTGGGAGGAAATGTACTTTTTCGTTAAAAAATGTCCAGAGCCTTCAATTTTGTTCCTAATAAACATTCTTTAAAAATCAAAGTTCATTAAATTCTCAAGAGCTCAACGCTCTGAATTTTTGTCTCTTCTACTTGTTTATTAATAATTTTTTTCATTTAAAGTAGGTAAAAACTAAAATTTTTTACATAACAATTTTTTACGGTTTAATAACTGATTAGGTAAACTTTATATAGTCTTAAATGAATTTTTATGGACTGATAGAATACAAATAATTTTCTCATTAGTCCATTTATTTGTTATGAACAAAATTTATGAACAAATCAGCAAATAGTTTTATTATCGGTAAAAAAATTTGTTGTTTACTTAAAGTGCTTCATAATAATATAGGATTGATATATAATTACAAGAATAATTTGAAAGTTCATAATAACCGTTATTATAAACAATTCTTATGGCAAAATATTAAAATTTCAGATTTTCCAAATTATAATTTCCTTCAATCTCCAGAACGACTTCAGGTATTTCTTAAAAAATAAATATTTAATAATATTTGATAAAATATAACAATTAAATTTTTATAAACAAATTAGATAAAAAAATGCCAAATTTTGACAGTTTGACTTAGAAAAAGTCGCGGTTTCAATCGCAATAGATTGAGAATGAATCATAAAACTACACGCTAAGATTCACTCAATATAAAATCTTTTAACAATAACCCACCGACTTAATAGAAAAACTCATAAGTTTTTTCGTATATTTCAGAATTTAAAATTATTTCTTCTCTAGTAACTGATACATGGATTCGAACTCACAAACAGTTTGTTTGCTAAATCAGTGTTAGTAGCAACACGAGAAAACTTGTGTGAATTGAACTCTCGAATGTTCCTGTAGTCTTTATTCCGAGCTTTACCTGCTTTTTCGGAAAACTGTCTAATTGGTAGTGGAAAATGTTTCATAACATCAGCTCCATGCAATAATATCTTATGGACAGTTACAGGCATGTAGTACCAAGGGTATGAACATACGTACAGTTTTGCAGTTTCCATAGTATATATTTGAAATGTTTGCAAGTCAGTTGTATCTGTCCTTATCAATTTATGCAGAATGTACGCCTATCTTTCCACTATCTCCAAGTCCACCATGCAATTTCTGCTGTTATTTCAGGGTGTCCAAAAAAACCTTCTTGTGGTATTCTTGCCATTGGATGTGCCTGAGCCTTCCCAATGGGCACAAAGTTTAGCGACGTCTTTACGACATCGTAACGACATCTTTACGACAACTTTACGACATCCTATATCCATGTCGTTGAGGTGTCTTTACGATATCGTAAATAAGTCGTATGATCTGACGATGTCTTTACGATATCGCAAAGAAACCGACACGACTTGGACATAGGATGTCTTAAAGATGCCGTAAAGCTGTCGTAACGATGTCGTAAAGACGTCGCCAAATTTCGTGCTCTCTGGGTTGTTTTACTGCACCTATTACCAATCCTGTCTTCTGATGAAAAGCTTTACAAATTCGAGTCTTCGCATTCTTTTGCAAATCTTTATATACATCCGTATCTACTCGCTATTTCTTAAAATCGAGTCGATAGGCTATATGTAAAAGATTTCCCATAAAGTGAATCCTAGCATGTGGTGTTGACAATCCATAATTATATGACTTGATATCTATCACTTTGGCTTTGACTCTATCTGAGTTATTCATCTCTTTAGGTGTAGCTTGACAAAGGTAGCAATTAATAGATGATAAAGTTCCAGAAAGAGCCTGGCAAACTTTTTGATCAAACATCGTCAACATCATACCAGTTTTTTCACAAAAGTACCGGAGTCGTTCTTTATCATAGTGGGCTTCATTTTATCGATTTCTCTTTGAAGTGATAATATTACTAAATTGGTTTTTTCTGCTGGGGTTTCTTTTGCGAATTCATACAGTATCAGCCTGCAATATGATGTTGATGATGGATTAGTATTTTGCCATACTACAGAATTTACCAAATTCTCGAAGTGAAGTCTCAGTGGTACCACTGAAACCTCGAAGATACTATTATCCAACATATCTGGATCATCTTTTTTTTGCTTGTACATGCTTTGGCTTGAAGAACCGTCACAACCGTATTTCACAATTAACTTCAAGTTATGAGGTTTCCTTATATCCGTAAATGGAAGAGAAATATTACGATTTTTAAAAATCCGAGATATCTTATGATCTAATAAAGATTTTAACCCGATTGTAAAACCCTTTTCCGTAGAACGATCAATTCACATTTCCCATGAACTTTCCTTCACACTTTACGCAGGCTTAGGACTGGCAGCAAAATGTAAAAAAAGTCTGTCTGAAGGCGTGTTTAAAAATTGATGAGAAATATGTATTTTAAGAATATAATACTAGAATATAGATAAACTAATCTAATTAATTTCTCAGCTAGAGTTCATACATAATAATAATAATGAAATAGTATTTACGAGATATTATCTCAATTAGGCAAAATAAATATTGAAATTAGCTACATATTTCCCTCTCATACATTCCAGCTATTTATTTCACTTTAAACTAAACTTAACTTTTTACTGAAACTTGGTAAAATATTAATTTATAAACGAACTGGTAAAAACTTGCGTGAAACCTGACGAACGAAGTGAAATCGATTTATGAATCAGACTTAGAATGTCAAAATTGTATCGATAAAGAATTGTTCTTTTTCGATGATATTCCAAGTTGGATTCATAAGGCGGTTAGAGTTCGTTCGTCAGGTTTCACGCAAGTTTTTGTCAATTCGTTTATAAATTAATATTTTACCAAGTTTCAGTAAAAAGTTGAGTTTAGTTTAAAGTAAAATAAATATCTGAAATGTTGTAACAGTACATATTTCCCATCAATTTTTAAACATTCCTGCTAAAATTTTTTCTACATTTTGTTGCCAGTCCTAAGCCTGGGTAAAGTGTGAAGGAAAATTCAGGGAAAATGTGAGTTGATCGTTCTACGACAAACGACGAGAAGCAGAAAACGTAGTAGTATGGAGGGGGAAGGCAGCACCTGCTTTGTTTTCTTTAGCTTTTGCTAAATTGTCGTATGCTGGGCAAATGTCAGCATTTCTCTTTTTTGCCTGCATATGGATCATGTGATACTGACCTTCAGAAAAATCAGCTTCCTCTATTAACGCGAAAGCTTCTTCGCATGCATAAGGAATCGGGAAATCATTCAAATTTTCATTTTCATCAGAAGGTAAAATTGAATTATTGAATTCTAATACTTTCTTCCTATCACATAGATTTAGCGAGCGTAAAATAGCCTCTATTATTTCGAGTTCAGTATATTTTTCACGCATATTCATTAATTTTCTTCGTTTTGCTGAAGTAGAACATTCTGCAAAGTTACCTGAGCTAGGCCTTCCGCATTTGTAATTACTTTCAGGTAGAAATTCTACGATAAAATATGTGTTCAACCAACCTGTAAACTTCTTGTTGAAACAATCTTCACTAAATGCTGAACTCTGCCACTTCCTTTTAAAATGAGGGATGAAATTATAATTCAATTTATTTTCAATCTTTTTCAGTTGTTTATCGCCTAAATTAAATTCTCTTTTTAAATACTGCACCAAATCGTTCACACCTCCATTGAAATTAGAAATAAAAAAATTGAATAGGGTCTTTTTGAGAACTCTTAATGCTTCCATTTTGCCTTAATGGAACACCATTCATTAAACAAATATTAAACCCAACAAATTTTGTACAATTGCCTAAAATTATTTAGTAATTACATCTATTATTAACACAAAATCTCAGAATTAGAAAACGAAACAAATATAATGTAATGGAGAAAAGAATACAACTGTGAAAAGAAAACCCTTAGTCCAATGCACATATTTCTGAAAGGGAATATTGAAACAAGTGAAAGTTATTAAAACAAAAGATAATTCTGAATGCCATGGCTACCTGGTGTGTGATCCAGTGCTCCAGGTCATTCGACTCATAATTTTTAGTTATTTTGTCTATTGGACATTCTAAATTTTGAAAAAGTTCTTGTCGAATACGTATTATACTACCTGGTGCTCGATCCTGTGCACTCGGATCGTCGACTCACCATTTGAAATTGTTTTGGTTATTCACAAAATTTTAATTTTTAAAAAGTTCTGGTAGAATATGTATTAAACTACCTGGTGCTCGATCTGGTGCACCAGGATATTCGACTCACAATTTTCAGTTATTTTCGCTATTAAAATGTTTAAAATTTTAGAAATTTGCTTATACAATACGTGTTAAGCTACTTTGTGCTTCACCTGGTGTATCCTGGTCGTCGCCTTACCATTTTCAGTTGTTTTCATTATTCACAAAGTTTCAATTTTGAAAAAGTTCTGGTAGAATACGTATCATACTACTTAGTGCTTGATCTGGTGGATCCGGATCGTCGATACACAATTTTTAGTTATTTTGTCTGTTGGAACATTTTAAATTTTGAAAAATTTCTCGTAGAATATGTGATAAACTACCTGGTGCGCGAGTCTGTGCACCCAGGTCGTCGACTTACGATGGGTAGTCATATTGGCTGTTATGAAAGTGCTATGAATTTTCAGTTTTTTCTAAAATGTTACACTTTTATTCAAGTTTTTAAAGAAAGTAAGTTAATAATTCTCTACCTAAGGATCGCGAGACCATGTAGTTGGTGGGAGGGCTTACGGGTTTCAGCGGACTATAGTCCGGAATAGGTGAACCAGAGAAGCTGCGTCGCGAGGTGCAGCTGCCCTGGGGATGTGATGGACTCTGATCGGTGGGATCTAAACTAAGAAGCGGTCCTTCCAGGGGTACTGCCAAAACCCCCTGGAATATCGAGGGCGCAAGTTCACATGCTCCCGAAGCCTGGATTTAATCGCCGTGTCGAGGGCTGCATGGCACCAGGGTCAACAAATTCCCAAACACCCCGGCCTGCCCCCTTCAGTAGAGGCGAAAAGGCGGGGGTCATTGAAACCTGCCCCTTGCGTGCCTAGCTTTGCAGGGAGTATTTTCTAATTCCCTAGTTTTTCGTGGGACTTTTATGTCACAAATTGATAAAAGAACAATAAATAAACAATAAGGGCCTCTTTCCGGGATCCTCCTTTAACCCATCTCAGAAATGGGAAGGCTTCGTAGGGGGCAATCCACTGGAAGCGGTACCAAATAATGAGGCTGGTGATAATTCTGGCGCCACGATAGAAGAGCAGCTAATTAAAATCTCCATGAGGAGGAAAAACCGTAGCAGTGTTTAGAAGAAAAGGGCGCGCGATACGCGTTTCTCAAGCAGCAGCCAAAACAACGAGGCTGCACCTCGAGCATATCTTCAGGATCATCTTATAGGCAAAAGGAAAAATGGCTCTATAGAACCCCGCCCCCCCAATAGGGAGCTGAAACAGCACAAGGCTCTGGAAACACAGGACCTTACTTTTGCACAGATGGCTAACAACGCCCTGGTGAGAGTTGTCGTTGAATCGGGTTATTATGAAACCTATCTAGCTTTTAATTATCAGGACAGGCTGCGGGAGAAAATCTCTAGGAAATCCGAGAATCCGATGACTGCTCTGGGGCACCTCAGCTTTAAGATCCCGACTTTGAGGAAGGATTCGTGGAAGGTATACTTTGATGGGCAGGGATCCAGGCAGAAGGGGAGAAGTTGGATCCTGGTAGTCGGACTTTCTCAATCCGCAATCAGACCTCTTGCGGCGCTAGATAACTGGCTTTATTTGGGGGCAGGTAGGGTTACATTCAGGGTGACTCAACCCCGAATTCCAAGCCCAAATCCAAGAACCCTGGTTATACAGGAAAGGATTAGCGGCTTGTCTGCGTGTGGTACCAATTATAAGGGGCCGTTCGAAAAAGCGCCAAAGGCTTTCATAGCTGTAAACGGTATGGATGCGATTTTGGTGCCTAAGCTTTGCTCCATGCATCTCACTGTTGATAAGGTGAGGCTTAGAGATGGAATCGGGGAAATAATAAAGGTTATAATTGCTTTGGCTTATTTCCCTGGCGATGCAAATCGATACCCGCCTCCGAGAGAGATGGAAATTATAATTCAGCATGGAGATTCGGAATCGAGATGATACTCCCACATTCCAGATTAAAAACAGGAGTGAGGTTCTCGATCTGACTATGTTTGGAGCGGATGAGGAGTAGAGCATTGGACTGGAGAATCTCTGATGAGGATTCTTTCTCGAACCACAAATATATTTTGTTTTAGCTCAAGCTAGGTGAACCAGTGGTTTTCAAAAATCAGAAACCCTAGAAATATACTCTGGGACATAAATAAAGAGGAACTCAGAGGAAGGCAGATCGAATTTCCCACAAACCATGGCAGCATTGATAAGTGAGGGCACAACGCAGATTTTTTTTGAATAGCTCTGACCACATCGTATGAAAACAATTGCCCTACAAGCACAATTAAGTCTTGCAAGCTTGCAGAATGATGAAATACGCACCTGGAGAAACTCCGCAAAAAGACAAGAGCGCTGTGCAATAGAGCAAATAGAACTAAGTTGCCTTCAGACTAGGACATCTATGAGACGGCTCAGTATGTATACAATAGAAATATAAGGAGGTATAATCAAAAAGATTGGAGGTGTATCTTTAAGGAATCGAAAGATATACCGGAAACAGCGAGGCTCCACAAAGTCCCAGGGAACAACCCGGAAGCGCGCCTCGGGCTTATAAGGTTAGAAAATGGCAGGTTTGCCGAAGACGAAGAAGCAACGCTGAACCGTCTGTTGGAAGTTCACTTCCCAGATTTTCAGCGAATTCAAACTGACCTAAAGGAGGAAGACTGGGGCCAAGAGTTGAGGAGGGCCGATTGAAGTTTCGCCTCTAAGGTCGTAGACAGTAGAAAGGTGGAACGGGCCGTGGGATCCTTCTGCCCTTTTAAATTCTTAGGGACGGTTAGCATCTACCAAGTGCTTTTACAAAAAGGCCTGGACTTTGTCATCTCTCCTGTGACGAAGTTACTTAGGGCAAGAATCGCTGTAAAATATGTGGATGGCCTCCTTTGAAGGCCTGATAAAGGGTGTTTTATACTCAGGGATATGCGGAAGACTTTGTAATCCTAGTTAGGGAGGCTTATTTGGAAACGTTGATGGACCGTACAAGGTCGGCGCTGCGCATCGTTAAGCTCTGGTGCGATAGCTCAGGGCTCTCAGTAAATCCGGAAATGACCAGTAGGAACTGTGCAAAGCTCCTGGAGACCCAATCCAGGAAATTCATTATGACTTTCTGGATGTGTAGGAGAGATTTTGGGTTGACGTGGGGAATAGGGCCTAAAATGCTTGCATTTCTCTACTCCACTGCCCTTAAACTGAGGCTCCTTCATTCGGCTGTGATCTGGTGAACAACGGCAAAATTTAAAACGATGCAGGACAGGCTGCAACGATCGCCAACGCTAGCGTTTAGGGGTGGAAAGGAAATGGTAACCTACTTCTTCAAGGAGAAATCTGGTACACGAATGGCTCCAGAGGAGAGGATGGGTTAGGTGCAGGAATTTATGATAGTGCCAAGAGCAGGGAAGTGGTGGTCCCGCTTAGGAGACATGCTACTGTCTTTCAGGCAGAGGTACTT
Organism: Belonocnema kinseyi; assembly: GCF_010883055.1. Lineage (NCBI taxonomy): Eukaryota > Metazoa > Arthropoda > Insecta > Hymenoptera > Cynipidae > Belonocnema > Belonocnema kinseyi. The sequence continues at coordinate 68,259,468 of NC_046657.1, forward strand.
GCCGTTCTGCGATGTGAACTGGTTTGGGAATGCCAAAAGGCATTAAACCAACTTGCAGAAAATAATAAAGTGCCTCGCATATGGGTCCCTGGCCACACAGTGATCAAGGGCAACGAAACAGAGGACCAGCTGGCCAGAAGCGTTGCGGCAAGTGAATACATAGGGCCGGAACCGGTACTAGGACTAGCGTCTTGCTGCATCGGTCTTGTCCTTAATAGCTGGTTTGTCAAGGAAAAACGTGAGGACAGTGCTTCAGATGCTCACTGGGCTTAACCACTTGAACAAACATTTGCACAAAATAGGGTATAACCTCTCTACAGAGTGCAGGAGGTGTGGAAGGGATGATGAAACATCCTTGAATGTACTATGCCAGTGCGCGACTATGGCTAGGATAAAGCATCAAATCCTTGGGTCCCTCTTCATGGAACCTGAGAAAGCTATAATTTTGTCGGTGATTAACTTACTGTGCTTCATTAAGAGGTATGCGGTCAACTATTGACGGCGATAGTTAAGGGTGTGGCAAAATAGGCTTTAAAGCTTCAGCGCGAGAGGAGCTCCAAAGGCGGCTCCCTGACCGTGACATACCTAACTATCTAACAAAGGAGAAAATCATTATTTTCAGGTAAAAAATATAATTGATTAAAGAATTTATTATTTTTAAAATAATATTCTCTTTTTATAATGTTAAAATATTGCAGTTTTTTAGGAATTTTCCATTTTTGGTCAGCTTCTTACTTAAAGGGAGGAGAAAATTAATCATATTTAACGTAAATAAATGTATAACCAATTTATTATTGTTTAAAACTACCTACCATCAATCTCTCAGTATGGTGCTAGAAAACTGCAGTTCTTTCTAAAGCTTTCCACTGTTGGTCCTCGTTTAATTATAGTGAGCTAATCATTAATTGAAGTCAATAAGCATAATTGTCTCAACAATGTGATATTATTTTAATCATATTGTCCTTGTATAATATTGGAAGGTTTCATGTTTCTGAAATATGTCAAATTTTTGTCTCCTTTTTGCTTGAAGTGTAATAATAGTTAATGAAATTTAACAAATATAATTGTTTATGCAATTTATTGTTCTATATTATTATCTTCTTCTACGTGAATGCTAAATTCTGACGGTTTTTTTTAAATTTCCCGCATTTGGTCAACTTTTCACTTACTTAGTGGGTAGAAATAATTATTTCAAGTTGAAAAAAGTTATTTTTCAAATATTTCGTTATTATTTCCGTTATTATTCTCCTTAAATAATGTTAGAATATAGCGATTTTTCTGAAATATTCCACTTTTTGTATATTTTTTACTTAGGAAGATAATTAATTCTAGCCAACAAATACAATTTCTTAAAGAAGTTTTAGTAGTTTATAACAAAAAGGCTCTGAGTTGAAAATTAAAGAAAAATATACATACAGAAAATTCAAAGAATATTTTCAATACTTATTTTATTTGTGGGAAAAATTGTCACAAAAAACAATGATACAGGTTAAGAAGTAATCCTCACTTTTATTTCTTTATTTATAATTTGTTTATAATTAAAAAGCCAAAGCTTAATTTAAAATTTCAGGAAAAACGGGAACTTTTTATTAGAGACCTCGCTAAAGTAGACAAAAAGCTGAAAATTGCAGGAAAATACAGAATTTTCTAACATTATATAAAGATGAATTAATTAGTGTAAAAATAAATTGTTTAAATAATTATTTTTTTGATTTGAAATGATTATTACCTCACTCAAGATAAGAAATGAACAAAAAGTGAAAATTCTCGGTGAAACATAAATGTAAACAATAATCCTTTCATTAAATAATTTTTTTTTTTAATTGCATTAATTTTTTCATTGGTTTTGAGTGTAAATTGGATACAAATTTAAATATTTTTAAAAAAACTTTATCTTTCTAGCAGTATTTCAAAGAAATATCATTATGAATAAAAGTAAATTGTTCAACGAATTATTTATGTTAAATTTAATTTATTATTTCGTCGTTCTACCTACAAAGTTAACAAAAAGTTAAAAAATTATGAAATATTGTGATCTTCCTAATCTATCTTAAGAGAAAATGTATAAAAAGAAGAGGAAATTGTGTCAACAATTTATTTAAACGTCTATGTTGAATTTTTAAACAAAAAGATATTTACATAAAACTTTATATCATAAATGATGAAATGTAAAATATTATTGAGAACATTTTTTTAAAATTTAAAAGTGCAGAACAAGGGTCGCACTGTAATATTTACAGAGTGAATAGTTTTAGGGTCTTTGAATCCAAATCTAAAATATCATTAAGTTTATTAAGGTTGTATCACTTTCATTAATTTATTTCCACCATGTTGGATTCGCTACTTTGACTGTTCAAAATCCAACATCGTATTTGACTTCGGTGAATCCAGGAACCTATATACTACTAATTTTATAAGCCATTCTTAATTTTGAAAATCCAACATCAGATTTGAATTTAGCTACCAGCCATATATAATCCGCCATTTTTAATTTTTTAAATGCAACATCATATTTTCAATAACCGACCTAAATAACCTAAAATTGATCAATTTTAGCAAAATAGGAACGTTTTTATTCATTTATTTTCGCCATACTGGATCCGTCATATTTAATTTAAAATTTTTAATTTAGAAAATCGCACATCAGATTCCGATTGAATGGTTCCAAAATCCTAAGTATCGCCAATTTCATCAAAGTACAAAATTTTTAATAAATCATGGCCAGATTTGTATTTAGCGAACCCAATAACCTAAGTTTTATCAATTTGATCAAGATTCCAACATTTTCATTAATTTATTTACGCCATATTGGATTCGCCATATTGAATCCGACATATTGTATATGAAATTGCAAAATTTTCAAATACGACATCAGATATGAAATCATCGATCTCAATAACCTAAGTTTCAAAAATTTGAACAACATCCGACATTCTTATTCAATTATTTTCGCCATACTGGATCCGCCATATTGGATCTAAAAATTTTAATTTAGAAAATGCACTGACAGTAAAGGTTTTAACATAATATGTCGTTGTAAAAATATGTAAAAATTAATATTTTTCACCAAAGAAATTTCTCAAATGAATTGAAAAACATTTTAGACGTTTCAAGAATATTTTCTAAATGCACGAGTTTCAGAAATTATGTTTGCAGAAAATTCTCTAATATACGAAACTGTCAAATCATTAAACATTTGTAAGGAAATTTTCCAAAATTGCTCACAAGAGTTAGGCATTATAATCCTGCAGCTCTGAATCGTCACCAGACTGGGGGCTCTTCATAATTTTTGTAAATACATGCACCCACTAATTACGTTGAACTTTTTAGTTACTTTGTTCACTAGATACTATTCGGGACGGCGGGTCAGACCACCACACTACGTCCCTCCCACACACACACACACACACTCGACATCAAAGATTCACGACTAGGTAGTCGTGAATCGTTTATTCACTTACAAACCTTCCCTTCACGTTGCCAGGATTATAAGACGGCCACATAAGAATTCTTCACCGGCTGTTTAGTATTCGAACTGTCGAAATACTAGCAGCTGACAACTTTGAGCACGCAATACGTATAGTAGGTGTGCCGGACTAAGTTTTGAGTCGCGCATGTAGGGCATCTGCGTGAAGTAGCGAGTTAACATGGGAATCCATGTGGAACACTCCAAAGAAAGTGAGGGGGGAGGCAGAGAAAATGACTACCCACTGTAGAACACTCAAAATTTAAGTGTGGCTGCGTCATAATAAGGTTAAGTAAGTAACGTATGTGTCTTCATTTCGCCTTCATAAAATTGTAATTAGTGCGTGTTCGATATTCAAGATCACATACCGAGGGTGTAATACGATAAGCAGTAAATTTTGCTTTGTAGAAGTTTGGGGGTATCATTTATGAAGTTTTTAGTGAGAGTTTGGTCGGTAGTGAGCATCAGATTAGCACGATCGTCCAGAATGGCGGCGACCTTCATTGACCTCTTGTGTCATTCATGGACCGCAATATTGGAGGGTCCTTAAGAAATCATTCACATAATTTCAATAATGATCAGTTTGTTGTAGGTTAGGTAACTAGAGTTAACCCTTCAGGAATTAAGGAAGCATGCTATTTAAATAAATACTGATTTTTGTTACCCGTAATATCTATTAGTTGTTCTGTTTTCTTGCTCTGTTCTTCCTAACCATACCCTTCTCCGAGTTGGACTAGTGAGAAATTACATAATAAAAGGTAGAAATCAGTTAAAATCAGAGTAGTACCTTTTGCTCGTTGTAGGGTATTTTAATATTTACAAACTGTTTGAAGCCCTTTAGGCAAAATGGTAGTCGACATCTCAAGATATCGGTATGAGAACTCGCTATTCAATCTTCATTCAAGTAACTTGATAATTGGCCTGCCCATAGTCAATATCCTGGCACCCTAAAAATTCAAATAGTTATTCGCTGGAGCTCAGCCAATATGTTAAAATTTGATAAAATTGTTGATTGGCTGAAATTCTAGCCAATAACTAACCTGATAACAAGCCCAGTTTATAATTTGTAACGTGGTACATGAAGGTACATTAGCGATCAAACAGATGTCAAGCAATTTAAAGGTATTCCAAGGAATTTCACAAGATTTAAGGATTTTATTAAATAGCAAAGGAGTTCAAGGGATTGAAAAGATTCATAAGTATCTAAACAATGTTCGTATATAACAAGTGTATCAGAATGGCCCTCTTCGACGAAGAAGGCGTGGATCTCGAGACAGTGAGGGTACGTGGGTTAGTAAAAGTTATGACAGAATCAGTCGAAGACTTTTAAAGAATGTCAAGCAAACTTAATACAAGCATAAAGAATATGGGTTTCAAAATTAACGTAAATTATATAAAAACGATGGTACTTTGAGAAAAAGGTTCGAAAAATATGGGCAAAATTATTTTAATGAAAAGAGAATAGAACGAGTTGATTGGTTCCTAAAGGTTCCTAACGATTCGAAAGATTTTGCGGAACTTTAAGGCATTTCAAGGAATTGAACAAGATTCAAACATTTTTTTTAATAGCCAAGAATTTTAAGCGATCAAAAATACTTATAGGGATTTAAATAATGTGCTGTTTATACCATTTGTATAAGAATGGCCATATTAGACGAAGAAGGTGTGGATTTCGTTACGTTTTCCAAATACTTCAATCGATTTCAAGAATTCTAATGGATTTTGAAAGATATAAATATTTCAAGGGATTTCTTGTGAATTTTGTAATATAAATCAAAGTCAAGAAAGCCTTTAAAGATTCCTAACGATTCCAAACATTTTAACCATTTTTAGATATTTCAAGAAATTTCACCAAATCTAAGGATTTCAATAAATCTCCCATGATTTGAAGGGATTTTAAATATTACTAAGGATTTAATTGATTTTTATATAGCTCTTTTGAATAAGTTTCTTTTGAATGATATTTAAGGACTTTCAAAAGATTTACAGGTTTTTTTAATTGATTTTGATATTTTGCAACATTTTAAGGAGTTTAAAGGAATGCCAAAGGATTTTAAAAAATAAATCGTAAAACATAATTTTTTATTATTTTAAAATATTTCAAACGATCTCGAGAGAGGGTACGTGGGCTAGCAGTGGTTATGGCGGAGTCAATCCTAGACTTGCAAAGATCGTTGAACAAACCTAGTACAAGCATAAAGAACATTGACCTAAAAATTAACGTAAATAATATAAAAATCATGGTATTTGAAGGAAAAGATGAAAAAACAATGCTAATTTTTACGTTTTCCACATACTTTATTAATTTTAAGGAATTCTAATGGCTTTTGAAAGATATAAAGATTTCAAGAGATTTCTTGTGAACTGTGTTCTATAAATGAAAGGAAAGGAAGCTTCTAAAGATTTCTAACGATAACAAAGATTTTAAGAGGTCTTAAGGTATTTCGCAGGAATCAAGTATTTCATTAAATTTCCTAGGGTTTCAAGGGATTTCAAAGAGATTTAATGACTTTTAAAGCATTTATAATTTTTTCAAGTGGATTTATACAATAAGAAAGATTTTAAGAGATTCTTAAGGATTATAACAAATGAAAAAATGCAAGGGGTTACAAAGAATTTTTTAGGATTTTAAAACATCTTAAGGGACTTCTAGAGTGGCCCAAAGCCTCAAAAATCTTCTCTTAAACGGTGAGAAGTTCAAATTTAGTTACACAGATGGGTATATTTTTATACGTTAGTTTATACTTTAAAATTCATTCTATTACAAATTTCAAAATGGATTGATTATTATTAAATAATATGGAATAGCGAAAAGTGTAACATATTTAACAATCTTTTCCAATTTTTAACCAAAGATGACCAAGACTCGAAAGAATATTGACCCACCTTTGGCTATCAAATTTGAAAATTTGAAAATAAATTTAGATTAAGTTTAACCAAAGAATACTTCTATACACAGTTTCTCTTATTTAAATGTTTCGTAGATAACTTTATGTTACTTTAAGTGAAGATAGAAAAAAATCGTAACTTGCGTTTTTGAGAAAAACGATTTTTTTGTTCCTTAGCAAGTGAAAATCTCATTTTCCCCAAAAACGGCAAGATATATGAATATGCAATTCACAATTCAGAATTGTTTTTCTTCCTTAAACATGTGAAATGATATCCTTATCAGATGTTTACATAATTTGCTTCAATAAATGTTTAAATAAAATACAAAAATAAATTTAAATAGACTAAAATGGCACTTACTTTCATATTGTTCCTGAATGAAAAAGAAACGTGTTTAAAAATAAAATTGTAAAAATCGATAAACTGAAGTTATTTCTTTCGACTTTCATCAAATGTTGCTATTCTTTCATTGCTAAAATAAACAGGATAAAAGGATAATCTTTTCAAAAGGTAGAACACCTTACATAATAGTTAGCTAATAAAAATGATTCAAAGTTGGAAAATGTTTTAAAGTGGCCAAAACCGGTGCACCGACCCTATTTCAATAAATTTGAAAAGATTATAGGATTCTATTGAATAGCCAAAGATTTCAAAAGCATTGCAAAGATTTTTGAGGATAACAATGTGTTGTATATAACAATGTCTAAGAATGTCCGTCTTCGACAAAGAAGGATACGTGAAAAGCCTTCAGTTTTAAAAGCCTTCATAGAAAGGCTGTCGCGGCTACGTCGAGACAGCAAGGATATGTGGGTTAGACTTCGGAGATTGAAAATTTATTCTTTTTCCTTAAAACTGATCTATTTCGGTAGAAAATACTCCTTTTTGTTGATATTTGATCGCTTCAGTAGATAATTCAACTATCAGTTTAAGAGTTCATCTCTTTTTTTAATTTAACAATCTCAAAGAATTATCTTTTTTGGTTTTAAGGTTTTCTTTATTTAACGATAATCTTATGTAATACGGAGTAAATAATTTCCTGTTTATACTTCAATTTATTAATTTTTATTGTATTACGTAGTTTAACATTTTTTTCGTAAAACTAAAGACACAACATCTTATTCGCCTTCTCTGTTTATTCAATCAAGGCCTTTGCTATTTCTATCATAAAGGATTTATAGAGTGGATAACCAGAGAGTCTGTGTAGGATTGTTTCTTCAACTTTCCAATTCACTGGAGCCACAATACATAACCTCATTGGTATGGGAATTAGATGATCCTTTCTATTTGCAATAATGATAATCATAATAAACAAATGCCTTACTTGAAAATTATTTTTTCATTAAACTAAAGACAGAATATCCTGCGCGGTTTCTCTTGAAAAGTGTTCAATCTTAGAGCTATGGAACTTAGATGATCATGTCTTTTTGCAATAATAATAATAATAAAAAAATCGCATGCCTATGCTATTAATTCTTAGGATTCCTGCTGTTTCTTCTACGTTGCATTTCTTCTAGAAACTTGTTATCAGGCCGGGGTGCGTCAACCGAAGGTGCACTATCTCGTTTATAATGAATTGCTCTTCTCGGGGGTTCCAGAAAATTTTCACTCTGCTGAGCAGTTTGTGCAGGGGACATTTGCGTATTTGCTTCAGTTGTAGAACGACATCTTCCCAAAGTTTCAAGAACATTTGTACGCCTTTCAGAGTTTTGTGAAGCAGCCCTACGAATATTTGGTTCATTAGAAGGACACGCTCGTTCAAGGTGTCCAAACGCAGCCTGACGCTCTTGAGCAAGCCGAATAGCAGTATTCACTCTGCTTACCGCGAGAGCAGCAGATTTAATTAACTGATGACTATATTTTTTTGAATCAGACCAGTTGGAGATTAATACCAACCATTCTACGTCCGTGATAATCTTGGGAGTGTTAGAGGGCTGGAGAAGCACAATGAAGAATCGTTCAAACTGGATTAATGGAAAAACCGCATTGTGGCACTGTATTCCAATCGTTTTATTATCACAAATTATTGGCTCTCCCTCAGGAACAGCGAGTCCTGGTATCTCGTTTATAGGAATAATGTGATCACCTGCCTGTGAGCTTATTTCTGTAAAAAGAAAATAACAATGTAGAAGATAGGAATATTATTAAATTCTGAGTTCAATGAGCTCTAGCTAATGTGATCTCGAGAGTCGTAGAGCTTTATAGGCTAGCGCCGGAAAATTCTGATTCCTAATTCGTTTTACAAACAAGTACTGCTTCCAAAAAGAGCATTTGGAACTACATTAATTTAGACAAATACTTTTTGGGAAAAATTTTGGAATTTTCAGATCCGTTGTCATTTGATAGCCAATTTAGGAAAATTCAGATTTCAAATTCACCTTGAATTTCAAAATCTTTCATAACATTCTTATTTCTTTATGCATCCTGGAAACTTGGACAGCTTGCAAAAATGGAATTCGGAATATCTTTAATCAAAAATACTTTATGCATGAATATTTGAATTAAAGAGCAACCGTTAAATTATAACTCTTTCGAAACATTCTCTATTCGTCCTTGAATTTAGAGAAACTTAAAAAAAAGTTGAAGAATCTGAAGAAACTCTTTTTGTGCGCAGATATGATTTCTGGAGCCATAGTAATTTATAGGACGATATAAAAAAAATCGGATTCTAATCCACTTCTGCAATTTAAAATCATTTAAATAATTCTCTTTTAGTCTTGGGAACTGGAACAGCTTTCTGAAAGGGTACTTCAATAATCTCAGAAAACACATTTTACAAAATATGTAATTTCGAAAGCAATAGTGATTTATATGTTAATATAGAAAAATGTAGATTCAAAATCCATCTTGAAGTAAGATCTTTTGAATGATTCTCCATTTGTCCAAGGAACTTGGGTAGCTTTCCAACAATGAATTCGGAACTAATATACCTAACCTGTAGAAAAATTAAAAAAAAAAAAAGTAATTTACCGAGCCAGAGCGATTTTTGGGTCAATATAGGAAAATGTAGATTTTTAGTCAACCGTAAAATTAAACAAATTTTGAACATTCTTTATTTGTTCTGGAAATCTTCCAAAGAAGCAGAGTCGAATAATCTAAAGAAAATACTTTTTGAAAAATAACGTTATTTCCAGAATCATAGTGATTGATAGGATATCTTACAAAAGTACCGATTTCCAAATTAACCTTAAATTTCAAAATCTTTTAAAACATTCTCTATTCATCCTGAGAACTGAGACAGCTTCCAGAAATGGATATCGTAAGTAAGATTATCTAAAGAAACGCTTTTTAAATGAAGATTGAATTGCCATAGTTACTTTAATTTATAGTGCAAGAAAGAAGAACTCAAATACTGAAACTACCATGAAATTTCAAATCTTCGAAATAATTCTCTATTCGTTCTGGAAACTCAGACAACTTCCAGAACTGGCAGCCGGAACTAAAATAAGCAAAAAAATAATCTTGGAAAAAATTCAATTTCACGACCAATAGTAATTTATAGGCGAATATAGAAAAATTCAGATTTTAAGTTTACCTCAAAAATCAAAATCTTCCAAAACATGATCTATTCTTCCTGGAAAATTCGACAGCTTCCAGAATTGCGATGTCAGAACTAAAAGAATCTAAAAATTCACTTTAAAAAAAAAGCCATTCCAACACCAATAGTGATTTATAGGCCAATAAAGGAAAATTCCAATTTTAAGTTGACCTTGAAATTGAAAATCTTTTAAAGATTTTCCATTCTTTTTGGAAATTTGCACATCTGCTAGAAATGGACCGCGAAATGTCAGTGAATTAATTTTTTTGTCGGGAATTTTACAAATATTTAGTAGAAAAATCTGTTAAAGTGTTATTTTCAAAAATTTTCTAACAATTAGTTGAATTGTTTTCTTTTTTAATTATGACTTCATTCAGTTTACAATACGTAATTCGAAAATCTTCTAGTTTAAAAATATTCAATTATATATTTATTTTTTTATTTTAAGGATTTTATATTATTTCTGATTTTCAATCAAAACCATTCTTAGTCTATTGACTGTAAATATAAATAAATTATTTTTAAAAGGAAACAGTAGTTTATTTGTCAACGCGAAATATTTCATTTTTAATTAATTAATTTCGAATTTTCTAATTAAGTAAAAGAGTAATTATTTCATATTTAGCAATATTTGACTTTTTATTAATGAAAATAGAATTGAAATCAAATATGAATTAAATGTGAATTATATAATTTGAAGTTGAATTGTTTGACAAAGGAAGCCTTGAATCTTTAAAATTTTGAAGAGCTTTTAAACTTTGAACGTGACAATTTTGATTGCAAAAATCGGCTATTCGTACCAAAATTTCAGGGCAAATAGCCACTTCATAATTTAAAACAAAATGTATATTTTTGCAGATTGTAAGAAGAAAATTAGAAACTTTTTAGGAACTGTGAAAGGCTTCAAAAGAATAAAAACATGTTCGTAAGATTCCTAGGAAAAGTCTTAATGATTCCTTATTTTTCAATAATATATTTTTTTTAATATTTCAAAAAGATTTAAAAATATTTCCAAAATTGTTGAAAAATAATCTGAAAGATTTGAAGAAAATTTTCTTCAAAACAGCAGGATCTTTTAAAAATTCGAAAAAAACTCTATGCATTTTCAAAGAGATTTAGAAGTTTGAAAAAGTTTCTAAAATAATTTTAAAGTTGAATAAATGTTGCCATTACTTATAGATTTCTAAAGATTCTGAAATAAATCTCTGAAGCTTTTCGGGGATTATAACACTACTCAAGATAAAACTAACTAAACCTCTAATTTAAGAAGTCTATAGATAAATAAATCTAATTTTTTATTTCCAACGTTTCTAGCTTCAAATTGTTTAAAATAATATAATTTTGAAAATTATGAAGCTCATTGATTCTTTAATTTATAACATTAAAAATTATAACGTGGATTTATAATTTTAGAATTTAATCTGAATCTTTGAACACATTAATTTTTCGAAGTTCAAAATTCTAAATTTTATAGTTTATCCGAATTTAATTAAAAATAGTTGAATTGAAAAGGTTTAGTACCATTTATTTTTCACATGCAAATTACGAAACAATTGAGTACAATATTTTGGAATTAAACAATTTTAAACTTCAATTTCAAAAGTTTAAATTTCAAGAGTTTTATTTTGAGTGATTTAATTTGCAGTTAATTCTTCATTGCTGCAAATGGAAAAATGTTTAGATTCAGAGTTCGAATTTTTAAATTTTATTAACTACGAAAAATGTCTTCGAACCAAGAAAAACAGGAAAATGTCCTCGAATTTTTTTCTTTGATTATAACGGGCATACTGAAAAACTTGTTGAACAATGTGTAATTTCCTTAACCATGCGTTGTGGATTTAGAGGCCAATATAAAAAAATTCAGATACTGAATACACCTTGAAATAGCAAATCTTTTGAATAATTCTCTATTTGTCCGGAAAACTTAGCTTCGAGAATTGGGGAGTCGGAACAAAGATCACCCAAAGAAACATTTTTTATAAAGATTTAATTTCCACAGCTACAATCATTATTGGCTAATATAAAAAAATGCAAATTAATAAATTGACCCTGAAATTAAAAATCTTCCAAAACATTCTATATTCATGCTAGAAACTTTGACAGCTTTTAGAAATTGGGGTCGGAATAACGATAATCTAAAAAACACTTTTTGAAAAATAATTTATTTCTAGAGTCATAGTAAATCATAGGCCAATATAGGAAAATGCAGATTTTAAGTACACCGTGAAATTCAAAATCTTCCAATACATTTTACCCATTCGTTCTGGAAACTTAGACAGGTTCAAAAGATGGAAGCATCTAATAATCTACAAAACACTTTTGGGAAAAAATGTAATTTGAAGAGCCATAGTCAATTGTAGGTCAACACAAGAAACTGCAAGTTTTAAATTAACCTTGAAATTCAAAACCTTTCAAAACATTCTCTATTATTCTAGGAAACTTGGACAGTATCCAAGGAAGAAAAGGCTAATAATCTCAAGAAAAACTTTTTGGAAAAAGATGTCATTTCCAGAGTCATAGTGAACCACAGGGCGACCTAGAAACATGCATATTTTAAGTTGACCTTGAAATTAAAAATCTTTAAAGCATTGTCCATTCGATCTGAAAACCTAAACATGGTCCAAAGTGATTTAAGGTCAATATAGGAAAATGCAAATGTCAAGTTGAACATGAAATTCAAAATTTTCCAAAATATTCTTCATTTGTTCTGGAAACTTAGATAGGAAATACTTTTTGCAAAAAGATGTCATTTTAAGAGTCATAGTAAGACATAGGTCAATATAGAAAATTGCAGATTTGAAAGTTGACCTTGAAATTCAAAATCTTCCAAACATTCTCTATTCGTTCAGATTAATTGAACAGTATCTAACAAAGGAGAGTATAATGATCTAAAGAAAAACTTTTTTGAACAAAATGTAATTTCCAGAGCCATAGTAAACCATAGGTCAATATAGAAAGAGGCAGATTTTGAATTGACCTCGCAATTCAAAATCTTGCAAACCTTCTCTTTTCGTTCTGGAAACTTTGACAGCATCCAAAGAAGGGAAGTCTAATAGTCTAAAGAAAAACTTTTTAAAAAAAGATGTGATTTCCAGAGTCATAGTAAATCATAAGTCAATATAGGAAAATGCAGATTTTAAAGTTGACCTTGAAATTCAAAATCTTCAATAATTCTCTATTCATTCAGATAACTTGGACAATATCCAACGATGGGGACTCTAATGATCTAAAGAAAAACTTTTTGAAAAGAAATGTGATTTCCAGAGCCATATTAAACCATAGGTCAATGTAGAAAGAGGCAGATTTTAAATTACCATTGAAATTCAAAATCTTGCAAACCTTCTCTATTCGTTCTGGAAACTTGGACAGTATCCAAAGAAGGAAAGTCTAATAGTCTAAAGAAAAAATTGTTGAAAAGAGATGTGATATCCAGAGTTGCAGTAAATCACAAGTCAATATAGGAAAATGCAGATGTTGAAGTTGACCTTGAAATTCAAAATCTTCCAAAATTCTCTATCTGTTCAGATAACTTGGACAGTATCCAACGAAGGGGAGTCTAATGATCTAAAGAAAAACTTTTTGAAACAAAATGTTATATCCAGAGCCAAAGTAAACCATAGGTCAATATAGAGAAAGGCAGATTTTAAATTGACCTTTAAAATTCAAAATCTTTTAAACATTCTCTATTCGTTCTAGAAACTTGGACAGTATCCAAGGAAGGGTAGTCCAATAATCTAAATAAAAATTTTTTGCAAAAAATATGTAATTTTCAGTCAGAGTTACCCATAGATCAGTATAGGAAAAAGTACATTTTAAGTTGACCTCGTAATTCAAAATCTTCCAGATGCTTAGATGTTTTTTCTAAACATTTTCCATTTGTTCTGGAAACTTGGACAGTATCTAAGGAACGGGAGTCTAATAATCTGAAGAAAATCTTTTTAAAAGAAGATGAAATTTGCAGAGTCAGAGCAACCCATAAGTAAGTATAGGAAAATGTACATTTTAAGTTGACCTCGAAATTCAAAATCTTCCAAACATTCTCCATTTGTTCTAGAACTTTGGTCATGTTTCAACGAAGGAGGCATCAAATAATTTAAAAGATACGCTTTGAAAAAAAATTAATTTCCAGAGCCATAGTGATTTATAGGTCAATATAGGAAAATTAATATTTTTAATTAACGCTGAAACTCCAAATCTTTCAGAAAAGTTTCTATTATTCTAGGAAACTTAGAAAGTTTCTAGAAAAGGGGAGTCGAATGATCTAAAGAAAAATTATACAAAAAGATATGTAAGTTCCAGAGCCATAGCGGTTTACAGGCTTTAAAAGCCAACAATTTGAATTTTTTTCAGGTTTGTATTTGTTGTTGAAAAATCAACATTATTTAATTTCTTTAATAATACACTTTTTTCTAGAATGTCTTGATATAGTCAATTTGTACAATTCGGGGTTTGGCATGCAAATAATTTTGCTATATTACCAAGAATTGATGCTCCTACCCTACTTGGTTGAAAGTTGATCGACTTTTATAAAAATTCTTTTTTTTTTACACTCTCATCCTAATGAGAAGGTATGTAAATTTTCACTCTGTCGGTTTTCATCAAATATCCACAAAAAAAGTAAAATGAACATTTTAAGCCGAACAACGCATGATATAACAAAGTGAAAAAAAAACGTTTTTTGAAGCCCTACAATTCATAACAACTTGTTTAATTTAGTCGAAAAGATGAAAATTTAAAATTTATTTGTGCAAAAAATAATGAAAAATCCAAAAATTCTATTTTTTCGTCGAAATTTGCAGGATACGAAAAAAATGAACAAGGTAGAATTTAGCACCCTGAAAAGATCAACAAGTTTGTTATTAATCACTTTTAGGTAGGACAAAAGTTAGTCTTCCAAAAAATACCCAAAACTCATTCAAATCTTTTATGAATAATTTTTTATAGGTCACGCAGTTTTTGCTTTTATCGTAAAAAATAGCACTCAAAATAAAAAAAATTATACCCGATCCAAATGCGCCATAGTTTTTCTTTAATCGTAAAAAACTATGTTAAAAATAAAAAAGGCATGATAAACACAATTTTTGCTATATTTTGCAATATCTGAAAAGGTAATTCCAGGCAGAGTTACATAAAAAAAGTATGATATTTAATAAAGAATTGTTGAGTATAATCTAGAAAAGTTGATACTTAGGACAAAATCGAGTGCGAGGCACGATATACGTAATGAGAATGCGTTCGTTAAAGCCGAAAGAGCTTTAACAAAAGAGAGTTAAGAATCACAAAATTACACTTGTCGATTCGTTGACCTTTGATTTTTAAAGGTCTGTGCACCAATGCGAAAGAAATGCAAAGACCAAGCGCGGAGTGAGAGAGCCATCAGTCGCGCGCCGTAGGTGCGCTCAAATTCTCGAGCTAAGCTCTTTTAACAAAAGAGAATTCACAATCACAAAATTACAGTGGTGGATGTTTTGAATCTTAATTTGAAAATGTTTGCGTAACAAGGTACGAAAAATATAAAGACTGAGCGTGTAGCGCGAGATAAAAATATCATCGAGCGCGAAGCGCGAGAACCAACAGGTTCAAAATAATTTTGTTTTCTGAAAGTTTAGCGATTCAATATGTATGATATGAGAATAGTCGACGTGGACAATCATTTGCCTAAATCTGCAAACTCTTTTCAGAAAAGCATGAAAAATACACTAATACTTTTACGATTTTTAAAAATTACTATTTTATTTCAATTATCTTATTTTTTCAAGAAACCCCAAATTTTCAGAAAATTGACCGGCCCTTTTTTCTTCCTTTCTTTTGAACTCCGAGCAAATGTATGACGCGTGCTTTCTCACTCTATCACTTAAAATTAATACAAAATTTAGTTAAATATGAAAAATAGCGTTTTTTTACTTACCAATGAAATGAAAGAAAATTACTGTGATTATGAAAAAAGTAGCATAATCGGTACTCATTATTAAAAATCAAAGAGTCTCTTTATAGAACAATTTACAAGAAGAAAGTAACTGATGAAGAAAGTAATAAACAAAGCATTTATTAATGTATGCGCAAGCCGTTATCTTACTTATTTGAAATAGAATTTTTATTATTTGCCCGATTTTTTTTAGTGATGTCTATTTTTTTATTATAATATAAGCCAAAGAAATATGAAACTATAAAATTTTCATAATTCTATTCCATGTTATTTAACATTTTAAGCTGCATTGCGAAATGATTTAATAATCCTCTTTACATAAGTTCTACAAAAAGTAATTCAAGCAAGATTCGAATAAAATTAGAAAAAAAATTTTTTGTTAAATATTAGAATGAAAGGCGTATTTTTTTATAAAGCAAATGATTTTTTTATTGAATTTTCGCAAACATTTTTATTGTTTAAATAATTTTTTTGATCGAATTTTTTTTTGTTAACAAATTTTATTATGTGCTCTTATGTTAATACATCTGATTGCTTACTGATAATTCTTTAAATAATATTTATTTGTTTAAACATTTTTTATGAAAAAACAGACAAACTTTCAACAACCTTAATTACAATTCATTTTTTTATATATTCTTTAGTGGATTAATTTATGCATTTGTGTTGCAAGTTCGAATCTTTGGTTTGAATTTAACGGTTTTTTATATTAATTCGAATAATTCTGGATTGAAATAAAAACTATTACATTTTTCGTTAAGAATCAATTCTTTTGTCAAAGATTTATAATTATATTTGCGATCTAATATTATTAATTGAACATTAATTTTTCCAACTGATAATGTATTTTTTATTTAACAATATATTTAAAGTTACGTTTTTTTCTTTTTATCTTTAGGTAAAAGTTGCAATTCTTATTTAATTCTAATGCTGTAGCTTTTTTTTATTCCTTAAAAGATTATCTGCAAATCTAATTGGTACGTTTTTATTTAAATAATTTTATCTATGAAAACCTATTGTTTACAAAAAGAACGATTTTATAATTTTTTAATAAAAAACCACCCTGAAATCTTTTAGAAAATAACTCTAAATTTTCCTATCAATCTAGAGAAAATTGTTTCATTCTTTCGAAACCTTTCCTAATGCGTGAAAAGCTTTTTTTTACAAAACTGGAAAGAATCTACATTGTTCTCAAAATTTTGCACAATGTTCCAATTAACTTTGAATCATTCAAATACATTTTAACATTTATTAAGCCTAATAGATTCATTTTTAATTTTCTGATTTTAATATTATGATATTTTTACCATTGAATATTTTATAAGCGGAATAAAACAGTGTTTTATATCCAAATTGAACATTTTCAAATTTATTAATTAATTTTTTTTTTTAAGTTTTTTCTGCTTTAAAAGATAACTCTTTAACAACATTCTGGAATTGTCAACAAAATAATTGAATTTTTAATATAATATTTGAGTATTCAACCTAAAAAGACAAATTACCAACGTAAAAGTGCCATAGGCTATATTTATTGAAAAAAGAATGAAATTTATACAACAAAAGAAAAAACAAATTTTGTAACTAAACAGACGAATTTCAAACAAATAAAGATTTTTTACTCAAAAAATAAATAAAAAGTTTATCTAAATTATCGGACTTTCAATCCAGAAGACAAATTTTCGTTACAAAAATTCAATTTTCAAACAAAAAATATGACTGTTCAACAAAAAATTATTTTCCACGAAACTGATGCATTTTTACGTAAAAGAGGAAATTTCAAATTAAAAAATTACTTTTTTACAAAAAAAGCAAGTTTTTAACTATAAAATGTCAATCTTAAAAAATGATGAAGTTCCATTTTCTGTTAAAAAATGAATTCCAAACAAACAAAAAAAAGAAGTATTTTTCACTAAACAGTTAAATTTTCAATCAAACATAAGCCTTCAATAAAAAAATTTCACAATGTAGTTTAACTTTGATCCAAGTAGTTGAATTTTTAATTAAAAAACATTAATTTATAACAAGATAATTAAACTTTTCACCAACGAGATAACTTTTCAACTTGAAATATAAATCTTCAACGAAAAAAGTGACTTCTTAACAAAGCGATTCAACCAAATGTTTTAAACAAATTAGTTGAATTATCAAGCAAAGAGTTGCATTTTTATCAAAAAATATGAAATTTATCATAAAGCAGAAGAATTTTTTAATACAATAAAAAGTTTAGTTTTCATACAAAAAAGATTCCACTTAACTCAGTAACATCAAAAATTGAATTTTCGTGACAAAAAAAAAATAATAAGTTTCCACGAAAAAATTAAATTTTCATTCCAAAAAGACGAATTTTTTCGACCAAAAAGGATGAATTTATAACAAAATAGTTCAATTCTCTACCAAATAGTTGCATTTTTATCCAAAAAAGATCGACGTTGTACTAAAGCAGATGAATTTGTAATAAAAAACACATTTTTTTATGAGTGGAACTTTCACCCAGAAAATATTTTAGTTCATTTTTCAACACCAAAATATAAATTTTAAATAAAAAGTAAATTTTCTACGAAATAATTAAGTTTTCAAGAAAACAGTATAATAGCTTAATTTCTAACCAAACAGTTCCATTTTTCTAAAAAAAAAAGATTTTCTTTCTGCTAAAGCAGGTGAACTTTAAATTAAAAAGACAAACTATAAAAAAAAGAGTTGAATTTTGAAAGAGTTGAAATTTTTAGCTTCGCAGTTTGAAATTGCATTGTATTTGCATCTAAAATTATCAAATTCAAAACTGACTATCAAGGCTCCTTATCTGAAATTTTATAATATTAAATAGCGAAATGTTCTTATTATTTTTCATAATTATTTGAATTCGAAACTAAAATATTGCTAAATTTCAAATTTAAAACCTCCGAGTATTAATTCTAAAAATTAATTACAGAAAAAAATTCAGTCCCAAGTCCTGAAATTTCCGGGTGTAACATTTCCCTCTCGAATTTATCCAGGTTTTCTCCAGGTGCAAGTTTCTCCGAACTTTATACCGATTCTCCCGATTCTTCCGGGTGGGTGGCCACCCTGCTAACGTATGCTGTACTATAATACAAACCTTGATATTTATTTCTTGTTACTTTTTCCTTTACTATAGCATTTTTTTCATTTTTAAAACAAACTGATACTGGTTTATATTGGTTTTCGCACGAGCGAAGCGAGTCAGAAGAGTTTCATTCGCTAAAAATCACCTCTCACACAAATATCGAAACAGTATTTATGTTTTATCTTTGATCGATTTACTACAAATAATATCTATAGCTCCAGTAACTAGCACTTTTATATCCAATCTCACTTACGATAGGCTTGCTAATAACACAAAAAATCATTGATAAAGTGGTGAGACAAAATTTATACCGGACAAAATGATCAGCATAATTTGCAGACTATGGTTAGCTTTACACCGACGAGCAGAAGGTTTACTACACGCGCGCCGAACTATGTGACGTTGCCAAATTTTTCAACTCACAAAGCTCAAAAAATTTTTTTGATTTTATAGTTTTGAAAATATTTCGAGGTATCCAGTAATGATGCCTCGGAAACTGCCCAGTACTCCACGACTAAGGACTGTAATTATAAGGACATTGTATATTTAAGAATTGTTTCGCTTTGTTTCGTTCATTTTTATTATGTAATCTGTGGCTGGTTTCTGACGTCGAGATACTTCCAGGGACATCTTGGACACCATCGAATGTAGAGGACACTTAGAGAATCAGAGGTGTACGACGATGAGCATTGTGTGGAACTTCAAGATATTCGAATTCTCCCGCCGAAACATGGACTACCAACTCACGCTTAGACGAGTACGCCACCCCTCAACAAGACTTTTTTTGAGATGCCGACTTGATCCGAGGAATATTCTAGATCATTTCAAAAATTCCAAATTCAACTTCTCCACCTGGGGTGGAACTCGACAATACTTCTTTTGAAAAGTTTTTATTCTTATTTCTCCAGCATGACTAATGAGAGCACTTTAGCCAAGGCCCGAACTTTTACTATTGTGACTACTGGTACCAGAGGAGATCTATTGCAGATGACAAGATGAATTTGGGCTTCAGGCTGTAGCCAATAGGTCTTAACACAGAGTAAGAAGAATAATCATCCACCGATTAAAGTACGTTTGGTTGTTCAAAATTGTGACATGAGGAGGATAGAAAGGACTACGGGGACAGTTAGCACTCGTAGTAGTCGGCCCTGAAGTTCACTACGGCTCATTGCCTGCCGCCGCGCCAAATTTAGCCAATCAGCGCACGAGCGACAGGGAAGAGAAGGCGAGAAGAGGAACGAACCACGAGAACGCCGAGACTCGTTCTCACTTTTCGTTGGTGTTCCCGAAGCGTCGCGTCGTTCGGTCTTAGTTTTGTTTAATTTAGTGAAGTAAAGAGTATTATTATCAGAAAACCGCTGTCTCCGTCGACTACCAGAGGACTTACCTACACGAGTGCTGGGCACCTTGTTGGTATTTTTTGGGTATGACTCGTTGTTAATTATCATCAAGTTAGGTGAAACTAACCCGACACGTGGCCATTTTGAGGTTACTTTATCATTAATCCTTTTAAGAATTATCTGTTAAGTAAACCTTTTCCTACTGTTGAGTAGATTTATTTGTGTTGATTCTTGCTCATATGAAGATTTTTGTGGATTTATTGTTGTAGAATTTTTTTGGATTAAATAAAGGCATTTCGGGAAGGTCTTTTTTTCTGGCACGTGGTCGGGGCAAAGTTCCATAACTGGGTCTTATTGCAGTTTCTCATCCCATAATGAATGGGACTAGTAGAATGGAGATATATAGTGATTTATATGTTAGTTTATGATTGATATTTTGTGTATTAATTTTTCTCGGTATGATGTATTTTTGACCACACCCTTCGTCTGAATATGACCATCCCTTAATTTCGATAAATTTACTGCCTCTTTCTTCTGACTAAATCTATTACCCATTTTGGTGGAATTTTGACTCCCCCTCTTTTTACATATGACCATCCCTTAATTTTGACGAATTTACTGTTTTCCCCCGTTGTTAATATGAATACCCCTTTTGTTTATAAAGTTTTGACTACTGTTTTTCATTAAACTACGAGGGTAGTTCAATAAGTCCTTAGAATGAAGTATAAAATCAATTTTTTTTGGGTAAATTTTTTTTTATTGTTCAACATAATCTCCTTGGAGCTCTATACACTTGGTGAATCGCTTTTCAAGTTTTTTTAATCCTTCAGAAAAGTGCGTTTTCGGAAGTTCCTCAAAATGAGCACTTACAGAGGCAATGACGTCTTCGTTGTCTGGAAAT